>NC_081271.1:3325151-3634577 GCF_030490865.1 Poecile atricapillus
CCAGGAATGTGGCAAAATGTGGGGGGCACGGGGCCAGCCAACAATCCACCAGTCCTTCCTTGGAGGGAAAAACTAAATAGGACACGGTTTGCCCCTCTCCTTGGGGGAGAAACCTTAGCTGGCCACCTTCCAGGTGTGGTGAAGCAAAATCCACCTGTCCAGCATCCTTTTCAATTCATGTTAATCCTGTTTCTTATTGGTTGTTCCCTTTAACACGCCCTGACCCGCAGGAGATAAAAGGTCAGATTTCTGTAAACCCAGTAGCATTCCTACAGATATTTCTTGGGACAGAGAGCTGAATTAAAGCCTCCAAAGAGATCAGATATGGAGCTCCGTCGCTGAGAGCTGAATTTCACTCAGCCTTTTTAAAGGCTAAAGCTGAATTCACTGCAGCAGCTGAGAGGTGAAGGGTCCCGTCACGCCCAGCCCCACAGCAAAGCCCTGCACAAACCCCTGCTGACCTCCCTCCCTCTCCCCTGGCTCCCTTCCTGTTCCTGCATCCTCCCAGCTGGATGCTCCCTCCACCCCCTGCAGCCCCCGGGATGCTCCCTGCACCCCCTGCAGCCCCTGGGATGCTCCCTCCACCCCCTGCAGCCCCTGGGATGCTCCCTCCACCCCCTGCAGCCCCCGGGATGCTCCCTGCACCCCCTGCAGCCCCCGGGATGCTCCCT
This sequence comes from Poecile atricapillus, assembly GCF_030490865.1. Lineage (NCBI taxonomy): Eukaryota > Metazoa > Chordata > Aves > Passeriformes > Paridae > Poecile > Poecile atricapillus. Next base: position 3,325,823 of record NC_081271.1, read on the forward strand.
GCACCCCCCTCCACCCCCTGCAGCCCCCGGGATGCTCCCTGCACCCCCCTCCACCCCCTGCAGCCCCCGGGATGCTCCCTGCACCCCCTGCAGCCCCCGGGATGCTCCCTCCACCCCCTGCAGCCCCCGGGATGCTCCCTGCACCCCCTGCAGCCCCCGGGATGCTCCCTCCACCCCCTGCAGTCCCCGGGATGCTCCCTGCACCCCCTGCAGCCCCCGGGATGCTCCCTGCAGCCCCCTGCAGCCCCCGGGATGCTCCCTCCACCCCCTGCAGCCCCCGGGATGCTCCCTGCACCCCCTGCAGCCCCCGGGATGCTCCAGCCCAGGGGATGCCAGGAGAAGCAGCAGCTCTCTCTGCCACCATTCCCTGCCCTTGAAAGGGGAAAGGAGCCCAGGAATTCCTGCTCAGCCCCTTCCAGCAGCTCTGACTCCGGGGCTGCACGTCCTGGGCCAGGTTGGAGCCTTGCTCTCTGTGCTTGGAGGCGTCAGCTGGAGGAAGAAGCAGAAGCAGAGGCAAAGAGCTCCTTCCGAGGCATAAATCCCAGGCAGGATCTCTTTTTGCCGTGCTGGAAGAGTCGGCACAAGCTCCACATCCTGATTTTGGAACCAGTCCCAAGGAGCACAGGACAAACACACTGCTCAAAAGAGCAGCAAAGCAGTCCCTGGGGATAGCTACCAGCTGTAAAAGTGAACAAAAACTGTTTGAGAAGATTAGAAACCACAGCTAAGAGCACAGACCCCACAGAGCTCCATCCCCAAAACTCCAGCACTGAAGGCTGAACAAACAGACCCACAGCCCAGCCAAGGGGCCAGGGACCCCCACTCCCACCCCTTCCCCCTAAGCTCTCTGCAAATTGGCCTTTCCTCTTCCCAGAGCCACAGAAATAAATTAATTTTAAAATATGGGGGAAATTATTCACCATGGAGATTCAGAGAGACAGCAATTAATTAATAAAAATAAGTATTTCTAATACTGGGCTTTCATGCAGCCCTTTAAATTGCAAATTCCTCTCAAAACATGCACTATTAATTAAATCATTTGCATCCACTGTGACCCTCAGATACAATTATTTATCCTCATAAATAATCTTTTATTTATCCTGACAAATCCTATTTTTTTTTTTAAACGCTGATAAATAATTGGTGGAGAAATGTAGGGCTGGCAACAAGGCCTGGCCTGAGTCTGCCTCCTGCACAGCCCTGTCTGCCTCAATCAGCCTCAGCCCCTGGCCCCCCCCAGCTGATTTCCAGCCTCTCTGAACACAAATAACAATTCTGCATCTCACATCCTTGCAGGAGAATGCTGTGGTTTGGGAAGAGCTGAGGCCCAGTGTCGCCCTGAAAACTCAGCGTCTGAGCTTGCTGACATGGTTTTCTAAAGACTTTCCCAGGACAGTAACTGTAAACATAGATATGTGTACATTCTTTCTGTTCCACGTCTTGTGATGGGCATCTCTCATGGCCAGTGCAGTGAGAAAGTGTTATCCTGACCATCCAATCCCTGGCTGTGGTCAGGAGCCTATAAATCCTGGGAGGAAAAATAAACTTTCTCTTCTTTCCCCCACACCTCGACCTGTGTCTGTGTGATCTGTTCATCTTCAGCGGCAACAGCCCAGGGTGGTTTGAGGGCGGCATGGCCGTGTCACACTCATGGCCAGACGGACACTTGGGCTCCCTCCCAACACCTGCAGATCCTGCAGGATTTTCGGGGGATAGAGGAAAGCTCTGTCCTGGCTCAGCTGGACAGGACAGGCTGGGGACAGGTGGGTTCTGACACCCCTCGGACTCCAGGGCAAAGATGAGGGTCTGAACTGCCTGAAAAACCCAGGGCAGGGTCTGAGCTGGAGGAAAATGAAGTAGAAATTCCCTGCAGGAATCAGTGCCAGCGTCCCAGGAAAATGAATCCACAAACACAGAGGGTAATGTCCAAAAAGGAGACAGAGGAGATCTGTAACTTCATTTGAATAAAGGGAGAGGCCACAGGGCATTTCCCCTGAGGTCTCTCAGATTTTTAGGGGATGCAGCCTCCTTTTTATCCTCATTTCCCTCTCATGGGCTGAGGTACTTGAGAGGTACAGACTTGCCAAAACCCTAATTCTAATTCTAACCCCTTCCAATGTGTACCCTCCCCCGCTTTATTCCTTTTTCCTTGCATCAATCAGCAGAATTCCAGTGGAATTCATGATTCTTCCCATTGTTTCTTTCATCTCTCCGTATCCAATTTTACTTATCAGCAGACCCACAATTTGTTTGTAAAGACAAATCCCTCATTCCTTTCACCAGGGGGCTGCAGCCGGGCCCTGTGACCCCCCCCCAATGGGTGCATCCTCACCTTTCCCTGTGGAAAACTGGTCCTTCCTGCAGCCCATCCCCACACAGAGGGGAATTCATCCCTGTGGAGGGAGCAGCCTCACTGTTGTGATGAACTTTTCCCTCTGGGAGCGGAGGAATTGCATAAATAATATGCATATTGCATATGCAATAATTGCATTAATAATAAAGAAGCAGTTCCCTCTCCTGGCCAGGCTGCCCTGTTTGTGGTTTTTCAGCCTTTCCTGAGTTAGAATTTTATCTTTGCTGCAAACTGGGCAGGTTTTAAGGGATTTAAAGCGTGAGGCATCCCTCAGTTCCAGCCCGGAGAGGCACAAGGGACACGTTGAACCTGTGCTCATTTTCCCTGTGTTTTTCCCCAAAAATCCACCTTGGCAGCCTTCCCCCACCCCCAAACCCATCCCGGGGTGGCTCCAGGGATGGCCATGGTGAAACCCTCACTGCCAGAGCTGCTCCCTTTTCACACACCCTGCACCCTGATTTACACACCCAGTGTAAATCAGAATTATTTCCATGCACAGGGAAGGGAGGGGGAGGCAGCGCTGGATCCCAGCCTGGCAGAAAAATGCCAGATGGTTTTTCCTCAGCCATTCCACTTGTCTGGGGTAGAGCAGTCCTGTAAAACCGCAGCGATGGCTCCTGGAGGATTCCAGCAGCTCCTGCCCCAGCCTGAGGCCGGGAGCTGCGATTCCTGCCTGGGAGGAAGGATCAGCTTCAGCAGGGCATGGGAAAGCTGCAGAAAACAGGCAAAGGACAGAGGGGACAGAGGGGACAGCACTCAGCACCTGCTTGTGCTCCCCTGACTCTGCTGCAGCCACCTGGAAGTGGCAACCATGGGTTTGCAAAAAGTCCTGCAATTGCAGAGCCAGCAGCATCCATCACCTGCTCTGGAAATTCAAATCCAGCTCCGCTGGGGGCTCTTTTCCCTCAGCTCCTCACCTGCCACTAAACTCCCTACAATCAACTGGGTTTTTGACACTCTGCTCCTGGGGTAAAGGAATAAACAAAATCCCCAAAAAAATCCAGAAAAAAACCGAAAAGATAAACCCAAAAAGATAAACCCCAAACTATACCCCAGCCCTGCACCAAAGCGATTGATCCTGTCAGAAGCAGGAAAAAGGCACCCAAGAGAATGACAGAGCGAGAAGTTGCAAACCAGCAAGAGGTGACAAGTAATTATAGAACAGGGAAATGCAGAGGGAACTCATTTGGATGAGCAGCAACTGATTAACGGGCCCAACATTTATTTTCTTTATTTATGGCCTGGCATCACGGGAAATTGATACAGAGCAGCCCATATACAACATGGCTGGTGACACGTTCAGCAAATGTAGAGGCTGGGAAGAAATCAAACTGAATTATCCCCGCTGTTACTCAGCCTCCCCCCATGCTTCAGAGGGAGGAGCAGGGGTGACACAGCACCGTGTGGCATCTCGGTGTCCCCAGGGCACGGCAGCAGGAGGGGACAGGCAGCCGCATCCTCGTGGCCATCACCTCCTGGCTGGTGGCCACACAGCTCCGTTGTCACCACATCAGCCCAGGTGATGCTACAAGAGCTCCGTGCGCCGACCCCTCCTCCAAACCATCTCCCCCACCGCTCAATTTGGGGGTTAATTAGGGTGGGATTGAGGCCGAGGCCCTCCCACCTGAACCCCGGGCATCTCACAGAGGCTCTTAAATCGGGAGCGATCCCAATACCTCTCCTCCCTCCGCTTCCACCTCACTGAGGAGCATTAAACATTCAAATTAACGCTTGAGCTTTGTGCCCTCCGAGGCCTGAGCTGCTCATCCCGGCAGGATTTGCTCCCGAGGGAGAAGCAAAGCAGCTTCAGAGGAGCAAAGCCCAAGCTCCAGAGGGCTGGAGCATCCACAGCCGAGCCCTGCAAGGAGAGCCGCCCCATTCCCAGGATAAAAGCAGGACCATGAAAGGCTCTCAGTCGCTCAGCAGCCGGGTAAAGGCTGTGCCCACAGGCGGCTCTGCCCGGGGATGAAAGGCGGCGGAGGCTTTGATGGAAAACTCAGTGACTGCAAACAAAAGGGGCTGCGAGGAGGTGGAACCTTGCCCAGGACCCTCCTCGGGCACAGCGGGGCACGGGCACCCCCAGGAGATGGGGAGGGGAGAGGGCAGAACCCGGAGACGCCGGGAAACGGGCCCTGATGCTGTGCTTTTTGCGCTGGAAAACAAAAAAATTTTGCACCGGCTTTTTATAGAAACTGGTCAACAGCAGTAAAAGTTCATCCCGAGAGGAACGGGAGAAGCTTTCCAGGTGCTCACAGCAGACTATCTCCTCCTGGTTTGCCTTCACAAGTGCCAGCTCTCGTCAGGATCTTGTGTTTCGTGCTGGAGCCTGAACAGGGTTAAGACAAAAAGGAGCTGAAAGGAGGAAAGCTTTAAAATGGCTAAGAACAGAACGCTCGAGTCCATCCAAAACAGGTTTAAAAATTTATAATTGCTTTCCTGCACTGTGCTATAAACACTCCTTTCTGCTGCAGTTTCCTCGTGCTGCCCAGGCTGGGCACCTCTGCACCTGCAGGAGCCCCTCCTTGTGCCCTCCAAATCCCCTCTGTGCCACCTCCACCCTGCTGCTCATGCCAGGGCTGACCAGTGTTATAGATACATTTTATATTGTTGGCTTTTCCCAAATATTAAAATGAATGTTATGTGTATAAGAATGAGAAATTTTGTTGTATTAATATAGTTTTCTTTATTTCTGTTATTGATGAAATTTAGAAATAGTAGTATAACACATATATGTTAGGTTATGGCATAGTATTAAAATAAAAAACTGCTTTTGTTTGTATAACCCAAAGACAGAGAAAAAAAAAAAAATAGCCAGAGAACTCCTGCATTTGTAAACTCTTATCCAGACGAAGACAGCAGTGACCAGAACTCTGGGGGGGAGGAATTTATTGCATTTCTGGTATCAGAGAATGTAAATCTCAATGGTGCCAAGAAGATTGATCTATTGGGAAGGGGGCAAGAGAAAACTAAACAGAAGAACACCAAAGATCCTAAGAATGTATGAATATGTATGAGAATTTATGGATATGTAGTAGGATTCTGTTTTTAAGGGACAATCCTTTGTCAGTAAGGGGTGCTCTCTTGGCTGAATGCAGAGACACCCAGCTGTATCTGTATACTTCATTTTTTTCTCCTAATTGTTTTTTTTATTAAATTTTTAAATTCTATAAAAATTATGTGAACCTCGTTTTTCACACCAGGCATGGTCAGCACCATGGAGGGGTCCATGGCTGAGGGTTGGCAGGTGCCACCTGTGAGCCAAAAAGTGTCACTGTCAGCCCTCAGTGTGGGCAGGGGCAGTAAAACCCCCCCTCTGCTCGCCCTGAGCTCAGCAGAGCCCAGAGCGCCCCTTTAAGAGGGACACTGGGTTATGAAACACGGGTGATTTAAATGCAAATGAGTGAAAAAACACAACTTCCTTTATTAAAATGGAAATTGCACTTCAAGCCGCCACCGCTCCCCACAGCCCCGGGGTGTCCTGGTGCTGGCAGCAGCCACATCTTGAGCCACCACCTCGGTGTTTTGGGGGGACATGGGACAGCAAGAGCCATGGGACAGGGAAATCATTTCCAGCCCTCTGCCTCCTGCATGTTTCACATTGTCAGAGGCGTCATTCAGCTGCAGCTTCCTGAGATCAGCTGTCCCCAAAGCGCTGTGCTGAAGGGAATAATTATTTTCCCATTTCCCGAGATCTCCTCACAAAATTTGTTCCTATAGGAATAGAAAAAGGAAAATTGGAAAAAAAAAAAAAAAAACCAAAAAAGGCAGCCATGCCTTTCTGTTTCTCCCTGGGACAGTGAGGAATTGGAATTTTTGGGGGACTTGGGGCCCAAAGCAGAGAATCAGGGATGATTCCTCCCTTGCAGCGTTCCACATAACCCCCATCCCACGTGCCTGCCACCCCAGGATCCTCCACTTTCCCAACTCCTCCAGGAAGTCCTGGCTATTGCCTTCAGCCACCAGCTGGCTCAAAGTTGCTGGAAGATTATTAAGGATAGCAGGGACTGGAAAAGTCCCAAGTGGTTATCCTCTCCAGTAAGCCCATTCCCCCAGGAGAGCATTTAATTGCCTTTTGAAGGATCCCACAGCCTCTGCCGGAGCCTTCCTGACCACCCAACCATCCTGGCATTTATTCGTCCACAGGGCCTGACTTGAACTTTGTTTTCCTTTCACTTCCTATTACTGTTCCCCTAATCCTCTCCTCCAGCCCCTTCCCATCCTTCATCCCGCATCTCCTGCTCTGTCCTTCCCCGCTGTGGCTTTCAAGCGTCCCTGTTCTGATCCTCACCACAGGAAATGTCACTGTGAGACACGGCGGGGATGAGACGGACCTGAAACCAAGCCCTGCCTGTAAACAGCCCCGAGCACCGGCCAGGGAGAGCCTGGCAGGACACACACAGACCCCTCCTTGAGCTCCAGCAGGGCAGGGACAGACCCCTCAGACACCTTCTGGCTCTCACCTCTTCCACCTCCCAGGATTTGTGGGAATGGGAATGGGGAGAGGAGGCGGGTGCTGGTCTCCCACCGTGGACAGGAGCCGGTGCTGGGATGTCGAACAAACCATGGGAGAGACCACAACTTTCTCATTTTCTGCAGTTTAGACAAATACTCATTTGCTTAAGGCATCTAAAAATTTATGTGTGATGAACCCAAACGACCCCATGAAACCCCTGCAACTCTGGGGGAAGTTTTGCCCAGCAAATCCTCCAGGCCCAAGAGGTCGCAGTCTCCATCCTCCAGCACCATTTAATCACCATTTGGAGTTTAGCATCCAGCATAACCGCCTCATCGTCAGGCATTGTGCCAGCGTCGTGAAGCATCACTTCATCCATCATTGTCTCCCGAGCTGTCCCTCCTGCCTCCCAGGCAGCATTCCTGCCCCTCCCAAAAAGCCACTGAGCAGGCTCCGAGCCAGAGCCAAAGCCACAGCTCCTGAGAATCAGCCGGACTTGCTGTTCTCTAATCGGGTCCCGTCTGCTGCTTGCAGAGCTGATGTATTTATTTTCATTACATTTAATCCAGGGATATTCTCCTCCTCCCACCTCCCCTCCAGTCCGGCTGCTGAAGCAGCAGCGCTCGGGAAAGGAGCCACCTTCCAGTTGATTTCCCATCCAGCAGAGCCAGGTCCGTGTTCCTGTCCCATTTAATTAGCACAGAGAGAGAACTGGACTGTGCAGGGAGCAGCCACCTCCCCACAGGAACCGGGACAGGCAGCTCATTCCCTCCCTCATTCCCAGCTCGTTCCCTCCTCTCCTCCCACCCAAACCCCCCAGCTCTGGGTGCCAGGTTCCCAGGTAGAGCAGAGATGCTCCAGCCTGGATTTGCTCGTCCCAGAGAGGGAGATGGATCGTGCAGCTCTCCCCACCTGCCACAGCTGCTCCCAGGTGGCAGGAGCTGAGTCACGAGTGAAATATGTCTCCATCCTCCCCACTTCCCTGCACCTGGTGGGAAGCAATCGCTAAATCACCTCCCTCCTGCTGTGTCCATCACCCGGCCAGGCTGCAGGGGCAAGGAGGGGAGAGGTTTGAAGCCGTTTCTCTAGAATAAAAACAATAAAAAACAGGGATAACAATATTTAAGAGCCAAAGAAACTCTGATCTACTCGACTCCCAGTGCCAGGAGTGCACTGAGTGCTCAGGCTCAGCCCAGAGAAGCTGCATTTTGGGGTTTAGTGGAGCTAGCAGAGATGCAGGGAGGGAGCAGTGGGAACACCTCAGCGTCTACTGCTCCAGCAGGGCAGGATTTAGGGACCCAATATAATTTCCAGAGATTTTGGAGCAGCCCTGGGCTGCTGCCCTGAGCAGTGCCTGCAGCACCTTCACTTTTCAGTGCTGAGATGTGGAAAGGAGGGATAGTTTTAGGGCCAGACAGAGCAAAACTCTTGTGTAATCAGTGCTGAATTATGCAGCAGGAGTTGCAGGGAAAATATCCTTGAAGGCTGAATTTCCCATCATGAGGAGCTGCTCTGTGTTTGGAGCACACTAATTATTCCTCAAACAAGGATGAGCTGTAATTGGAGGGGTTTACTACTCACGCTTTGTACTTGAGTGGCTATAAATAAATCCCAGAGTAGAAGGAAGGTGGCAGATTCCCCCCAGGAGCAAGGAAGGGAGTGGGACAGCATTTCTTAGGACTGGGGACTTGGGAGGGGATCAGACAGATCCAGAGGGTGCCCTGGGACAGCTTTTCCCCAGCCTGAGCTGTGAAGAGATGTCAGGGACCCATCCTGCTGCTCCCCAGACTCAGCAGAGCTGTGAAAGCAAAGCCCCGGACCTGGTGCTCCCCCCACACCAGGGGTTCCTTTTATCCTCGGAGTGTTTGGGAGGATGCCTGGATCAATGCAAGGAGGCCCCTCCTCCCCAGCCCGGTTTTGGGTCAGGGCATTGCTTGGGGAAGAACAAAAGCCTGAATTTCTCACCCTGAGCTCCACACACACCTCGGAGTCATTTCTGCATTGACTTCCAGAGCCTTTGAATCCACGTTTCCCACGCTGAGACCAGGCTGGAGCTGAGCAATAACAGGGATGCCATAAACTCCATCTCTCCCAGTAGTAAAATCCTGTTCAATACATTCTTAATATTCAATTACTATTTATGTAACAGGCAGCAAAGGATTATCCCATTAAACTGAAATTAAGTGCTTCGTTCATTAATTAATACAACTTATTTCAAGTGCTGCCAACATTTATCCCTGGAAACACATTGTTTAAAACCAAAACTTGCAAATGAAGGGAAAGGAAGTTGTTTGCTTGTTGCTTTTATGTGTTCTCAGAGATGAGTTATGGAGCCTGTGAAGGATCCATCCAGAACACAGGAGGGGAATCTCCCAGGGAGCAGCAGAGGAGAAATCCTGCTTGGAAATGGTTTGTGTCTCCCTGGGAAAGGAGGCCCATTCCTGTATTTCCTCCATTCCAGCTGGAGAAGATTAGGGAAAACTCTTCTTTTCCCAGCCTCAACAGCGTGCTCCACTAGGCAAAGCCAAGATCCAGCCCCCGGCTCCTTGGGAACTCCAGGATGTCACCACCCCATGGAAGCGGCAGCTCCCGGTGTTCTGTGGGGTCAGGCAGGTGCTCAGACCCTCAGTGACTGCCACAAGACAACAGGATGGTTATTCCACCCCTAAACTCCTTGGAGAGCCACATCTGGTCCCACTCGACCTCTAGGAATAACCCAGCTGGCCCATCAAACCTCCAGCACCGGCAGCAAGCGCCGGGAAAGAGCCTGAAATCTAAATTAAGTCGAGAGTCTCTTTCCAAAACAAATTCCTTCTTGAAGAGGCAAGCCCAGACTTCATTACAACAACTCAATTATCCACAAGGCTGAGCTCTGGAGACAAGAGCTCCCCACAAGTGCTTCTTCGTGCTCCACTCCCGCCACAACTTCCCCTCCATGCAAACAAGAGGATCAGGAACGGATGGAGCTTCCCCAAAACTGGAAATGGGAGGACTGGGAATGGCTGGAGCTTTCCCAAACTGGAAATGAGAGGATTGGGAATGGATGGAGCTTCCCTGGAGCTGGAAATGGGAGGATTTGGAACTCCTGGAGCTTCCCCAAAACTGGAAATGGGAGGATTGGGAACGGCTGGAATTTCCCCAGAGCTGGAAAAGGGAGGATTTAGAATGGATGGAGCTTCCCCAGCACCACCCAGAAAACAAATCACAGCAACAGAGGCAGAAGTGGAGCTTCTCTGTGGCAGAGCCTGCCCCAGGCTGGGTTTCTGTGAGCTCCCTCCAGGGCCACTCTTTGGGGTGGAAAAGCAGAATTTGACGCCCAAAGTGCCCCATCTCTCAGGAAGGGGAAGTAAACACAAGGTACAAGAGCTGTAAATTCATTTTTAAGCCCGTGGGTCTCTCTCTATTGAGGGAACTCTGCAGGATTAATATTTTTGGAGTCATCTTTCACTCCAGATGTCTTTGGAAATCAAATGACCCTACTGGCTCTGCAGGAGCTGGGGCACCCCCGGCCACATCTCTGCATTCCCAGATTGTCCTGCAGAATACCCCCTGCCAACCCCAAAATTCCATAATCTCCACTTCCAAGAGATGGAAACTCCGAGCAGTGACTCCGACCACCCCAGGTCTCACTCTGAGACCCTCCTGCTCCAATCCCAACTCCAACCCCAGCCTCCATCTCTCTTTGGAAGCACCAAGGAAGAGTTTTTTCCTTCCTTTACCTCCCGACTTCCAGCTGCCATTAGCTCTGTTTCCATCCCAGCAGCAGCTTTCCCTGGGCTCCTGGGGAGGTCACAAGATTCCAGGTTTTTTTCAGAAATCCATCAACTCGCCTCAGGAAAAAAAACCAAAACAAAACCCTGCAGGAAATCTTCCTGTCTGTTATTTTCTAGATTGATGAAGGGGGGGGGGGGGGGCGGGGGGGGGGGGCGGGGGGGGGGGGTGGGAATAGAAAGAAGAATTTACAGGTAATTTCCTTGTCAAAAGTTCCTGTCTGTAAATACAATCAAGATAAGAGTGACATGGCAAATAGCTCCTTTTCTCTCCTGAATGAATTATTCAATTCGCCACTGATCCCCTCGAACTGCTCCAGGATTGCCTTCTGCTTCCCTGATTTATTTTACTTTATTTAGTTCTGTAGAGAAGCGATGCCAATAACCAAAAGGAATTCAGGCAATTTCAGGATTCAACAAATCCCTCCCGCAGCTCCGGCAGCTCAGCCCGACCCCGGCTCCCCCCTGGCTCCTTCCCACTCCCTCTGATCCAGGATTTCTTCTTCCCCAGGAGCAATCCCTGGAGTAATCCAGATTACCCTTCCCTTGGAATGGAGCTGAATTTTGGGACAGGTTGCAGAGATCCTACATGGATAGGGCTGCCCCATAAATCTCCTTCCCAAAGGATGGGAGAAATCCCATCCAGCAGCCGGGAATGGTGATAACCCTGATGAGCTGCCAGCTCTGGAATGGAGATCACAGCTGTCCCTGCAAGCAGATTCTCCTCGGTCTTGTCCCACAACTGCTCCTCCTTGGAGAGACCACTGCCCCCGTTAGGGAGTGGGAATTCACCTCTCCGCACACCTGCGGGGAATTTTTTTTTAGGACAGCCCCAAAATCCCTGCAACACATCAATAAAGAGCAGCGCTGCAGCCGGTGTGGAAAGCAAGAAAATGATATTACAGCTGAAAAAAACCCTGCTCTGCAGCCACACCAAAGCTAATAAAAATATGACTCGAGAACAGAACTGTTTCGGAGCCGCCAAATAATATCCAGAGGATGATTCAATTACAGGGGATTAGCGCCGGTCTGGCTGCAGAGCCCAAAGTTCCTCCACAAGGTTTGGAAGCGCGGGGCAGGTGACGACTTCATAAACCCCCAAGTCGCGGTGTGGGGGCTCCAGAGAACGCGTGAGGAGGAGCAGCAAAGCAGAAAGCAGACAAATAAACCCCTCATTCAACTCACGAAACAAATCATGGGGATTTTTGTTCTTTTTCCCCGGAGCAGGTTTCAGCCAGGGCAGCGTTTCTTTAGGGTATCGATTAGCAATTAAAGAGGTGTTTTAGCTGCTTCTCTGCTGTGTCCGTTATTCCCTCCAGAATTTCAATTCCACAAGAGCTATTTCCACCCAGCAGTGGGGGCCAGGAAGGCAGCACTGCCTGACCCCCTGCCCTCAGGCTTGCCAAAAAGCCTCGGGGAGGAGTGGGGAAGGCAGCACTCGGAAAAAGAAAAATAAGCTGGAAAGGAGAAGAAATTATCTCAGTTCAATGCAGCAGGATAGCTTCCCCCTGTGGCTTTTGGGAAGGGAAGGATGCTCTCCAGCAGCTCTCTCCCTGAGGAGAGTGGCTGGGATCACAGGGTGGGACACAGAGCCAGGATATGGGGACCTGCTGGTGCCTCTGTTGCTGTCACCCACAGGGAGTGACCCCACAAAAGCCACCACAATGTCCAACAGCAGCGCATCTGAGGGAGGGCTCTCTGGGAAGAAGGCAAAGCTGGATGGGGCTTAGAACACCCTGGAGGATGTCCCTGCCCATGGCAGGATGGGATTTAAGGTCCCTTCCAACCCAAAGCGGTTGAGGATTCAATGATTCCAGCACCAGCCACACAGCCCAGCTCATTCCAGCTCAAAATCGATGGAGGAAAACCACCGGAGTCTCTGAGGAAAGAGAGGCCAGACCCTTTCTTCAACAGCAATTTTCAAACCTTTTTATTTGGTTCCTTGTAAAAAGGGGAAAATAAAAGGAGAAGAAATAACAAACTGATTTCAGATAATTTGCTGGGGCTCCGGGTGCATTGTAAATGTGTGCTCCAGCCAACCGGCAATTTGATGAATTTCACAGCCCGCTTTTGTGCCGCTGCTTGCCGAGCAACATCCTCCACTGAAATTGTGGCTGCCTTCATGTTCTCTTTAGCACACGGCATAATTGCCCCCTGCAATTTGTTGCCTGGAAAGGTTACCAGAAAAGAAAGGAAAGTGAAAGAAGGACAACTTTGTTGGCGGGTGAACAAGGGAGAAGGGGATAGGCAAAGCTGATGGCATTTGGAATGCGATTTATTCCAGGGCAAGGGATGCCATTGCAGGAAGGCACGGGGGTTTCCCAGGCCGGGCTGGTGGGGATGGAGCTCCCACAGGGATGGGATCCAAGCAGCCCGAGGGGCTGGAATGACAGCGGTGCGGAGCAGGAGGAGAAGCAGCCACGGCAAAGGAGGAAGCAGAGGGGAAGGGAAGGAGGAAATCCCGGCGGAAAGGCTGGAGCAGGGGTGGGGAGGGGGCGGCAGGCGGGGGCGGCGTGGCGGCGGCAGCCAGTGTTTATTAATTTTCTGCTTGGCTGCGCTCGGTGCCACAGCTCCGAGATCATGGAGCCGCTCCACACTCTATTAAATAATTCAATCTGCGAAGAATCCAAGTGTGTAAGCGAACACTCTTATGCGTCTTAAAATTTAATTGCGGAGCTAAACAAGATGAAGTGCAAGGAAGACATAAAAGATATGAAAATAGATGCTGCAGCTTTTGTTTCTCCGGCTGCTCCAGCCCTGCCCAGGAACCTCTCCCCATTTTTCACACACTGCCGCTAAAGAGTCTGAGCCTCCTTCATCTGCTCCCCCCTCCCCCTTGGTATTTACAGCTGTGTTTGCAAGCAGCAGGCCTGCAAATCACTTAATATCCATTAGAGCAGCTCCATTCACCCTGCTGCCTCCTGCTCTGGCAGCCTCTCCCTTATAAATCCTCCTGTTCCGGGGTTTAGGGAATCAGCTGGGAGCACTTGCTCCAGCCACTCCTTTGCCCGCTGGAGCCCACGGCTTCTCCCTTCCCAGCTCCTGTAAATCCTCCCCTCCCTTCTTGGAGGGAGCAATGCTCCTCCACGTTGAGACCCCATAAAACAGCCCCGCTGGAGGGTGAATCTCAGCTACCTGCAGGCCAGGTGGGAGCCAGGGCCTTCCTGCACAGGTTGGGTGGAGGGCTGAGAGCATCCCAAGCCCTGCTCCACTGCCCAGAAAACCTGGGAAACCTCAGACAAGGGATGAGGGTCTGAGATTTGTTTGGAAAGAGGGGTGAATTTGTCTCTTGAGACTGTGGGATGAAGGAGAATCCATCACTCGCAGAGGATCAAACCTGAAGCCCCAAACCCACACAGAAACTCTCGTGAGCTCATCCCCAAGCCAGCCTCACATCCGAGGTGCCAACAAACTGAGAGCAGCCCTGGATGTTCAAAGCCCAGCTGTGAGCATCAGAGATTTGCTCAGAACATCTGCAAGTGCAAAAAACACCTGTTCCTGCCCCAAAAGCCACACTCTGGGCTCGGAGCTGGTCCCACAGCCCCAACAGCTGGCCCAGCACTGTTCCCATCTGCTGCCAGAGCAGATCCCATGGGCTGGATCCCAGGGAATGGCTCAATCCTGAGCCACTGAGCTGCAAACACCAGCAGAGGGGTTTGGGGTGGGAACACAGGGCTGAGTGTCCCCTGTGCTGCACAGCCCTGCTCAGAGCTGCAGCAGCGCCATGCAAACCATCCCCAAAAATCACTCACACAGAGCTGCTGCATTTCCCTCTCCGTGGTGAAAGATCAATCACAGCCCTGGCTCGTGGCAGGAGCAGGCAGCTCAGGCTCTCCTGCACCCAAATTTGTGGAATTTCAGCTTTGTTATTACACCCAGGCTTGTAGGTGTATTCATGTAATTTCTTCTTGCAAAGGGCAACAACAAGTGAGACCTTGGGCTGCTTTGTCTTCATTTGCTCTGCTGCTGAGCTTTTTGAGTTGTTTCAGGGGCTGGTGGGATGGGAGCTGCCACAAAACCCTGCAAAGCCCCACAGCTTGAACCTCATCAGCTTCCCAAAAGAAGGGGGGAGGGGTTTTTGGGTGGGGGATGAGGAGCTGAGACAGTAAATCAATGCAAATAATCAATAAAATACACCAGCTTTGGTGGTGAACCAACAGCACAGTTCCACATGGATGTCCCCACGCCAAAAAAATTGAGGGGGTCTCACCCAGCCCCCCACACTCCTCCCTGTCACCCCCCCATGTCAGATCTGCCCCAACACTGACAGTGATTGATGGGGGGCAGAGCAACAGGTGAATTAAACAGGCACAGCCACCGCCAGGAGTGGTGCTAAATGTCAGAAAAGATCAACCCTCGTGCTCACAGCGTGGCTCTGCTCCTGCCGAGAGGGGTGATGGAGTGGAAAAGCAGCCTGCAGAGAGGGGAGGGGAGCTCTGGAGGGTGCTGAGCGCGGCTCGGAGCCTCGCCAGGAGCCGTAGGGTGGGAGCCATCAGTTTGGATCCGTCACCTTCAAGGTCTGAGCCAACCCACCAGAGCAGGGATCATCTCCTCCCCCTGGACAGGAGGGACCTGCACAGGAACCTCTCAGCTCTGCTTTTGCAGGTGCTGTGTGTCCTCCCTTCCCGTGTGAGCATCAGGCTGGAAGCAGTTCAGGAATGCAGGTGAGAGATCTAATCCTAATCCTAATCCTAATCCTAATCCTAAACCTGTTCCTAACCCACTGGCTGTTCTAGATGCAATCTAAGACATCCCAACCAGCCTCCCAGGACTTGCCTGCCTTGCACCGTGCCAGGAGCCAGGTAAAAACTCCCTGCACTCCACAAGGGATGTGCCTGTTCCAGCCCCCTCAACTTCCCCACACAGCACGTTCCTCCAGGACAACCTGAGAGACAATAATATCTGCATTCTGAGGACTCTGGCCCTAAAATAATGCTATTTTGCAGTAGTGCCACTTTAAATCTCGAGCAGTTGAAAAACCAATTTGCACTTAGAAACATTCAATTTGTTTGCAGGTGTTTTCCTCTTAAGTGGCACTGGCTAATCGGGGCTGGCAGGGGAGCCCAGACCAGTGCCACGTTCTGGGGCAGCGACTGAGCCAAGCCAGGGTGGGACATTCAGGAGAGTCCTGGGGCTGGAGCACTGGGAAATTGTCATATTAAGAGAGTGGGGACAGAGAGGGGCTGAGCTGAGCGTCCTCCAGGTGGTGCGGAGGGGAGAGCCTGGTGCTGTGGCCATGGTGAGGGTGGAGGACATGGGGGACAGAGAAGGACACAGGGAATGGAGTGGGATGAGTAGCAAGTTCAGCTCTTTGCCCACCTGAGAGTCAGGAGGTGAGAAGGAGGGGAAAGGGCCCAAGGGTCCTGTCCTGCTGCAGGAAAGCTGCTGCCAACTGCTGCCGTGGGATGGAGCTGCCAAGGCTTGCTCTGCCCACAAGATTTCCTCTTCCCAACAAGAAGAGAGAGTGACTAACCCCAAACCCAAGCCATACATCAACTTAATCGATGTCCCCAACACCCGACGCCCCCTTCCCTCACCTTGCAGCCGGTGCCTGGAGGTGTGAGGCTATTGATCCCCCGGATGCCCGTGTGATTGGAGTCTACAATCCAATGCCTGCCAAGTCCAGCCGAGCCCAAACCTCTCAAATCATGTTGACACGTTTAGGAGGTGCTGGACGCTTCATCCTCCCCGGTCCAATATGTAATTATGTCCTTGTCACTGTGATGTAGGGGCTTGGCAGGGCAATAAAACCCCGGGGGCCCCACGGCCGAGCACGGCCGCTCCACGCCGCCGGCCAGAGCGGCTGCTGCCAATTCCTTGCTGTAGTTAGACCGCAGGAAATAGAGCTCAATAAAGCGGCGTGTGGATCACAGCAGAAAGTTTGTCTGGGAAAACAGGTGGGGGAGATGTCAGGGGCTGCTGTCAGCACAGGACCTCGTGGGGTTTGAGCGTTATTCACTTTCTCGCCTTCCTGCTGCCAGCCAGGGAAAGGGGGGAGCAGGTGAGGGCTGGAAATGCAGGATCTAACCTTGCTACTTTCACTCCTCTGCTCCAGACACCACCAGCCTGATCGCACCAGACCCTCCAGGGACTGCCAAACCCTCCCCTCTGCTTGTGGCATCCTGGAACCTGCTGGAAAACCGGTGCTTCCCAGCCTCTCTCTTTCCCCTGAGGGCTCCAGGGTAGCCCAGCACAGGTGGGCACAGCATGGTGCCCTCTCCTGCTGTCACAGCCTGTCAGGCTGGAAGGACTTCAGTGGCTTTTAGCATGGCACAGCCAGATCCTCCCCAGCCTCAAGCTGGGCTGCAGCAGCAGCCATGGCAAATTCCCTCTCTGATTCCCTAATCCCCTCAAAGCCCTCGAAGGCTGCTCGGGAAGTTCCCACCAGTCCTGCTGGGAGCGGGGTGCTGGGAGGCAGCGGAGCTGCTCCCCTGGCTGATGTTCCCCCAAAGAGCACAAACAACTCCCAGCAGCTCGATTCCTCCCCTCAGGGCTCGGCAAGCATAATTTTTCTTCACTAATACATCTTTTGCTTGATGAGCTGTCGATGGCAGGAGGATTTAATCTCCCATACCCTCGCTCTCTCCCAAATCCACTAAGGTGAAGGCACTTCATTACAGAACCACTCAGCTGTCCGTTCCTATCGATCATGCCTTGGCATGGGTGACCTTGGATTGATGAGCTGACGATTATTTAGTGCCTGTTTGCCCACACCAAATGCCAGCAGGGTCAGTACCAGCACCTGCACCCAGCTCTAGAAAGGAGCCTGGCACGGCTCAAGAGCTCACAGGCAGGAGCAGGGACACACAAACAACTCAGACAGCAGGATTTGCCATCTGGGGACAACTTGTCTCTTCTTCAAGTGGATTCAGGCCTCAGCTTTGATGTTTTCTGTGTCCTGCTCTCAAAGTCAGTCCCGGGCAGCATTGCTCTGCTGCAGGGCAGTCCCACCCCCAGCTCCTGAGCGATCCCACATCACAGCTTTTCCTTCAGGAACCCAAAATTCCCATCAGGAAAGGGGCAGCCAGAGTCAGGACAGACAGTGATGAGAGAGGTCAGGGTAGTGACAGAGCCCCTCACTTTGCTCCCAGACCCAAACCTCCCCCTGTAACTCTCTGGTGATTCATCCACCTCCGCCACGTCCCTTCCAACCAGCCACTGTCTTACTTTTTAATCAAATCCTTTGCTTCCCTTCCCTTCAGGAGCCAGAGCCATTTTTCTATTACATCCTGATTGATCAGGCCCTCGCCAGGCGCTGTCAGCACCGTCTTGGTGCTTCATTTCCCATCCCCGCACCACGGGCTGCGGGCTGAGCCTGCTCACTCTGCCACCAAACAGATACATAAATGCACACAATTAAGGAGAGAAGGCAGGGGGAAATTTGATCCTACTTTTGATTTGCTGCCCCCAGCTCTACACCCCACATCAAAGGGAGGGGGAAGGCAGCGTTAACCCCGAAACACCGGGGCAGAGGAGGAGGAGGAGGACACGGAGGTGAGCCTGCAATGCTGCTCAGCGCCAGGAGAAAGAGGCTCCATCCCTGTGCTGTGCGGAAAAAAAAGCAGGAGGAGAGTCTCCAGGGCTGCTCGCTCCTCGTGCTAATGAGTTGTTTTCCACTGTAAGGAAGCAGGAGAACAAACCCAGACTCTGCTAAACAAGGACTGTGGCTACGCCAGGTCAGAGATCAGCCACCCCCGGAAGAGTGCGCTGACAATATGGTAAAAACACGGAATTAAACCTCTTTTCCCTCCTCCCTGCTCATTGCTTGGCAAATTGAATGACTGACGTGTGCACACGTGGCTGCAAAAGGCTCCATGGTGCCTTGTGCGGCCCGGACACCCCCGGGATCGCAGTGGGCTGGGAAGCGGCTTTGGGAGGGCGAGTTGTGCCTGTGTTCCATGGGACAGAGCCAGGGCAGGAGCCTGTCTGCTGACCACTGATAAACCCTCACACCAGGTGAAGAGAGAGGCTGGACAAGTCCATCCTCAGCGGTCTGTCACCGTGTCTCATCAGGGACACTTGGATCAGCCCCATCCCGGCTGCTGGCACGGAGCTGCCTTATCTGCGCTGGCACAGCGGCGTGGGGCTGCCCTGCCATCAGCCACCGGCGGATTACAGGGGTTTATCAGTTTATTAGGGGACAAAAGGCACTCAGCAGAAGGGTTCTGAGACAGTGTGAGCGGCTGATAAGAGCCCGCCCGGCTCCTCAGCCACCTCAGCCGCGTCTGGCACAGCACAGGCGGGACCCTGGTGCAGAACAGGCACTGGGGGCGCTCGGGGAAGTCCAGCCTGGATGAGCGGGGATGTGGGAACACCTGGAAGCACCTCCCGCTCCCCCTCCAGCGGCACTGGGCTCCCCAAACCCGGCTGGGCTCCGCTCCACGGCTGCCCAGCCTGAGCCCTGGGTGCCGCTCCGAGGTTTGGGTCCCCCAGGAGGGTGGCAGTGGCAAAAAAAGAGCAAACACCGACCATCTGTGGGAGCACCACTGGAAAATCCCCAAGAGGTTTTCATTTTCCTTCTAAAATTTCACTCAGCTCCATCACTACTCCTCCTTTATTTTTTTTTCCCCTCCTATTCTTTTTAATTAACAATGTAATGGAACTCAATTCATTCGCAATCTATTCTGGCAAGAAACAACCCTCCCCGGACTCTAAATGACCTGACTAATAGGGTTAGAGGCTGTAAAAAAAGTGCAAGGCAAAATTTTTAGCTTCCTCATCCTAATTATCTCCTCCGAGCACCACGACAGCGCCGTGACACAGCGGCACCGAGCTCTCCCCAGGCTGCGAGGGGGACACGCTCTGCCTGGACAAGCTCCCTGCATTTCAAAGCTTAAAACAAAAAACTGATTTTTCCCCTCAGGCTCCCATAACACACAGCCCAAGGCGACCGGTGGGAACCGGGGAGGGATGAGGAGGAAGGGGCCGGCGAACTGGGCGAGCTGGTGTTTGCCACTGTGAGGGTGAGAGGGGAACGTGGATAAATAGGCTGACAGTTAATGCTATTTAGAGACAGACAGACACAGCAGGTAAATAATGATAATGATCTTCTAACGAGCTCGCATCTGCACAGCACCTTGCCTCCAACTGAATCCCGAAATGCTTTACAAAAAATAAAATGATCCTAGCACGGTCCCGCAGCCCTTTCCTGGTTTGTTGCCAGTGCTGAATGGGGGTGTGGGGAGCACTGACACCTCCCAGCTCCGGGCCTGAACACCCTCGGGACAATCCCACAGCACACACCAGGACCTGTTTGGAAAAGCCCCTCCTGCACGGCATCCTCGGATTTTTTCCAGCCAGTTACCTCACAGCTCTGGAATCCATCATTTAGGAGCTCTTAAACTGGTTCTTTTGGGATGTGACCTAAAAATGAAAGTTATGATCCAGTCCTTGGTTTCCTTACGAGCTCAGAGCAGAAGCTTTCAACAGACCTGGTTTTGGGCAACCTCCAAATCCTGATCCACCTCTAGGTTAATCAGCACAGTAACCCAGAGCTGTTATGAACTCTCTGCAGGCTTGAATGGGTGTGATCCCCAAAGCTGTGGGGGGATCTCGTCTCTAAAACCTTTGGAGTAAAAGGTGAATATTCAGGGCTCAGTTCCAGTCCAGCCTCTCTCTAATTTCCAACTCTATTTGTTCTATTGAGTGGTTATCAAGTTAAAAATGCAAGGACTATGGATTTCTTTCCAGCTTAAACCTCTGAAAACAAATGTGCTAATGAGCAATCTGACCACTATAAAAATGATTACTGACAGCGCTTCAAGGACCCAACTTTACCGCCTTCAAAAGCACCAAGAGCAGCAGAACACAACTGACTGTCCCAGGGCCATCCATCCCAGCCAGCGGGAATTTCCAGATGAATGCTTATAGGAGAACAAGTCAGGGAGGAAGAAAGGAAAGCCAGGAATCAAATAATCTTTTACCAAAGCTGCTCCAAGCCTCCTACAAATGATTTGTGCTTAAGAGGCTGGAGGATGAGATTTCCAAGTGCTCTGAATCTCTTCCACCAGTGCAGCTCAGCATGGCAGAGAGCAGCGCTCCAGTGGGGAGGGACCCTCCTGATGCAGGTGCAGCTTCACCTGGGGTTTTCCCACTGGAAATTTCCCAGTACAGCCTCACCGAGGGCTTTTTAGTGAAGGAGATTTCCTCCTACACCCACCGAAGGGAGAGAAAGAGAGAAATTACCGAGCTACTGGGATCCAGGCTTCATCTTCAAGGTATTGAACAAAACCGTGCCCTTCCTCAGTGCCTGGTGACTGATGGTGCAGTTGGAGCTGCCCATCTGTTAGAATATAATCCTCACTGAAGGAACAAAGAGGGGCATTGAAAACCAAACCCTGCTCCAATTAAACACAGATTGGAGATTTATGGGCGTTTCACCGGCCCCTTGTTCCTCTGCTCTTTGTTTTCACAACCAGACACCCATTCTCTCTGCCATCGCTTTAGAACCAGGAAAAGGGACGGGTGCCAAAGACAAAGTTATTTAAGGTGTGGTTCCAACATCCCCTGGAACAGACAGGAGGGACAGAGCCAGCCTGAGGCCACGATGGCATCTTTTCCATGCCCTGGCACGGCTGCTCCTGCGCTGGCACGAGCAAGGCTGGCTCTGGGCACAGGGAAGGGCTGTGGGGGTTCCCATCCCATCCCATGGATCCCATCCCATGGATCCCATCCCATGGATCCCATCCCATCCCATGGATCCCATCCCATCCCATCCCATGGATCCCATCCCATCCCATCCCATGGATCCCATCCCATCCCATGGATCCCATCCCATCCTATGGATCCCATCCCATCCCATCCCATCCCATCCCATCCCATGGATCCCATCCCATCCCATGGGTCCCATCCCATGGGTCCCATCCCATCCCATCCCATCCCATCCCATCCCATCCCATCCCATCCCATGGATCCCATCCCATCCCATCCCATGGATCCCATCCCATCCCATCCCATCCCATGGATCCCATCCCATGGATCCCATCCCATCCCATGGATCCCATCCCTTGGATCCCATCCCATGGATCCCATCCCATCCCATGGATCCCATCCCTTGGATCCCATCCCATGGATCCCATCCCATCCCGTGGATCCCATCCCATCCGCAGCTGGGCCAGAACAGGCAGCTGGAGGCTGCTCATGGTCACCTCCCAGCTTTGTCACTGTGAAAAACAAGGTTCACATATTTTTTATAGAGTTTAAAACTTTAATAAAAAGACAATTAGGAGATAAAGCAAAACATACAGATACAGCCGGGTGTCTCTGCATTCAGCCAAGAGAGCACCCCTTACTGACAAAGGATTGTCCCTTAAAAACAGAACCCTACTACATATCCATAAATTCTCATACATATTCAGACATTCTTCTTAAGTTTTTTGATGTTCCTTTGTTTAGTTTTCACCTTGCGCCCTTCCCAATAGATCAATCTTCTTGGTGACACTGGGTTTTCTATCCTCCAATAAGGATGCAATAAATCCTTCTCTTGGAGGTCTTGGAGGACAAGATAATCTTAAGAATGCAGAGGGGATCTCTGACTATCTTTTCAGTCTCTGGGTTATATGAACAAAAAGTATCTTGTGCTTTAATATCATGTTATAGCCTAACATATATGTGTATTATACCACTATTTCTAAACTTCATCAATAACAAAAATAAAAGAAACTATATTAGTACAATAAAATTTTCTAACCTTATACATATAACATTCATTATAATATTTGCAAAAAGCCAATAATATAATATGCACTTATCACTGATCTGCGGTCCCTTAGCTTTGCTCTCATCCTGCTTTTACCCTCCTTGTCCCTCTGGATTGCAGCATGTTTCACATCTACTGAGAGCTCACAGCCTCCCCAGCATGGACAGCTCCAGTCTGAGGGAATCTCATCTCTGCAATGGAATTGGTAATACAAATGAAAAGGAAAATAAAGGGCAAGAACGTTCCCTAGGGTGGTTTCCTCACCATCCCCGAGAGCCGGCAGCCTCAGGCACAGGGGCAGGGTCTTGCTGCAGGTCCGGCCTGTGCAGGCAGCCAGGAGCAGCCAGAATTCCCAATCCCAGGGAAGCAGCAGCACGCAGCAGCCCAGCCTGATTCCGAGGGCACGCCAGGATACAGAGAATGCACTCCTGCCTTCAGATGAATTGGAAGTTAACCACGAATTACTAAAAGTGTGTCAGGGGATGAAAGAGGCTCTGCTGCTGACTAATTGGTGCTCAGGAGCAGCCCAGCTTTGGGTGGTTTTGCCAGAGCCACCATGGGCATCCTTGCCCAGGTTTGCTTTAAAACCTTGTGCATTCCCAAGCCTGGCTGCTTCAGCCCTGCACTCCTGCTGGGAGCTGAGAGCCAAGAGCTGATCCCACAGGCTCTGAGCAGCCACCTGTCAGGTCCCCTGCCATGCAGGGGGCTCCAGCTGTTCTGCCAAAGGCTCCCGAGGAGCCAGAACCATTCCTGGCCCCCACAGCTGGCTCAGCAGGGCCAGCGGGACCAGCAGGCTGCAGCCACCAGCCCTAGCACAGGCACAGAGCCCACAGTACCATGGGGCTGGGTTTGGAGTCAACTTCTCGGAGAGAGCTCAATCCTAGAGCTTTTCAAACACTGGATAAAGCCTGCCCTCATGGCCAGCATGCAGGGGAAGGGAAATTTAAGAGCTAGAGAGATTAAAAGCCTCTCCCGAGGTTCCTGCATTGGCTGGGACATTGTCCTGCTGTTCTGCCCAGGGCCGATCCCATCTCTCCTCCCCTTAGGGACCTCTGCCCAGGTCTGGAGCTTCCCACAAAAGGCTGGGAGTGGGTCTGTCAGGGCACTGCCCAGCACCTCCCAACCTGCACAAGTCCAAACTCCAGCCCTTTGCAGATGAGCTCTGCAGAGGAAGCAGCGACTGTGGCACGGAGCATCCCCCGCACGTCAGCAGAGCACAGCCAGCACAGCCCTCCAGGGCTCTGCTCCAGCCTCGGGGAGGAGGGCAAACAACTGCTTCCCTCTCGTAAAACACGGCTTTTATTAGCTAGGAAAGTCAAATGGCTTTGCAGGAGGATGAGCACCAGGGAAAGCTGCCCACGTTGGCCAGATGTGAATTAGGAGACACAAAAGCACCTCCCAGGCAGATACAGCTCATGCTCTGAGATGAAGCTCTGCAGAACATCGTTCTACTCATCCCAACAGCTCCTTTCCATTTCAATCACGCAGTCTCCGTCCCAGAGGGGTGCCCAGGCTGTGTCCTTACACCCGAGAGTGAAACAAAATCCAGGCGACCCAGAGCAGTCACGACAACTCCTCAACTCCTCGCTTCCTCCTGATGCTCCTGAGCACCGACAACTTCCCCAGCCCATCCCGGAGCGATCCTGTCCTCTTCCCCCGCTCCCGGCTCGGCAGGTTCCCATCGATCGGGGATGAATCAGGCGGCTCGGATCGCCACTTCTCACAAGTGCTGCTCGCAGATCACGCAAACACATCCTCCCAGCAGAGCACTTCAGAGAGCCTTCGCAAGCAATTAACGTCGCAGAGCTCCCACCGGGGAGTGGGGGACATTAAAGGGAACAAGCTCTGCAGCCACACAAACTCCGATTAGTTTGTTGACACGAGCAGATCGGTGTTTTCTCCTTGCTCGTGAAACTGCTCCCACTTCCCAGGGAAGTCTCCTGAAGGAGCTGGGTTTGCTCCGTTCACAGAGTCCTTCTCAGCGGGTTCTTTCCACACTCCATTTTGCCAAACTGGGGCTGATCTTTGTTTCCCAGCCCTGCCCAGGCATGCTCACAGCCTCTATCCGCCCCAGGAGAGCAGGCAGGACAGTCCCCATCCCTGACATTCAGAAAATCCAGCTGTGCTCCCAGACCTCAGCAAGACACCCACTCCCATTGATCCCACAGGGATCAAACACCCTCAGCTTCCCTCGTGGCTTTAGGATTTCATAAAGAACCGGGCAATTTGTCCAAGCAATTCATGGGAAGAGTTGAACCTTCATTCGCAGTTCACCAGCACCCCAAAGCCCTAGGCATCCTTTCTTCCCCTAAATCCGCCGGTTTGTGCCCTTCCTCCATTCCTGGAAAGGTGACCAGCAGGGAGCTGCTGCCCAGTGGGCACGGGGTGATCCTGCCACTACCAACACCAATAATTACAGCAAATTTACACCCCACAGCTTGCACTGCGCTGAATGAACTCATTTAAGTCAGCACCAGTGGGTCAAGCCAACAGTAACTTGTCTCCATCAGACCTACAGCAGGGCCAGGGGAGCTGCGGGAGGGAGAAACCCTTTTATCCTAATTAAAGCACAACCTGGCAGAGCTCAGCTCCCACCTTTCCAACACCTTCCACCAAACTGCTTAATCACAGGCAAATGAGTTTCTGTAATTACAGCAGGAAGGGATTTGTCTCCGGACGCAGAGGTGGAGTAGCACGACCTGCAGAGAAAGGCGGTGTCAGCAAAGAGGCTGCCGGACGTGCAGGGGGATCTCTGAGTCCCTAAATCCCTTCCTGATCCATTCCAGAGCCAGCAAACATCAGTTTCTGTGTGCTCAGACTCCAGGGATCAGCTCTGTGTGCTCTCTGGCACTAAACAACTTCTCTAGGACGGAAGAAGGAGCATCCCTGGGAAGGGAAGGATCCGTGGCAGGTGGGCAGTACCTGCTCCATGCTCAGGGAGTTTTGTTCCTGGCTGAGAAACTGAAACCCAAATCTGTTTTTTCCTCTCAAGGCAAATGAAGATGTTTTTCCAAGCTGGAATGGGATTTGACCACTAGACTGATTTTTTTCTTGCAGCACTGTTTTGTCACAGCCTAATAGAGCCAAAGGGCCTATGAGGGCACTGAAAAGGAGTTCCTGCAGCAGCTCCCCCTCCTCTACATCCATTCCCTGCTCTTGCAAACAGCTAGAAGAAGGAATTCCTCAGCTTCACCAGGGTCTTGTCTCAGCAACTGTGTTTAAGTCAATATTTATTCGCTGAGTGGCAACTTTAGTCAGGGACTCAGGAAAACAAACACTGCACACAGTGCCTGGGAAAGGCAGGGTTTGGCTTTGCACCACCTCCAGTGACTTCCCGGGGAAAGCTCTGGAGCTGGAGCTGCTCTTGGAAAGCTCTGGAGCATGTGCCACTGGCACCAGCAGCATGGGGACCTGCCTGAAGTCACCAAGATCAACACAACGTGTTTCTCTGCTCAGGACTGGCAATTTAACCCAGCAGTCTCATCTGATCGATGCTTCACACATGCAAATAGGCACCACGGCCTCTTTCTGAAAGCTCAGCAGGATTTTTCCATCTCCGCGGCCTCCCCAAGGAAAACAGGCACGGAATTCTTTCACGACAGACCATCACCGAGTCTGTTTCCCAGTGCCTGGCTGCAATCCCTC
Organism: Poecile atricapillus; assembly: GCF_030490865.1. Taxonomy (NCBI): domain Eukaryota; kingdom Metazoa; phylum Chordata; class Aves; order Passeriformes; family Paridae; genus Poecile; species Poecile atricapillus. The sequence goes on from NC_081271.1 coordinate 3,351,742, forward strand.
AAAATCAGGAGGAAAATCATTTCTCTCAAGCTCTGGGTTTGGAATTAAGTGCATACAAAGCACTCGGGGCTCATAGCAAACACAAGGAAGGGGCTGAACGCTCCAAGTGCTGCCTGTCCAAGGCTGCCTCGTTCAGTCCGGCTGCTCCCGGCCGCCAGAGCCTTCCCTGTGCTCCCAAAGTCCTGCCCGCCAATTGTCTGGGAGCTGCAGGTCACATCTCACTTTCAGAGCACACTTTTGCAGCCGCTCCCTGGCCTTTCCCAGCTCCTTCCCCTTCTTTGTCCAGAGATTCTTCCCTTCCAACAGAATTTCCCACCTCTCCTGGCAGGTTTGCCTGAAGGGCTGAGCAGGGTGTTGGCTGCACCCCCAGGAATCCCTGTGCATGGCAATCCATGCGCTCGGTGGGAAGCAGCTCAAGCCTTTGGATTAAACTGGCAGGAACATTAATAAAAAAACCAAAAAACAAAACAAAGACCAAAACTACAACAACAAAAATCAGACGCTTCTGTTACACCCAGAAGCAGCAGGTTCATGCATTTTTGGAAGCACTTCTGAAAGGCAGATTAGATCAATACAGAGATGGAGAGCACGGGCAGCACACAGGCAGCAGTCCCTTGTTTTATTCCACATAGACTCACTAAAATAAAATAAAATAAAATAAAATAAAATAAAATAAAATAAAATAAAATAAAATAAAATAAAATAAAATAAAATAAAATAAAATAAAATAAAATAAAATAAAATAAAATAAAATAAAATAAAATAAAATAAAATAAAATAAAATAAAATAAAATAAAATAAAATAAAATAAAATAAAATAAAATAAAATAAAATAAAATAAAATAAAATAAAATGTCGCCTAAACCAAAAGAAATTATGGTCAGAAAAGCAAAGCAGGAACAACGATTTCTTGATTTCCTATATTTTATTTTCCCCACCAGCAACTTCCAGATCAAACCCACTCACTTTCCAAGCCCCAGCGAGGGCTCTTTGCCCACCCAGCTCACTCTGAGCTCTTTGATTTCACAGCCCGAGCCCAGCACGAGCCCCCACCCCAGATCTGCGATGGCTCCATGCCCGAACTGGGCAGGGCGGCTCTGGTTCCCTCCTCGGGTTCCTCCTGCAGCAGGAATAGAAACCAAAACGCAGCCAAGTCTATTTCTAGGGCCTGGGACAATGCCCCAAGGTGCCGGCTCTGGAGCCTGTCCCGGGGACTCCGGCAGCCACCACCGCACCCGATGCTTTCCCCAGCGCATTCACCCGCTCCGCGCTCAGAGCTGCCACCAGCGCGGGACTCGGCGCGTTAATTAAAGGTTAATGAACGCATCTCAGAGCACAGACATCAGTGCCCTCTACTGGGACCAGTCAGAAGGGTCTGTGGGGGAGCACTGGGCACCATGCGTGGGTGGATGTGCCCTGGTGGGGGAAGCCCTGCTGGGCGCGGAGAGGTGCGGTACCCGCTGAGGTGAGTCCTTCCCGCACAGGCTCCTCCATCCCCATCCCATCCTCATCCCATCCCCGTTCACATCCCTGAACCTGTCCTTGTCCCTGTCCCTGTCCCTGTCCCTGTCCCTGTCCCTGTCCCTCTCCCTGTCCCTGTCCCTGTCTCCATCCCCATCCCAATCCCTGTCCCTGTCCCTGTCCCTGTCCCTGTCCCTGTCCCTGTCCCTGTCTCCATCCCCATCCCAATCCCTGTCCCTGTCCCTGTCCCTGTCCCTGTCTCCATCCCCATCCCAATCCCTGTCCCTGTCCCTGTCCCTGTCCCTGTCACTGTCCCTGTCTCCATCCCATCCCAATCCCTGTCCCTGTCCCCGGCTCTGCCCCTCAGGGCTCCCCCAGCCCCAGCGCTCCGCGTTCCAGGCTCCGGGATGGAAATGTCCCTCAGGGAGCACCGGGAGCACAGGAACGAGCCCGTTCCTCATCCCCGAGCTGGGCTCCAGCCGGGCCATCCTCGCGGCCAGGCACCTCCAGCGCTCCAAGCTGAATCGGCTCTGACAGTGCTTGGGAAAAGCAAATCCCCAGGGGAATGGAAGGAAGGGGGAAGGTGGGCTTTACAATTTATAAAACCACTCTCAGTTTGACTGCATTAGCTTTGCCTTAGGCTCCAAAACACGACGAAAGCCAAGCAGCGAGGGGGGGAAAGAGGGACTGGGGGGGAGAGGGGGGATGGCAACGAAGGAGAAAGCTGTAATTGCAATTGCTGGAATTCACTTTTAATGCTGGCTGCTGAATACAGTAAACACACTCTCAAGTCCAGGGAATAAGCATTGATTTTTTTTTTTTTCCAAGTGTTCCACTGAAAAGCTTCAAATCAATCCTGTTCTGTCAGACACTTTTTTGCCTCTTGGCCTCCAATTACTCACTCTCTACATCCACCCTTTCCAGATCTCACCTTCACCAGGCACACCTGATGCTGAAGGAGCACTGTTCAATGCAGAATCCCACCCTGCACAGCCAATGAGGCCAGAGAGGGATGCAAAACCCCAGCACAGAAAGGACTTTGCCTGCAGAGCTCTTTTGGGAGCAAGGGACAGCCAGACTGAGGAGAGGAGGGGGGTGCACAGAGGTGTGGGGATATTTCTTCCCTGTCACAGCTCCCTAACACCATGGGTGATATTTTGAGGGCTCAGGCTGAAGCTCTGGGCTGAACAAGGAAGCCACAGGAACTTGTTGGTTGTACTGAACCTTCAGCACCTGCTGCAGAAACACCAAGGAGTCAATCAATCCTAGTGGAAGCCTCCTCTCCCACCCTTCTCCCACACACCCCTCCAGTCCTCCAGGAGCCACAGGATCAGGTAACTTCCCAAAGTTTCATTATCCAGCCGTGACTGAGCCAAGGCAAAAGGCTGGATTTTCATCCCAAGTAGGTTGCTGGTGATGTTTGGTCCCTGCCAGGTTTCCCAGAGGCAGGAGTTAGGGGGGATGGGCTCTGTGTGACATCCCAGCGAGTCCCACCAGCTGCTCAGTCCCTGCTGGAAAGCTTCAAAGCAAGGGAAAAAATGTCACTGAGCCAGAGAGCTACTCCAGGCTCTTTTGTACCCTCTGCAGGGGGACAGTGTCAGACTGCAACCTGAGCATGGCACTGGCTTTGAAGTTGTTGTCAGGGTTTTAATGCTTCCCAGGACTCTACCCCCTGGATGGCAGCATTTAATTCATCTGCTCCATGAACAGAGGGAGGAATATTGGCCAGAAAGTTTGGACTGGGGGATAGATACAGCAAGCCCTGTTGTAACACAAGAGGGAATAGAGTCTCCTATAAACTCAAGGTTTACTCAATGATCTTGGAGGTCCTTTTCAACCTCATTGATTTTGTGAGGATGAGGCAAAGCTGATTCTTTGTCAAGTTTTAATTCCAGGAGAGGCTTAAACAACCTCTCCTCCTCTCCTGTGGCAGAGGGAAGCTCCAGCTGCCCGCACTTGTGACAGAATCCCACACTGTGGAAGCACAGTGGGACAGGGAAATGCCACCCATGAGGGGGACAGAGCTGCCCTTATAGCCTGGTCAAACACATCCTGCCAGAAAGCCACAGCTGACATTTCCCAGGACAAAACTTTCTCCAAAGCAGACACACATGGAAGCAAACACTCACATCCCATGGCTCCTGCCACACATGTTCTCCCTTTTCCTCCCTGTTTTCCCCACATGGATCAACACCTCCTGGCACAGAGGATTTGCTCTCATTCCCAACACCCAGCACAAGGAAGAGTTACCACTGCAGTGACATGACCTTCAGCTGCTCACAGCCCAGACATTTCCTTCTGACAGCTCCCACATTCACCCTCAAATTATATGTACTGTATATGACTGTTAAGAATAATCACAGTATTTGCAGTGGTGTGTTAGGCACCAAATTATGTATAGGCAAAGCGATTAGAGAGCAGAACAAAGTGGTTGTTCATGCAGCTAATGGCCAAAGTACCACTATTTTCCATCAAGACAATTTGCAGCCAGCGTAGCATCTTCTCACTCCCCAGCCAGGAGCAGCTTTGCATGAAATCTTCAAAAACAACTCTGTTATCACAAGTCTCAACAGCAGAGCTCGGAGGGGGTTGTAACAGCCTTGATAGTCTTTAATTCTTCTCACCCCACCGCCTTTTCTTCCTGTCCCAAGTGCCTTCCTCTGGGAGATGTGGTTGAGCGTTGCTGCAGCCGAGTTGTGTATCCAGCGATTAATGGCATTAAAACTTCTGCTGACGCCCATCTTTAGATAAAAACTTGTTCTTTAGGTTTGTTTACTAAAAATCAAAATCAATAACCATCTCAGCTCGCTGTTCTACAAGCCTTCAGTCTCAGCCAAACATCCAGAGCCCCGTTTTCCAGGAGGATGACAAAATGTACTCAAACCATATAAAAAATCCGTGCCTTCCGCGTCTTCCAAAGTCTTTTCATGGGTAAAACACCCTGGTCCAGGTCTTTCTTGAGGTCCTCCCTCCTTTTTCCCATGGATCTTGTCCAAAAAACCAAACACCTGCTTTATAAAGCGTGTCCATGTCTAGAAGGAACTCTCCTGTGCCAGGCCCTTGGAAATAAGAGCTCCAACACAGTAATTACTGCAGTCAAACCAAGAGGGAGATTATTTTAACAGCAGATTGTTCCATGGGATAGGAAGGAAACACCAGAACTTCTAGGGAGATGAGGAATCTCAGGCTAGGGCTGATGAGAACCTTGGCCCAAGGATGGAGATGGTGCAGGAGCTGCAGGGAAGGAAGCAATGAGGCTTTGGGAGCAGGAGAACAGGAATGCTGGTGCCCTTGATAGCTCTGGCTCCAAGGTTGATGGAGCTGCCAGGAGGTACAGCATGTTCTCTCCTATTGATCTATCAATGTCTGCTCTCCAGAGGAGGGATTACTCACTTCTGATAACACAGCAAGGTTGCCTCTGATGAAAATCAATGGCTCTGACTACCCAGCCTTCATTTAATTACATCACGCTGTAAATCCGGCGGGAGCAGAGAGGGGACATTCTCCACCACCACCTCTGCTCCGTGCTCCTGTCCCAGTTTTGCACGAGTATCTTCCCAGGATTATCAAGATAAATGGCCTTGATGGGCAAAGTTTTGCTGTCTGCTCTGCAGCCAAGGAAAGGACACAGGGACTTCTCCATCACCTTGGCCCACAACAGCTGGCAAAGCTGGCCAGGAAGAGGACACCAGAGATGTGCAGGCACATTCCTGGAAATTAGCTTTGTGGGAAGAAGGATTGGATTAAGACTGAGTGTGAGATCAGGCAGCTTTTTACAAGCTAAATAAGCAACAAGCAGTTTGAGAGAGATTTCTCCCCCTGTTTACAAGGCCAACTAAGGCCAGGTTAATTAATCTCTCTTTCCAGCTGCCCTTCTCACTAGGGCTTGTTCTTCACTTTGAGCAAAACACCCGAGACAGCTGCTCAGATCTCTCACATTGCAGGGTGATGAAAACAAAGGCACAGATGAAAATTGCTTTAGAGCTTAGCCTCTCGCAGAAAACAAACATGCCCGTGCTGTAATTAGGACTAGGCATGCAAAAAAAGAACCAGATCTTTGACCGGTGCTTAACCAGGGATAGTAAATAAAAATAACAACAATCCCTTCCCACACACACAGGGCACACACAGAAGCACGAAACCAGGCAGGCCCATTTTCCTGGAGCTCACAAAAGAGGGTGGTTCAGGTCTCTTGATCCTCACACAAAGGCAGATCCCAGGCACAGGCTGTGGCTCTGTGCATGCTAAAACCTATCAAAACAAGGCATTCAAACACACTCTGCTGCCCCTGGGGAGAGTTTATACCCGGCACAGACACGCAGCCAACAGTGCTTCATGAATTGCTCAGAGCTGTTCAGCTCCAGCAGCCGAAGCTGCAGTACAGAACATCATCTGAAGCTATGGCACAGCCCCTGCCACGCTCCCGGCCAGCGGCTGGACATGCCAGCACTGCCATTTGGAACTGCCCTGCTGCCTACTCCTCCTCCTCCTGCTCTTCCTCCTCCCCCAGACCCGGTTTAAGGCATTTAGTAGCAGAGATAAATTCTCCCGTGTTTATTTTACTGAAAAGGTCCCCGGCAATGTTTTCTTTCCCTCACCATTTACAGCACAATTAGAGCTTCGAGGCCTCAGCCAGCTCTCCCCGCACAAACACCCTCCATCCTCAGCTCATCCCAGCTCCTTTCCCAGCACTTACGCAGAAAACCCAAGGCAAAGGCACAGCAGGCACCAGCAGCAGACACTTCCACAGCTCTGCAGCCAGCCACGAGATAAACCACAGAGCTGTGGTGCTTTAACACAGCTGGCAAACATCTGTGTGTGGGTCTCCTGTCTGGGGAGGGCTGCAGGAAGCTGAGTCCCCAAGTTTACTGGGGTTTGGGTAATGGGTGTGATGGGCAGCAGGATCCATCTGGCTGTCCAGAAATCTCAGTCAGCACCAGGCTTTGCCCTGTCCCAGGAAAATATTTCTGATCTCACCACCCCACGGACAGCAGCCACAAAAGGCCAAAACAAAAGGACAGAAAGTACAAGAGCTCTCCTGACTCAGCTGTAGGAGAGCCTGCAGGTCCAGCAGGGCTGGCTGAGCATCCCTCACAAGAGATGTCTCCCTTCCTCCTCTGCAAGGTCTCCTCTCCAAGTGTGTCCTCTCTGCCAGCCTGGCATGGCCCTGCAGCCAGGCTTGGAGCAGGAGGCAGGTGCCAAAGCCTTGAGTCACCAGGCTCAGAGCCCTGCCAGAGCCTGGCACATCCCTGAGAGCTGGGCACAAGGGAAGGAGCAGTCTCCATGTGTGCTCACTGCTCCTCAGCATCCAGACGTCATCTCCAACCCACTTGCTGAAGGCTGACGCGTTCCAGGGAGGAATAAGACACTCTCAGGAGCAGCTCTTCCTCCTCAGCAAGGATGTCCTGAAGGAATTGCCAAAAATATGCTTTTCTCTGTGTTTTTGGGAGGGCTCTGCTGGCAAAAGGACAGGCTGCAACTCCAGGGAAAAGGGCTCTGAAGCCAGGCATTCATCCTACAAACACGGGGGCAAAAGGCTGCCTGGTCAGGAGTCGTCAGCAGATTTAGGCTGGAAGGATTGTGGCAGGGATTGTCAGGAGAGAGATCTCTAAGGAAAAAAAAGCAGGGGATAGAAAAATACTCTTAATTTCTAGATTATCTTATTTCATAGCCTTTTGCTATCAATTGCTTTGAGATATGGCCACGGATATCAGCAGACAACTTGCACTCCTTATCCCTGGCTGTGGAACAGCTCTAAAGCACGGAAACTGCTCCTGGCCCAGTGACCTCCGAGATCAACTCCACTTTCTCTGCTGTCAACAGAAAGACTGAGCTAAGTTACCATTTGCACATTCCCAAGATTCTTTCCTCAAACGTGGCTCAAATTGGCTAATGTATTAGGAGATTACTGGGGTGGAAAGGGCAGGGGAGATGGAGGAATGCAATCACCAGGGCCTCATTTCTCCTGGAAGCTCTATTAATGGACAAGGAGCCCTTTGTCACATAGATAAGTCCCAGGCAGAGGGTAGCAGCAAGGGAGACAGAAGCAAAATGCCTGCTGGGGTTGATGCTTTCCTGTTCCACTGGCACCTTGTCCCAGGCCTTCCCTGCATCAGCATTCACACAGCGAGGGGACAGCTCTGTCACACACAGCAACAGCTGACCGCTAATTAATCCCAATGCCAACACTGCCCAACCTTTCCCACTCCTCCCACGTTAATTTATTTAATTTATTGGTGCATTATTGCCAGACCCATGAGTTAACTTCTCTCCAAGCAACTGCAAAGGGGAATGATCTGGAAGTTATCCCAGAGCTGTGTAAGACAGGAAATCATTTCCCACATCAGGTCCTGAGGCTCGCTTTGATCATGTAAACACACACAAATCAATTGGCTGCAGGATGGATGCCAGAGGTGGGAGGCAGGTATTCCAGGGAGCCCCAGACACGGCTGCTGGAACCTCTGCTTTGGGAAGAACATCCTTTATTCTGGCTGACTTTGATGGAGAGATGCCAGCTGGCATCAGGGAAGATTTATCCCTTGTCACACAGCTCCTCTGCAGAGCTCGACAGCAGCGCTGGGAACACTCAGGCCCAGGAGCAAAGTCTCTTTAAGTGGATTCAGCAGACCTGGGCCAGTTCTCAGCTTCAGGAGCCTCTGGCCTGGCATGGCGTGGCCCAGAACGTGGCACAGCTCAGTCTGACTGGATTTAGCTCAGAGCTCCACACTTGCACCCTCTCTGATGCCATTTCCTTCCTCTGAGCTCTTCCAGCCGAGCTTATTAAGCCTCATCACAAGCTGTAAACCTCAACCCTGGGTTCCACCACTGCCCCGAGCTCGCCACCCAAGCGTTGGGAGATCTCTGCACGACTCCAGCAAATCATTTAATCCCTGCACCTCATTTCCTCTAAGGGATCATTCCTCCTCTATTCCTCAATCCCTGGGATAAAGACCAACCCCAGATTTAGTGGCTGGCACTGGGGCTCCCCAGCCAGGCAGGTGGGGCCCAGCTGTTGATGCCTTAGCTTTAGCTATTCTATTTTTCATATATTTGTATCCTGCAATTCTTTAGTGTATACTTTAAATTCCATATACAGTGTTAGCTGCTGCTTTCCCATTTTGACAAAACAATTCCTCTCCAGGCCTGGGAATCAAGGACACCTCACTGTCTCAGGCCCCAAGAGATGGAAACAAAAGTGACTTGTGGGAACCAAACTTGGGGTAAATTCCTTCATTATCTGAAGCTGGAATTGTAAGATTAACCCCCAATATTCAAATGGAACAAACTTACAAAAGCATGAAAACCCACGACCCATTGTCCATTTTTTGGGTGTAGGCCCTGGGGGGCTTCATCTGCCCAAAATGTACCTGGAGGCGCATCAATAAATAGAACTGCTTCCCTTAATTTTGTCTGGCCTCTGTTTTTAGGTAGCCCCGAAAAGGCATCACCGTGATGGAGATTCAGATGCTCCCCACCGGAGCCGCAGCAGCCGAGGATTAATTCCCCAGTGAGCTCTCCCTGAGCTGCGGCTCCCGAAGGCTGCTGACAGCACACGTGCTGCCGCGGCACGCGGAGCTGACCGAGCAGCTTATCGCCTTCCCCCCGGCTTATTACACCTCGGCAGCTTTTGTATCTGGGAAAAAGGAACACCAGGAACCCATCTCAGCACCAGCGCTCGAGCAGGGCCCGCGCGCCTTTGAGAGCAGAGGGCTGAGATAAACACAGGCCTCGCTTTGTCAGGGGCTTTTTATCTCCCTGAGGGGTCTGTGCGGGCAGGGCAGGAGCCCACAGGTATCTCACCAGGCCACTCAGGCTCTGTTCTGGCAGCTTTCCACTGGGAGAAGGTTCTTATTCCCAGGAGAAAAGGCAGGTGTCCGTCAGTAGCCTGAGTGGGGTCAGCAGCCTCTGCCCCAGCACCCCAGGAGCAGCCAGCACCCTCTGGCACAGTGTGCCGGCATTCCAGAGGAACAGAAGGATTTGTGCGGGGGTGAAGTTACATCCTCAGCTTTCAGGGAAGTGTGGGAACAAGGGGAGACTCTTCTTAACCCTGGAGATCCCAAGGAAAGGTGCACAGCAGTTTGGCAGCAGAGCAGAGGTGGCAGGAGCAGGAGCAGGCCCCTCACCCACCACGCTCACTCAGGTGGAAGAGGCCGCAGCTCCCTCCCCACTCCCAAACCATTCCAGTACACAAAACATGGATGTCAGCTCCTGGTGACACCGAAATTGCAGTTTAGGGGAACCCTGAGACTGTCAGGAGACAAAGCCCAGCCCCTGAGGCTGTCCCCAGAGCTCTGCAGGTGGCTCGGGCAGTGCTGGTGCAGGGTTTGGGGATGTGGGCAGGGAGAATCCTCCTCAGCCACCTGAGCTCCTCACTTCTCAGCTCTGCCAGCAGAGCCGTGGTGGAAACAGCCCGTGAGATTAATGGAAATGGCTCTGCTCCTCCTCAAGGAGCCTCTGGCAAAAAGGCTGGGAATGCACAGCCTCTCCTGCCTCGAGAGGCTGGGATGGCCCAGCCTCAGCTGACCCACACTTCTGACCCACAGCCCTGAGGTGCCCCCAGGACCAAGCTCACACCCCAGGGGAGAGGAAGGTGAGAAATGCAAGGCCATGGCCAAGAGCCCTCCCTGGCCCAGGGCAAACGCCGGGGTCTCACAGAGCGGCCATGGGGGCTGGGAAGGTGAGCTGGGCAGGGAAAGGATCTAACCCAAGGTAGCCAAAGGACTCAGATTTAACCCAGGCAGGTGGCAAAATTCAGTCACATCCAGTGCTCAGTGGGGGTGAGCTCCAGTCACCAGCTCACCTTGAGCCCAGGGTGCCTGGCTTCCCTCTTTTAGCTCAAACTCAGCAGACTTCTCCCTTCTTCCTCTAGCATGGATCAATCCACGGAAATGAGCTCCAAGACGGGGCACATTGTTGGAAAATGATTAGAGATGCAGTTTAAGGAAACCAACGGCATCCTGGAGCCCCAGGCAAGCTCCCTGCAGAGAAAACACCAACGTGGTGCAAAGAAGCTTTTTCCTTTTATTTTGGGCCCCCTCTGCTGAGGGGAGCCAGGAGGTGAGGGCAGGTGGGCACCGTGCAGGGGGCACTGTCCCACGCTGGCATCACCACCACAGCCTCAATCTGCAGGTGAGCTCCTCTGCCTCAACAGCAGAGCATGCAGAGGGAGGGTTTCTAATTAAAAAATCTCAGAAAGCTGCTTTGGAAAGAAATAATTTAAAGGAAAAAAAATAATTAGGGAAAAAAAGAAAAAGCCCAACCATATCTCAATTGCAAAGTTCCTGCCTGAGCAGTTTCGTTTCCATTTTGCACCACAATAGGAAGAGAGCAAACAATGGCTGAGAGGAGGCAGCCTGATTGTGGGGAGACAAAGTGGCACCACGCACGTTTTTCATCAAATGTGGGTGAACCCCATTTAAAAAAAAATTAAAATATAAATATATCCATTTCCTCACTTCATTATCTTACCCCCCCCCCCCCCAAAAAAAAACCAACAAAACCAGCTTCTCAGGACAGCTCATTGCAGCTCTTCCCAGCCCTGCTGCCCTCGCCCACAACCTCAGACCTGCTCAGGCTTCTTCTTTCCCACCTTCCTCCCCGGATTGGGAGATTTGGGAAGGAAAGGGGCTTTCCAGAGCCACCATTCCCAGCGCCACCAAAGGGCCACCTGTGTCATGCCGGAGCCGGGGAGAAGCTCTCGTCCCCCCACCCAAGGAGGAGGAGAAGGAAGAAAATTCCTCTGGCATCACTTGCAGGAGGGCAGAGAGGGTCTCCCTCGGCAGCAGGGAGCCTGTTCGAGGTGACAGCTCCGGGTGACAGCGATCGGAGGGGATTCACCAGCGCCGCTTCCAGCGTTCCCATGGCGACGGGCGCTGGGTACAGCGTGTGAAACACTCCATTCGCTTATTGATTGAGCCGCCGTCAAATTCAATCACAAGTGAAAATGGATTTTTTAATGCGACTATTAGCTGCTTTTGAAAGGCAAATTGAGTTCGGTTATACCGAGTCAGCCATCAAAAAACAATTTGCCGTCAGGCAGACGGGCCGGAGAGGAGCCCGGCCGGGAGCAGCGCCCGCGGATCGGGAGATCCGAGACGGGAGCCACGGGGAAATACGGCTTTTCCTCCTCAAAAACGCACTGGATGAGGAAGGTGAGGCACAAGGCTGGGCTTTGAGGGGCTGGCATGGACACGGCTGCTTGTGGGAACGATGGCTGGAAAGGAGCAGGGGGTTCAAGGAGCAATTTTGGCGGAGTTCACCCCAAAAACCAAAGCAGGGCACGGGGGCGAGCAGGGTGGAGGCTGTCCCCAAATTCTGGGGTGCACAAGGGGAGCAAAGAGAGAAGGACACACGACCCACGGTGCTGAGGTGAAGCCCAGGCAGTGTCACCTCCTCCCCGTGCCACCCCACAGCCACCACAACCCAGCAAAGCTCATTTCCTTGCAGCCGCTGGAAAATAAGATTTTTCCCTTGCTGATTAGGGAAGCAGATTCTCATTACTATGTTAAGTGAGGATCAATATCGCAGCCAAGTCTGAAATCAGCCCTGTCTGGCGAGGTGCTGAGCACACCAGTTTCCCCAGTTTGGGGTTGAGCAACATTTCTGGGGGGTATTCACAGCACTGCTCCAGGATGGGGATGGAGGAAGGAGGTGGGAGAGGACAGAGCAGCTTTTAACTGAATTTGAAGTTCAGACAAAACTCTGCCAGGTGTGGGAGGACTTGCCTGTACACACGTATTTATAAATAAAACCCTCTATATGTTTAAAAAATCCACATAAAAATAAAAACATTTTCCCCCACAGAGCTCAAGGATTATAATAGAGCCTGTTAATTAAAAATCCGTTGTTTGCAGCCCCCCTGAGAATTCTCCAATAAATAAATAAAAATCCAGCTTCACTTTGGGGTGCCACCTTTCCCAGTTCTCCTCTCAGTCCCACAAACGAACTCACAGGCCTTATTAAACACTTGCAGGAGCAGTCCAGGAATTTCTATAGCAGCATAATCCAAAGATCTGCTTTCAAAGAGCCTCTGCTTCCTGCAAAGCTCCAGCCTCAGCTAATGAGAGCTTAACCACATGTTTGTGGTGGATGAAATAGTATCATTTTGCAATTATTATCATTCAAACATTATTTATTTAACCCACAGCCACATTATATTGACTGCAGAATTGCTGTCATTTTTACTTTTGATGGCTCTCTTATTGAGCTGAGTGTGAGGAATTGTGTTCCATGTTCCCAGTGTGGGGGAGGCTTTCCCTGCTCCCTCAGCCTCTCCCTAGCCAGGTCTGAGTCTCTGCCCCAGAGCTGGTGGTGTTTGGTACCAGAGTTCCCCGAAATGAGCATTTTCCCATCTTCTCCTCTGCTTCACCCTCCCCCACTGGTCATATTTGGGGAATTAATCCATTCTGATGACCAGCACAAAGCCCTGTGCACCAAAGAGCTCCAGATAATGACAGAAGGTGGATTTGGTGTCACCCTTGTACCTCCCCCCCGCCCCAAGCAGCTCTGAAAGTTCCTTTGAAAGAGCTGGAGAGGGGAGGCAGCAGCTGAGGAGCTCTCCCCAGAAACTCCAAATGTGGGGATAACAGACAGCCTTGGGCTCAAAACCCTTCTCCAAGGAAGCAGCAGGATGAGCCCCAGCCAGCATCCCTGGGGTTTGCAGCAAAATAAACACCAAGGGGTGCACGACTCGAGATCTGAATGTCAGCAGGGTAAAAAAAGTCTGGTCTCCCTCTCCCTCCTGGCCCTGGCTCTTCTCTCACACGTCACTCTCCCAAAGCCTTGCAAGATATATTCACACAACAGGAAATCCAACATTCCCCTTCGCCTTCTTTCTTCCTCTCCTTTAATTTTCCCCAAATGTAAATGAGGAAGTCATCTCTCCTCCGGTGATGAAACATCTGCCTGGAGAAGCTTGCAGTGCAATGCAACATATTTTGATCACTGCTCCATCTAATTACAGAGAAGAGAAAAATCACAAAGCAGGGTTTGGGACTTTCCCCCCACCCCCCCCCCAAAACACAAGGCATCTGAAAAATAACAGAAAAACAGCAGCACTGACAATCAGAGCAGAGGCAGCTTCCCCATCAGCCTTGAAAAACAGCATTGGAATACAGAGCCTGCCTGGGAGGAGAGGGATTTCAGGGTGAGATAGGGAAAAATTAATTGTTCATGCCAAGGACATGTGGGAATGGAATCGGAATCTCGATATCCTTAAAGCCAGAGGCTGCTCTAACCAGGCCACAGCGATGTGGCTGCACAACCATTCCTGGGGCTCACCAGGGCCAAGTTCTTGCAGTTCCCTCACACCTACTCCGGAGCACAAGGGAAGGAGGAACACGGCAGGGAAGAGCCTCAAAGAGCAGCTGAGGGTCAGAAATTTCAAGACCCACAAGACACTTGGTGTTCAGGAGCCAAGATGCACAGGGAGCAAAGGCTGAAGCTCAAAACTGGGATGCACTGGCTCACCCAAGACAGGAACAACAATTCTTCTCCAGGAGCAAGCCCAGGTTCTTCCAGGGAAGCTCTGGAGACACTCAGGCACAGCTTCAACCTGGCACCGGCAGGGGCAGAACCCTCGCGTTGGCCTCGGCTTCTGAAGCCACAACGGGAGAGGTCTCAAAGGCACAGCAGGCAGCACCACCCACACCCCTCGGCATTCCAGAGGGGCTGATTGCTTCCCTTGTTTATCTCGGAAAAAATTCACCGTGAAGCAGTGGTGGGGCGCAGCCTCCCGCCGCTTGAGGATGTTGTTCACCGCGGGAAACGGAGCGTTTAGGAGCTCCAAATAAACTCCTAATCATAATCGTTGCTGTTTCCCTGTCTTGCTCTTCAAGCTCAAAGGGAGTCCATGGCTAAGCAGCAGCAAACAGCACCTCTAACGAGACCTTGCATGGCAAGGAACCAAGCCCAGCACCGGGGGAGCCCGTTCAGCAGCCTCACTGCAGGAACGCTGACAGGTTGTTTATAGCAGCTTACAGAAAGGCAGTGCAAAATAAACAGGAGGCTACCTGCCTTCCACCCCTCTCCCGCCCGGATTTTCAAGGGAAAACTTGATTTCCCTTCTAAACGTTTCAAGTTTCTAGAAGAGGAAAACAAAACGCTGCCTGTGATGAATGGAGGTTGGCAGCTGGCAGGGACAGGTACCGCACTTCAAGCCGTGGGAAACCGGCCCAAAACGTTCAGGCACCACAAGGAAACAAAAAAGCTGATGGGAAGGATGCCCACAGACAGGCAGGGGGGTCCCAAGCCCCCGTTTTTCTTCACAGAGATTTGTCAGCAACATTCTGCTGGCCAACAGGCCCCCGTCCATCCTGCCTGCCAGCTCTGCTGCAAAACAATTGCTCCGAGGATGATCCTCACCGTTTGTTATCCTGCCTGAGCAGGAGGACACATAAGTGAGCAGCAGGTGCCTGTCTGGAGCCAACAGAGCACAATGGTTTAATCCAAGTCCATCTGCATGTGGAGAACAAGGGGGAAGAGCTGGAGCCTACAGAGCTCGTCACTACCACCAGGAAAGCAAACGGATCCACTTCAAAATCCTGCCTGCCACAGACACCCCGAGTTGCTCCTGAAAGGTCACATCTCTCCTTATTGTGGGTTTAATCCAAGTCTTGGCTGTCAGGGAAAGAGAAAAGCTCAGGCCTGTGGCTCTCCAAGACGGAATTAGTCCTCTGAATTCTCCCCTGTGGGCACAGGCACGTGTGAGTGGAGGGAGCGCGCTGTCACCTTGGCAGAGCGCCGTGTGCTGCCTCCTTGAGTACAGCTGGTGCTGACAAGGTCAGCAGCAAGAAGAAAACTCACCCTGGGCTAACAGGAGGCAGAGAGTCAGAAGATTAGTCACCATCCAGAGATCCGCATTTCCTGGGAAATAAACCAGCTGACAAGGGGTGCAGGACATGAGAGATGCAGGACGGTGTGGGATTCCGTGCTGGAATTCAGGCTCTGGCTTTGGCCCAAATCCACACAGCCTCTGCTTCCCTCTCTGCATGTCCTGATTCACCTCCTGCTCCCCCGCTCCTCTCGGGGCGCTGGGAGCTCTCTGGGGTTTGCCAAGGGCAAGCACAACCCAAATTCCCCGAGTCTCCTCAGGGTCAAAAGAAGAACTGGTGCTAACCCCAACCAGGACAGACAGAGAGGGGCTCCTCCCCAGCTATTTCTGCTGTCTCCCAGGACACGGGAGTGTTCCCAAGCGGATCTGTCAGTCTATTTGGAGTATCAATGTTTGCCTAAGCAAATAGCTCGGAAAGCTCCACAAATAGCAGGAGGGCTGGTTAATTGGGAAGAAGGCAGAGAACCACAGAGCAAAACACATGCAGGCAGCACCAAAGGCAGGGAAGAGCAAGGCTGAGGGGATCTGGACACCCCAAGGGCTCGTTTGCCCTCCATCCATTGTTTCCTCTGTCCCAGCACCACTGTCAACAACACTTTCTGCATATGCAAATAGGACCATACTCCCGCAATTACATGGCAATCAGAGGCAAATTACATTCTTGCTGTTTACTTTCAGTGTCCTTAATTAATCCGGTTATTAGACGATTAATGAAGCTTGTTTGGTGAAAAACTCATAGCATTTACAGCGCGAGCTCACGCGTGCAGCCGGCTGGCATCTGGCTCCGCATGGGCACGTCCAGCGCCTGTCCCCAAGGCCAGCAGAGCAGGGTGACGGTGACACCGACACCGGCCCCGCGAGGCTCGGGGGGGTGGGGGGGGCTCAGGGCTTGGCTTTTCCAGCTGTGCCTCCTCTCCAGGAGCTCAGTCCTGCAGCTGGAGCCGAGCAGCACCAGATCCCTGTATGGAGACACAGCCCCCGCCTCCCTGCTCCTCTCCAGAGGCAGCAGGACCCACACCAGCAGCTCCCAGCGGCCTGGAAGCTGTTGGAGAAGGTTCCCAGATCCCTGCAGCCTCTGGGCCTCGCCATCCCTCTCCTCTGCCGGCTCCCAAGGCACCCGGCCCTCCCCAAAGGTCACCCCGGCTCGTGTTTGGTTAAGCTGCCGATAATGAAGTGGCATGTTCATCTAATGATCAAATTGCTGCACCACGAGCATGAAAGGCTGAGGAGAACTAATTAAGAAGCTCATTTGCATACTCCAGCGTTTCCGGTGCACGTATGGAGTTCCCATAGCAACCGGTACAAAAGCTGGTGATGGTGTGTGGGTTTTAGTGGGTTTTAAGTGCTGCTCCTTCCCTTTGTCATCCCCTGCAGATCACAAAGGCTCCGCGAGGAAGGTGCGGTGACACCGGGCTGGGGAGGGACATTTCTGCACAGCAAGGGTGGGGGACAAACGAGCTGCGAACGTAGCAGGGGGCTGAGCCCCGCTCCCAGTGCCACCTCTCAGGTACCTGAGAGGGCAGCAGGGATGTGGGGGCTGAGGACACCCTTGAACAGAAATCCCTGGCCTGATACTGCTCTATCCGAAAGTTCCCTGAGTCACTTTGGCCTCGGCCCCGTGAGGAGGCGACAGCTCCAGAGGGAAGTTTTGCAGGGCACTGCAGCAAATCCCGCAGCATTCCAGAGCCCTGAGGAGGGACTGGCTGCAGGGAGCTCGGGGTGACACCTGCAGCTCCCGGGACATGGGGACACTGTGGGATGGGACCCCAGATGCTGCACCCCAGTGTGGGAAGGAGGAAACCAGGACTGGCCAGGTGAGGGTGTCAGCTCAAGTCCCAGCAGGTTCCCCGCAGTGCGGCTCAGTCCAGCCCCGGCTCCTTCCATCATGTCACTTTTCCTAAGCACCAAGATTTCTTTTCTGCTTTGTATTTCTGGCAAGAAACCTTTGCATTTAGATAAGGAATAAAGCCTGGAATCAGATCTGAACTCTGCAGCAGAGATCAACATTTTAATGAATTAAATATATTCCAAACTAAATGTAACCTCTTAGCGTTCACATTTTTGAGTGAGACTAACTTAAGGAAAAAGCCAACAATCCAACCCATTTCAGCTCTCCCCGGCTGTGAACTGGCCACAGGCCAATCAATTATCTCGAATTTATTCGTTATTCAACTTCCCTCCTACAGCCAGCTTCCAGGCTGTGAGTTGCAGGTGAGCGGCTCCTGCGGCCGCTCTGCGCTCTCCCTCCAGACCAGTTTGCAGGCACTGGTTTCACTGGGCTGCCCAGGAGCAGCGCCTGGCCCGGGGCCAGCAGCGGGGCAGGACACTCCGGCTGGCACGTTCAGCATCAGACAGCCCCGGGGGGACTGGAGGGACAGCGCCTGTTTGACATCCAGCAGCAGCGTTTACAGATGCAAATAGAGCCCGGGCATCCCCCCGAGGGCTGCGCGGCGCTGTCAAGCCTGGGAAGAGACATTTAATTCCTCCCTGCTAATTCGTGGCTGCGCAGGGAGGGCAGAGCTGCTCCAAGAACGGCGTTTGGTGGCTGGGGGCAGATGCTGCGGCTGGATGAAGCCCTGCGTGCCCACAGATGATGGCTGGGCTGGGCAGGGCAGGGCAGTTTTGGGAGCGGGGAGGGCAGGGATGAGACCTCGGCTGTGCTGCCCCAGGCTCAGCCAACCACAATTCCAGAGCCTGGAGTTTGGGGGGCAGATGAGGGAGGAGGACAATGACAAGGACCAGCAGTGAGGCAGCAGAGGAAGCCCAGATGGTCTTTTCTCCACCCTCAAGGCTTGAGGAGCCCCAGAGCTCTCACCCCTCTGCTTCAAACAGCTCACCTCACTATTTCCCACTCAAACCAGGAGCTTTTCCTCTGTCCCCAGCCCACCCAGCATCCTGGAACGAGCTCCAAACTCATCAAGCTGGAAGAAGTCCCCTTGCCCATCCAAAGCTTTCTCCTCCCCTAACATTGTTTTCGTTTCCCCCTCCCCCCCGTTTTTTATTCTCAATAAAAACATAATTACAGGCTTTTAAAAAAAGCAAATTATAGTGACATACTTTAATTATCTCCAAGCAATGGAGGACTAAATTACACAGTCAGGGAATCGGAGGTTACCTAAAAATAAAAGCAAGAAGCTTCATTAAATGCTAATTGCCGCTTTCACCACTGAAGTGAGATTTCAAGACAGACCACCATTGACTCACTGGGCCCTACAAGAGAACACTGGGGCTGGGGAGAGACCCCCAGATGCACAAGCCATGCCCCCATCCATGCCTCCAGCTACAGGGACTGCTCCAAAGGGAGCTCCAAAGGTTCCACAGCTGCTGGACCTTCCTCAGCCACGGGTCCAGGTGCTGCCACTCCCTCCAGGGCACCCACTGTCCCCTCAGCCCGACTCAGAGGTGCTGCCCACCTTCCCAGCAGCACTGACGGGCTCATCACGGCTCCTGCAGTGCTTTGGAGCAGAGAAATGAGCTCCAGTTTCTCCCAGAGCTGGTCCTGCACTGTGAACAGAACCACAGCACCCACCTCAGCTTTGCTGCCCTCTGCTCTGAACCCGAGTCCTGCCTTGCTCTGAGCACCACTCAGCTCTCCTGGGGTGATAATGGGTCCTTGAGGCTCTCCCTATGGGAGAGGAGCTGAAGGGAGCCCTGTCCTCCTGTCCTGCCCAAGCTAAATTCTGCTCCAACCCTGTTCTTCCCTTCCCCTTCCTCCTGATTTCCTCCCCAGGGAGCTGCAACAGGAGATCTCCAGGCCCAGAGGGACAGGGGGCTGATTTTCCTCAAGACAAGGAAAGGGAGGCACGGGGTGGCAGGCAGGCTGGAGAATTCGCAGAGAAATTATCTTGTTTTTCCATTTCCCATCGAGTTGGCCTAATTATGCCACTGAAGTCTGTAATTTGCCTCTCACAGAAGAGAGTTAATGACTGGTTCCAGGCTGCTGCTGCTCCAGGCGGGGGCACAGCTCCCACTCCAGCCCCCAGCTGTGCCCTGGGACCCCGAAAGTTCCTGTTTGTCCCTAGAGAAGCGAGCTCAGAAGAGCTGGCGATTGGGAGCAGCAGCCAAGGACAACAGAAAGTTCCAGGAGGCAGGAAGACACAAGCAGGGGATGGAGGGAGCTGGCACCCACCCAGGTTTTTTCCTCACCACTTCTCAAAGTCCCAGCAAAAGTGAAAAATCTGCAGGTCAAGCACTCAGGGAACTCAGGCAATTACCATTGTTTAAATTCAACAGCCATTCACAGAAATAAGAGGAAAATCAGACAAGTGCTTTTAAAGCTCTAAGGGAGGCTTTTAAAGGCTCTAAGGGAGGAGGAGAAAAGATGGCAACAATTTCCAGATACCTCATTTAAAAAAAAAATAACAACCAATACCCAAAATACCAAAAACTAGGAATCTGATATCCAGGAATCAGCATCCACTCTGCTCTTCTCCCCAGGCACAGGCAGAGCTACCCTTAAAAATACTAAGCAAAGCAGAAAAGCTGAATCTGGGTCCTCATAGGTCTCTGCTGCAACATCCACAGCAGAGCCTGGCTAGATCCCCATCCATCTCAATGGCTCACAGACTGCTCCCTTTTAATTAGTTCCCATAATCAAAGAAGTGTTCAGAATTAAACAGCACTGTGTCAGGAGGTGCTGGATAAAGTCAGCCAGCTGTGTTGGGAGGTCACTGCATCCACCACTGGAATGGGCCAGGAGGAACAGGTGTCCTTCAGCAGCTCAGGTTTGGGGTGACAAAAATGGGGCTTCTCTGGAAGGCTTAGCACACCCCCCTCACAGGCAGGGCAAGGGGAGGCAGTAATTAAGTCAGAATCGGCCTTTCCACTCATTATCAGGCAGAATTCAGGGTGAAAGCTGCTGGTGACACCATGAGAGCAGAATCCCCGAGCCAGAAGCTGCACCAGAGACATCAACTCGGGTTTTCTCAGAGCCCTCTGAACCAGGCAGTGCCTCACATCCGATCCGACAGTGATGGATGCGCTGGGAACGGAGCAGTTTTTTTCTCCTGAGAAGCTCTTTTGACAAGTATGATCTTATCAAAGTTTTGAGCTTTTCATTACGCTGCTTTTTTTTCCTTTTTTAACTCCTGCCTTCAGGCCAGGCTCTGTTCTCTGTGCACAGGCAGG
Source organism: Poecile atricapillus (assembly GCF_030490865.1). Taxonomy (NCBI): domain Eukaryota; kingdom Metazoa; phylum Chordata; class Aves; order Passeriformes; family Paridae; genus Poecile; species Poecile atricapillus. The sequence continues at coordinate 3,372,161 of NC_081271.1, forward strand.
GAGCGGCCGCATTTCCCCCTGGCACCAATTCCTGGCTGAAGCTCCTGTGGGGCTCAGGGCACCCAGGTGCCCCCCACACACCCCAGAGTGAGAGCAGAGCTGTGATTAACACACAGTCAGCCCCAGAAATGTGCAAAATACAGGGGTGACATCACACAGGCTCAGAGAGGGGGAAATAGCAGCACTTTGGGGTTGGGAGAACAGGCACAAAGGGGCAGGGAGCCATCCCAGCCCCCCCTCCCAGGCCAGGTCCAGCATTTTATTGGGCAGCTGAAACAAAGCTTGTCCAGAAGCTGGAGGCACCCTGCACCTCTCTGCTTCCTTTCCCCCTCTCCCAAAAAAGAGACGTTTGGGTCCTCCTCTCGTGATCCAGCAGCCAACCAGCACAGCCAGCCCCAATCCAAGAGGGAAACATTTGGAATGCCCAGGCCAGAGACAGAAACAGCAGCAGCCAATGCACCAAAATGCCCCAAAAAGGCACAGCCCAGACTCTGGGAACAAGCACGTCCCTGACATATGGCTGTGCCATCCCAAGGACAGGCTGGAGCCAGGAAAAGGAACCCTCTCCACAGGGCAGAGCTGCTTTTCCTAGTTCTTGTTAACCCAGGATCCTTTAGGCTGGAAAAGCCCTCTGAGATCCTCCAGTCCACCCCAATGCCAAGGCCACCGTGTCCCCAAGTGCCACATCTGTGCTTTTTTTAAACAAATCCCTCCAGGCATGGGGACTCCAGCACTGCCTGAAGCTACAGGATGCCCTGGGGAATCTCGTCCCCTCTGCTCCATCCCCTCAGCAGCTCAGGGAAAACAAGGAGGATTCAGCCCTTTCCATCCCAAACCTGCCCCAGTGCCCCGTGCCAGGGACACACTGAGCTCCCCTCTCCCTGTCCCACCCCCTCTCACAAGGACCCACTTGCAGTGCCTGGGATCTCCAGGAATGCCTGGAGAGGAAGGACACCAAGCCCTGAGCATTCCCAGAGGGTTTTGCCACCCAAAACCTTCCCTGGCACCTCCTGAAACCAAGTCACCAAGAGACAGCAAACGCCGAGTGCAAAACCAGGGTCTTTTATTAGAAATCTCCTCGTATAAAAATGATCATGCTCTACACAGTCATCGAATAATTCATAAACATCCAGGCACTGAACTTTGTTTTTTTTTGTATGTTTTTGTTTTTTGACTGGTCAGTACATAAAGCAGACATATTTCAATCCATATGGTCATCACATACATTAAGGAACCACCTATAGAAATCAGCACTTTGAACACAGTCTAGGTTTTATTTTATTTTATTTTGCTGTCTGTTTTTTATTTAATGTAAATTTTAAGTATTTTTATTTCTTTTTCCTTTTTTTCAACATACAGAATTTGGTAGGATATGGGGTAGAGAGTTAAGAGGGACGGAGGAAGACAGGAATGAAAGAAAATGGAGGATTAAAAAAAAAATAAAAAAACAGAAGGTTCTGCACAACCACAAACAATCTCACAAATTCCAGAAAAGGGAAAATGTTTGGGCTCTTATTTTTTTCTCTTCTTTTTTTTTGTCAAAATACAGGAAAAAAAAACCCAAAGACTTGCTGAAGTCCGTCCCCTCTTGCCCGTGCTCCGTCCCCGCGCACCGCTGTCCCTCCATGGGAGCCATGCATCGCCACCGTGGGCGCTGGAAGAGTTTTAGTGTTTCTTTATGGATTTTTTTGCTGCTGTTGATGGCATTTTTCCGCAGGAGCTGCTCCCTGGGGCGTGTCCCCCGGCTGCCACCTCCCTGTTCTGTGTGTCCCTGCGAGGAGCTCCCCAGTCCCTGCTCCTGGAACTAAATGGCGTGGTTGCTGTAGCTGACGTAGGTCTGCTTGGTGGCCAGTGCTGGAAGGAGACACAGAGCTCACGTGGGTCACAAGCAGAGGCCAAATTCCCCTCCTGGCTCCTGTCCCATCCCTCTGACCCAGCCGTCGTGCCATGAGGTGCCAGCAGGGATGTGACAGGGTTTGCTCAGGGATCAGTGCTGGCGCTTGGGATCCTTCCCTGAGCCCCACAGCAGCTGTGGGTGCTCCTGAAGGACGATTCACCCCAAAGAGAGCCCCCAGGATGTGCTGTGAGCAGTGGGAATGTGATCTCAGCTTCCCACCCACTTCCCTCAGCAACCTCCTACAGACAGACCCAGGGGTGCTGCACCTTCCCCGAGCTCAGCTTGTCCCAGCCAGCCCTGCTTGTCCCAAATCACAGGGTCCCAGGGGGTTTTGGGGTCCCAGCTGGGTGTCCTACACCCCTGTCCACCACTCCATGGCAGCTGGAAGCAGAGCAGCAGGGCACAGAATCAACCACCCTGGCTGTCCCCTCAGCCAGAGGGTGCCACAGGGACAACCCTACTGCCATCCCCCAGCTTCCCCAGCCCTCAGACGCCCCAGGAGAGGAGGCAGCAATGGCTCCAAAGCCACCACACATCCCAGAGTGGCACTGGAGAATCACAGCAAAAGCCACAGAGCAATGAACCTCCCACTCCATGCAGCGCTGTGCCACTGCCCTCAGTGGGGACAACACTCTGCTGAGACCCCCACGAGGTTCCCCAGATAGCACAGGGTCAGCAGGCACAGGGACACCCTCCAGCCAAGGGCTGGCACAGATGGCACAGCCTGAGACACCCTGAGCAACCCAAATGTGTCCCCAAAGAGCTCAGAGGGAGGAGATGCCAGCAGCTCACGGTGCCTGGCCAGCAGCAGAACCTTGCTGCAGGTTTCCAACTGGTGTTCCCAGATAACAATTAGATAGAGCAGAAGGAATTGGAGCTGACAGAGCTATTTGTTAGCTGCGATGTTTTCGTAGCTGATCTGCCCATATCAAAGCCCTGTGAATTATTTATTCTGTTGTTTATTTAAGGATACGTGACCCAGCAGTGACAGAGTGAAAAATGTCCCCTCGGTGCTGCGCTGAAGTCCCCCTGAGCCTCCCGCCCCCGGCGCTGCTGCTGTGCCCATCCCTCCCTGGGCACCATGGGAGCTGCCAGCCCTGCTCACTCCGAGCTCCCCCAGCCCCATGTGCCCCATGCTGCACTCAGGGATGTGCAGATGAGGTTCAGCTCTCCCCATTCCCAGCATTTATGATCCTCAGAGGGTCCCGCCATGAGCCCCTGCGGGAGCCACCTCACCTTGTGTTTCCAGGTTTTCGCAGAGCTCTGATTTGGCCTCTCCGTTGGGGCGGAACCCTCCCTTCTGAGAGAACTTGTTGGACATGGTGGCCGCTGTCACCACCGCCTTGAGGCTCCGCTTGCGCTTGGGGACGTTCTGCTCCGGGTGGAAGAGGATGATGTACACCTTGGGCATGTAGAGCATGCCCAGGGACACCGAGGCACTCAGACTCACCGAGATGGTGAGCGTCGTGGTCTGGATGTACATCTGCAAGACACAAGGCCACTAGCTGAGACCCGCCCCGAGCTCCTGCGGGATCCAAAAGGGAAAGGAGGAAACAGAAAAAGGAGGGAAAGTGGGGGTTAAGTGAATGGAGTGGGAAGGCAGCGTTGGAATGTTAGTAGTGCTGGGTGGTCAGCGTGAAGTTTGATGTCCACCAACCTCAGGGCAGGAGCTGCAAAGCCAGCAAGGACCCCCCCATTCCCAGGGCACACTCCAATTCCAGGGCACACCCCATTCCCAGGGCACACCCCACTGCCCTTCTCCCTTCAACAGGTAATTCCCATTCCCCAGCTGACTCCTGGGCTCTTGTCATGTAAGTCACATATTACACACCGACGCTGCCTTTTTGCAGTCAAAACTAATTTCACGCTCACTGTCCAGGACTAACAGTGACAGATGTTTTGCAAAATGAAAGCCCATTAATCTGACTGTAGAATAATCCATTTTTCTATGGAGAGCAGTTGGCAGGCTCCTCTCAAGCCGGAGCATCTGAAGCAGGTGGCAACTGGCAGCAGAGACCCCCCTCCCTCTGCCCATCCCACCTCTTAGGGAGGCTGGGAGGGCAAGTCCCTGCTCCTTGGGCATCCCTGCTCTGCCAGCATCTGGCTCCTTCCTCTCCAGCATCCTCTTCTCCACCAGGCAGCTCTGAGGCTCTGGGGATGAACAGGGAGGGGCTCTGGGTCTCCAGATGGCATTGCACACATCTATGTGGAGGTCACCAATGAGGGTTTACAAGGAGCCTTAAAGCAGTTTCTGAACTTCACTCAATGTCCAGGGATTCCCCTGCAGGTGTTTCACAGGTGGGATTTCATGCCCTGTTAGGAAAGAGCATCTGGAGGAGCCAGGGAAGCCTGGTAGCTGCAGCAGCAGCCAGAGCAAGGTTTCCCATGTCCCCAGGGCACACATTTCACCTGAGGGCTTCTGAAGTGAGAAGGGGATGGAGAGCACACTCTGAGGCTGAGGCTCTGCATGGCTCTCTGGGAGGCAGCTCACCCCAAGAGTGAGACAGCTGGTGGGACACAGCTGCTCCAGGACACCCCCCCAGGACCCACAGATCCCACCTGTGACCCTGCAAAGCCAACCAGCACCTGGGCCAGAGTGCTCCCACTCAGCCCTGAAGTGAAAATGCCACCAAGCTTGTTCTGAGTCAACTGAAAAACTTCGGTTTGTCCCCAGAATAAAACCTCCTGCTGTCACACGCGCTGGTTTGTTTGTTCCACCTTCTCTCTCTAGGCAGTTTTTGGAAATAAAAATGTCATTTCATCAAGCAAAGTCAAAACACATCTCTGTGCCAGAATATGTGCGCTTTTTTATTTCTTCTTTTTTCTTTTTTTTATTCCACTCCAACTCTCCAGACTCTGCCATGGGTGTCCTGGACTGGCCAGGAATGAGGGAAACACTGGGACCCCAACTCCAGGCACCCCAAGCCCTGCCTGGGAACCAGCACAGCATGACCCCAGTGGGGCACAGATGAGCTCAGCACCCCTCATCTCCCTGGCTCCCTGCCTACCCTTGCCAATCCAGCAATTTCCATATTTTGTGCTTCTGCAGAGTCCCCCCTTCCTGTGCCTTGGGGCTTGGGGGCGTTTCAGCGAGGAGGGAGAGAGCAGCTGAGCTGAGCTGAGCTGAGCTGAGCTGAGCTGAGCTGAGCTGAGCTGAGCTGAGACGTCTGTGCGTGCTCCCATCTCGCTCCTGGGCCAGTTCTCCCAGTGCTGCCAGAGACTCCCTCATGCTGAGACCCCGCTGGCACCAGCCCCAGCTCCCCACCCCACTCTCTGCCTCCTGCAACACTTTTGGGGTCTCACAGGATCACTGTGGCAACCTTCCCCCCAATGCTGCGTTTGCAGGAAGTGTTTTCCTGCCCACCCCTGCCTCCGCAGCCACGTCTTGCCGCAGCAAACCCCTCACCAGCTCAGACAGGAATATTTTTAGTCCGGAGCCTCCACACAGCCGTGGAGCTCTGCTCAGTTAACCTTTTGCCACTGCAAAAAATGACCATTTCTCACAGTTTCACTTCCTACTCTCTTAATTGGCTTCCAGCCCAGCATCCTGCTTTGCCCCTCCGATATCGACACTGGAGCTTCCTCCAGAGCTCTGGGAGGTGTGAGCTGTGCTTATTGAGGAAGTTCCAGCTCCTGCTGCCTCGTGGGCTGGATCAAAGAGCACAGTCAGCCCTGGCTCAGGGCGATGACGCTGAGGGACAGCAGAGTAACCAAAAATGCCCCCACACCAGCCTCCAAACCCAGCACTGTGCCCAACTTTGCCCATGGCTGGGTGAGCCCGAGGGAGCAGCCCAGGCTTGAGCCTGTCCCACAGCAAATTTCTGCATTAATGGGAAGCTGTCCCCACTCTAAATCCACACCTGGCCCCACTACAAGGGGTTTTGCACTGAGGTGGCTGCTGGGGAAGGGCAAACCTGCTCAGTGCTCCTCCAGCACTCCAAACACCACTGGACAGTCCCTATCACTCCTTCCCTCTCCCTCTTTTCCCTGGCTAAAAGCGAATGTGAGAAACAGGGAAGCAGACAATGACTCCACTGTTCTGCTGCCACCTTATCAGTGCAGGAAATTGTCTCTTTCTTTAGATCCTCTGTTATTGCTATTTCTGTAATCCGCCGGGATCGGCAGGGATAAGAGGTTCTTTTCAGAAAAGGCTTGGGGGACTTGTTACAGTAATATGCCACCTCCATGCAAAGTTGTGGGTACGAGGTAAAGCAAATTAAAGTAAAAACGAGGATTATTGTCCAACTCCTCCTGACCACGAGGCAGCTTGGGCTGTGGCTCTGCAGCCACTGCTGGGATCAGGGCAGAAGTGCCAGGGGTTCACAGGTTTGGGTTTGCCCTGTGGCATCCTCAGGACCTCAGCCATGAGAGAACAGCCCAGACAATGCCCCTGGATTTCCTATTCCCAAGGGTGCAGACACTCCATGGAGCCCAAGAGGCCCTCAGTCCCAGCAGCAGTGGGGTGAAGGTGATGGGATCTCTCCCCACAATGAGCTGGGAGTGTCCCGTGGAGTGTCCCAGACCCCTTGTGGCTGATGTCAATGCCAGTGCCCCCAGCTGTCACCCCAAGGACACTGTCAGAGCCAGACCCTCCCTGCAGGCTGTGCAACAGCTCCTTTTTGACCTTTTTCTCCCCAAGAGTGCAAACCAACAACCAAAGCACTGAGGGAGCCCCAATATTCTGCTCCCTCCAGCCTCATTTGAGCACATCCATCATCTCTCAGATCTGGCCCAGGGACACTCAGAGCCCATTCCTACTGCCCAGGGACACTCAGAACCCACTCCCATGGCCTGGGGACACTCAGAGCCCATTCCCACATTGGCAGAGCAGAACACCAAGCTGGAATCCCAAAGCCCCTCCAGGGTTGGCTCAGCCGGCTAGAGGCAGGGCTGGGCTGTGAGACAGAGCTCTGCGTCCAAGGGGAGTTGAGAACATCACTTTTTCCGCCTCTAATCAGCTTGTTAGCAGCCTAATAACAGAGCAGGCCTGTGCATTACAACCCCCAACGAGAGGCACAGCCTATTGTGGAGCTGCTGCCTGACAGGCAGTGTTCAGCAGCCCTAAATTATCCCGTGACAAGCTGCAGTGAAGAGGTGAGCAACCTTGCGCATAATCTACAATCATTATCATTTCCATCTTTATTACCCACAGTATGCCAAGCACATTAAGGAGGCTTTCGGGGAGCTTTTGTTTTGCAATAATTTCTTTAAAAACCTGCTTTCTTGTTAGTATCTCCCCTGCCATCTCATCAAAATGGAAATGCTGCAAAAGGCTCCATTTATTTCCTTTAATTCTCCTTCACACTTCCAGACAGAGAAGGCCTGGTGGGACTTTCTGGTTGAGCCAAGGTCAGAGGTGGCTGGGCAGACTCGGCCTCCTTGAGGTATGGATTCTCTGGGATGTTCCAGGACATGACAAACTCAGGTGTCCACAGCAAAAGCTCCCTCAGCAAACCTCTGCAACCGTTTTGTCCTAAAGCGATGGCTTCAGCAGCATGGAGACACACCCAGGGGATCCAGAGAAGGATCCAGGCACTGGGACACCCCAGGGATTTCCAGGGAACAGCAGCTCCAAGGTTTGTTCGTCAGAGCAGCGCTGGGCTGGCAGGCGGGAGCTGTTTGTGTTTGACAGAAATGCGATGAGTCCTGTTTTGGCTGGCAGGCAAAGGGATTTGGGTCTCATTCATGAGATTTTTATTCTTTGTTCTTAATCCCTCACACTTGAGCACAGAGCCTCATCCAGGATGGCCTTGGTCCCATGGGAACTCAGCACTGGGAACAGGGGCTGGCTGGGCAGCACCGCGTCCCTTTCCATGCAGAAATTGTGTCTGTGACACCAGGGACCTGCCCTGGGGGCTCATCCTCCCCCAGCCCACACAGCAGCAGCCTGTGCTGCCCACTGCCCCCATCCACAAGGGGCAGTGGGGCAAACAGAGCACAGAAAACTTCCCACCCCAATTCCCAAGCTGACCAAGTCACAGGGAAAGGCTCCTCTTGCTTGAGACACCACAGCCTCTCCCAGCCCTGCACACTGAACACCAGCCAGGCCTCTCCCCTCCTCCCTTACCTTTTCCGCCGACTGTGACGTCCCAAAAAATATCGGGATGAAGGCTAACCACACAATGCAAGTCGTGTACATGGTGAACCCAATGGGTTTGGCTTCGTTAAAGGTCTCCGGGACCCCGCGGGTCTTAATGGCGTACACAGTGCAGGTGACCATGAGGAGCATGCTGTACCCGAGCAAACAGATGAGGGACAGGTCCGAAATGTCACATTTGAGGATGCCCCGGGCAAAGTGGGGGTTTGTAGTCCGCTGGTCCTCGTAGTCAATGACAGAGTGGGACGGGTCCACGATGAACCAGACGCAGACGCCGACGAGCTGCAGGGAGATGAGGCTGAAGGTGATTACTAGCTGCGACGCAGGGCTGATGAAGCGCGGGGCGCTCACCGACTTCTTGCCCTGCTCGAAGATGCGGTAGATGCGGTTGGTCTTGGTGAGCAGCGCAGCGTAGCTGATGCTCATGCCCAGCCCCAGGAAGATGCGCCGCAGGGAGCAAGTGCTCAGGTCGGGCTCAGCGATCATCAGGAAGGTGGTGGCGTAGCAGAGGAAGATGCCCGTGAGCAGGACGTAGCTGAGCTCCCGCCCCGACGCCTTGACGATGGGCGTGTCGTTGTAGCGCACGAAGGTGATCACCACGAACAGGGTGGCGATGATGCCCACAATGGCAATGAACACGGGCACCACGGCCCAGGGAGAGCTCCACTCCAGCTTGATGATGGGGATGGGCGTGCAGCTGGTGTGGTTCTCGTTGGGCCGCTCGTTGAAGTGGCAGCGCTTGCAGTGGAACTCGTCCAGCTGGTACTGGTAGCCGTCACAGCGCTCGCAGTGCCAGCAGCAGGGGATGCCTTTCACCAGCTTCTTCCTCTCACCTGGCTTGCAGGGCAGGCTGCAGATGGAGCTGGGCTGCTGGCTCCCGCCCCCCGGCCACAGCATGTTCTCCACCTGCAGGGTAGATGGCACCAGCCATGCTGAGGGCACAGCGGGCACCGGCACAGGGGATGTCCTGCGCTACCCCGCTTGGATCTGGACCCTAAACCCATCAGCACATCCTACAAAGGGTCCCAGCCCAACCTAGCTTGGAGACAGGGAGCTGGTGAAGCTCTCCATTGGCCTTTTGGGCAGATTCAATGCCAGGAACTCAAAATGAAGCCCCTCCTTCCCTGAGGAAACCCCATCTGCTCTGGTGTGGCTCCTGGATCCTGTCCCATAGCCAGAGTCCCTGGGTGTGAGTCACACGTGCTGAAGTGTGTACCTGGGGACATCTTCCCCTCTGCCCCCACCACCTTTGGCTGCCTGGCTTTGCACCCAGGGCCTCCCAGACTCTACGTGGTGAGAAGAAATACCTGCAGGACCTTCCCCTTGGACCACGGCCTTACCTTGAGGTGCAGGTGGTCTGTCCACTGCCCAATGACTTTGTACTCAGGGGTGGAGTTCCTGATCTGGTACTGGTAGATGTCGTAACGCCCCGGAGCATCTCCGTTCTCATTGAATGTCACAGGAGTCCCAGCGATGCCTGCAGGAAACAGGGGGCTCAGCACCCACAGCACCCTCAGCAACCCCCACCCTGCTGATGGGGTCCCAGGGGGCTCTGGCTTGATGTTCCCCTCTCACTGCTTCTTTCAAGAAAGGGGGAAAAGCAGTTTTAAAGGTCAAATCAAGTGAATTCTGGAGATAAACACTAATGAAAGGAAAGAAGAGAAGAATCAAGCGAGAGGGGAAAATAAATAAAAGAGACACTGTGGAGGAGATCAGAGGGTGGAGATAAATAGAAATAATAAGGGGACCAGACAGAAAATGTTTATTAAGGAGACAGGACAGAGGAAAAAATTCACTTCCAGAGGAGATCTGAGACAGACAAGGGCAGAGCAGCAGGAGGCACTGGGACCTCTGCCAGCTGCGGGGCAGGAGCAGGCAGGGGGAGCGAGCAGGAGGAGAGGCTGGGCAGGGGAGCAGGTGAGGGCAGGGTGAGGGCAGGGCAGCAGGTGAGAGGAGGGTGAAGGCAGGGCAGCAGGTGAGGGCAGGGCAGCAGGTGAGAGCAGGGTGAGGGCAGGGCAGCAGGTGAGGGCAGGGCAGCAGGTGAGAGCAGGGCAGCAGGTGAGGGCAGGGTGAAGGCAGGATTGCTGCCGGATTTATGCTCCAAAGGCTCTCAGGAGATGTGGAAGCTCAGACCTCCTCACCCACTGATCTACTGCCCTCCCTCCACACTGCATTCACAGCACAGCAGCTGCCACCAATAAACTGTGGGTGCTGCTGTGTGACCCACACTGGGAACAACCAGAGCAACGGGACAAGCAGAGCCCCCCAGGGCCGCTCCTCCCAGTGCCCCAGGGGCACAGCAGACCTGAGAAGTTGACATTGCGGATGTACTTGAGCAGCTCCACGCCATCCACCGGGTCCATGCGGGGGCACAGCCCCACCTTGCCAGGGCACAGGTTCTTGTGCATGTTGTGCAGGGCATGTCCCATGGCGTAGACGGCATCGATGACGAACTGCACCTTCCCCTCCTGCTCGTACGAGGAGTCCTGGCCGATCCTCTCCCGGTCTGTGGGGACAGGGGAAGGGGGTTCCACCTCCTGTGCCCCAGCTGTTCCCCCCCCCCCCAGGATGTGTCTGCTGCACCCAAACCCTTGCAAATGAGCCCACCCTGGACTGGAGCAGCTGGAAATTCCAACACCATTCCCAAAGCTGCACACCCAGGGGACATGCAGCCAAGGAACATTCCCTGGGGAATACCCAATACCCAGCCAACCTCCCTGTCTCGTGGTTCTGAAAATGTGGGTGCTGGCACACTGCTGTGCTTCCAAGAGCCCTCGGGATATCACATCTCTGTGTCTTGGGACATCCCTGAACTCCTAGATCCCCCAGCAGGACATGGGCTGGGCTGTGGCCGACATCCCACCCTCACCCCTGCATGTTTCATCCCTCCTTCATCTCCCAGGAGCTTCCACCAGCTCAGGCTCCACCAGTGGTGTCAAGGCCCGCCCAGGCAGCATCCATCACTGTCTGCCCGTTCCCCATGTCACTCCCAAAGCCTCCTGTCACCCCACTCCCCTCATCACCCTCTGCCACCCCTCCGCCTTGCTGACCCCGCAGCCTCCCCGGCTGGCAGAATCCTGCAAGGATCTGGCAATTACCAGTGACAGCTGCCTTCCCCCCTGTCATAACCGCCCTTAATGGGACCACAAACATGTTAATCACTTAGCAGAAGACACCGATTAGCGCAGCACACTGTTAATTACAGCTAAGAAAGCTCCCAAGGGGCACCGCCGCTATGGAGAGCCCCGACCTCTGCCCCTCCATCCCTGCCTGAGGCATGGCCTGCTCGGGCATCCTGCCAGGCCTCCAGTGGCAAGGAGGGCTTGTCAGGGAGCCGAGGGCACCACCTCCCTCCTCTGGAGAGGCAGCACATCCTAGAAAGCCAAGCCAGGGTGCCCAAAATTAACTCCAGCTCTACCACACAGTGACGCCCCCTGATGCAAGGTGGGATTCACGGGGACTGCAGGGGACCAATCACCAGGTGCTGATCCCTTCCTTCCCTGCCGTGGAGGAGTGGGATGAAGCTCCAGTGAGAGGGGACAGCCCTGGGAGCCATGCTGGAGGTCCCTGTGCCGGGACCTGCGCCACTGACATGACACTAAAGCGAATTGATAACGAACTGACCGACAGGAAAAGATGATATCAGGGAGGTGAATGCAGAGCCCATCCTTCAAAGTTATAGAAACACTTTTGGAACGTGGAGATTACTCATGCAAAGCCCGGCAGGTGATCCCTCCTTCCAAATTATTGACAGGAGCCATTAATCTTCTCCCTTAACTTCAGGCCCTTCCCCATATTCATCTCAGTAGGTGCAGACAGGCCACTCTGTCTTGTCAAGATAATTACCCATTAAAAGAGGAGCTGTAATAGACTGTCCAGGGGAGCTGAGCCCATGGGGATGTCACAGTCCTGCCACCATGCACAGCCCTGTCCTGTCCCCAGGCTGGTCCCTTACAGCTCCTCAGCTTCCCTCAGCCACCTCCATCCTGCATGCATCCCAAAATCCAACCCGCTGCAATAACAGGCTGTGGGGGCTGGATTTTCATCGCCGTGGCAAGGCTGAGCAGTGCAGATAAGGAGACACCCCCGGGGCTGTCCCTCTGTCTGTCAGCTGCCCCAGGCCCCAGCTGCTTTTTTCCAGACGGAATTAGGCCAGTGCACAGAGGGGCAATGTGGAGCAGACAGCCGAGGCTTGTTCCCAACCTGGAGACAATAAATCTCTGCCAAGCTCCAATAGATGAGGGCCACGGAAGGGAGGTGACCTGCTGATTATAATAGCAGGGTCGTGCATCGTTCTACAGGGCTGGTAATTAATTTTCAAGAGCGTGACGAGGCTTGGCGGCCCCCTCAGAGGAGGGACGCAGCTCTTCCCCAGTGGCGGATGAGACGGGATTAGAATCAATTCCCAGCACACCAATGGTCCTGGCTTTTGGCAAGTGTTAATCAGAATAACTTCCAGCACATCTGTGGGGAGCTGGGGATGGAGAATCTCCAAATCCTGGGCGTGTTGGTGGCAGCACCCAGCACCCCTTGCTGTGTTTTTGGGCTGGGTGAGCCCATCCAGGAGCAGGGATGGTCCCTCCATGTGGGATGCTCGTGGCAAGCAACTGATGTGTGTAAGGCTGGTCTCAGGGGCAGCTGCCATCAGGAATTCCATCAGCTCAGCCCCCACCTTCCTCCCAGCCCTCCCATCAGGAACAGGAGCCAGGAGCTGTCTGGTTCAGGGTGGGATCCTTCAGTTTGGTTTTTGGGTTGGAAAAACACCGAGCTGGCATTTCTTGAGCATACCCAAACCCGAGGAAAAGAGCCCCAAACTGGGCATTTGCATCAGCCCTGCAAGGCAGGAGCTCATGCATCTGCTGGGGCAGGTGATTTGCTTCACCAGGCTTTAGTTCCCTGCTCTATCTGCCAAGCAATCACTCGGGGGATGGTTTATTTGCTGACAAATTCCGATGATTTAAAGACAGCTCCTAGGACATTTGCCATGTCGTAGTTTCAGCTGCTTCCACTGACACCTTGGCCCTGAAATATCACCTGTTTAAAAGCTACATCACAGGGGAGATGAGGAGATCAGCGCTTGCAGGGCCTGCCCATGCATCTCCTGGTGCTGAGGCTTCCGTGGGAAGGATGAGCAGCTCTTGGCTACCCCAGGCCGTGGCCGTGGGCCACTTTCCTGGCATGCCCTTGCTGATTTTCCAGCTCCCACCCACACAGATCATCAGCTGAACCTTTGGGGAATGTCTGCAAGGACAGGGATGTGGAAGCGCTGTGGATGCTGAATGTGAGAAATCAGGCAGGTAGCACAGTGTCTGTGTCTGTGTGTGTGTCTGTGTCTGTGTGGAATCAAGTCACAGAACCTTCTCACACTGGCCTGAGAAATTCTGAGTAGGAACTCAAACAGCCGTTGAAGAAGGAAAACAATCTTTGCAGATGTTGTCTCCTTGTTTACTTGTCAGAAATGGTTGAGGGGTGTTGTTCCCAGCTGTCCAAGGATGGTGATGTGTTGGTTTGATGGCCAATGAAAGTTTTACCCTTTTGGACCTTTTCAGAACTGTCTATAAAAAAGGATCTGGAAGAATAAAACACCGTCTCTTTGGCAACTGAGCTTGAGAGTCTGTGTCGTCACTTCCCCATTCCTAACACAGCACAACAGAAGCACCATCCAGATCCTCCTCAGTGGTGAAGGCAGGGGGAAAAACAAAACCTTCACGATCCAACTTTGCAGGCACAGCCAGGTCCTTCTGTGTGACAGCACACAATGGCTTCAAAAGACATCCCTCCCAAGGGGATGAAGGGACACGCCAACGTCCCCAAGTCCTGCCACGTCGCAGCCCGCAAGCCACGGCGCCGTCATCTGTCTTCAGCCGGTGCCAGGCAGGCAGTAAATCTCTCCCATCTCTCAGTAAACATGTCACCTCCCCGAGACTCCAACCATCACCTGACAGCAGCGCTGTCAGCAAGACAGATCCCCAGCTGCCTTGTTTACTGCACCCATCCCTAAAACCTCTGTTGGCTGGAAATGTCTCAAAATGCACAGTGGGACTTGAGGAAGCAGTTGGGAACCTGAAATTGAGCTGTGCTGGGATCCCCACCAGGCAAAACTCCATGCTCACCAGCAGAACCCCCCATGAGCCCCCATCCTCCCACAGCAGCCCCCTAGCTCTTACTGGTGCATTTCTTGATGCTGCTGCCCTTCCTCAGTGCATGCCGGCTCAGCTTGCAGTGGAAATTCTCCTCCCAGAACTCAGCAAACCAGATGTTCCGGCGGTTGTTGTCCAGGGTCCTGCTCGAGAAGTAGCGGTCGAAACCTGCCCAGGGTGAAAGGGGATGGAGAGAATAAATCCTGGGGATGACAGGGAGATGCATCACATGTTCCCAAATTTCACCAGGAAGAGAGGAAGGCAGCTGTTAGGAGCGATGGGGACACATCAGAGTGTGGTGGGATTGTGTCCAAAGTGCCACTTGTGCAGAGATGCAAGTGGAAAATCCACTCAGGGAAAAAGCAGAGACTTTCTGTGACTTTGAGAGCAACTGGAAACACCTCTCAAAGTACATTGGTGATAAAGGGAGAGTAGGGAAAACGTGGCATGTGGAAAATAACGAGGGGATTGGTGGAGGCCTTTAAGGTCCCTTCAAACCCCAACCACTCTGTGATTCCATGATGGTTTCACAGCCAAAACCTGCAGTTAAGGAGGGCAAGCTTGGGGGATCCACAGAACGCAGCCCATACCTCTGACTGAGACCCGCTTGGGCAAGATGGTGACAGAGCCCTCGGCCACCTCCTCCAGGTGCAGGACTGGGGCAATTTTGGAGCCCCAGCTGTCCGAGCCCATCCAGATGAAGTGCCCCGTCTGGTTCGCCCTCTTGGCTGCCTCCAGCACCCTTCTGTGGGAAGAAGCAGCAGAGGTTGGGCTACCAGCTCTGTGGCCCCAGGGAAGTGGGGACGCTGGCACAGTGCTGGTGGCATCTCCTGCTCCAGGCAGAAGTTTGGCACCAGGCACAACCTGGTGTACACAGACACACAAAATCCAACGGTGTCACTCAGCTCCCGCACCCTCTGTCCTCCCAGCCTGGGCACACAGGCTGCTTCTCCCACTTCATTTGCATATTTGCTGACTGGTAATTGAATTTCCCCTTAATTACCCAACATTAAGAAAGAAATAAAAGAACCAGGTTATGCCGCAGCAGGCAGGGAAAGCAGCAGCATGGAGAACACGTGCTCCCAGCATGGCCAGCCCCGGGAGAGGAGCAGCCAGTGCTGCCAGCACCCAGCATGGAGCCAAACTGGGTGCTGATGGGCTCAACTGGGCTCTGCTGGGCTCTGCTGGGCTCAACTGGGCTCTGCTGGGCTCAGCTGGGCAGCTGAGCAGTGTCTGGGAGCGAAGATGCCATCAGTCCTGCTGAGCATCCCTGCTGGTGCCAGACACTCAGACACGCCTGCAGTGCCAGCCAGGTCAGAAACTCACTGGGAGGATGGGAACGGAGCACTCCTGGATCTGACCCTGCAGGCTCTGCCTCTCAGGGCTCACTGTCCCCTCAAGGCTCCTGTGGGTCCCCAACCATGTGGGAGCGGGACCAGGACAGCTCCGTCTCCCCATGCAGAGCCAAGGCAGGTTGTGACTCACCCCCTGCGTCGGAGCTGATCATTTCAAGTCCAGATGGTGTTTGAAACATGTAATAAGGGAAAAAACCCATAGAAATCCAGCAGAGTGCAGACGAGATGGGAAGAGGCAGGCGTGCAGCAGGAGCTGTGCAAGCTGCTCCATGCTCATTGCTGCCCTGGGCTCCGGCACATCCCTCCCCAGGACAGGTAAAGCCCGTGTCCCACTCTGTGGGAGCAGCACCTCCAGCTGCCCCTGGCCACTGAGTGGGGCAGGATCTCCCCAGGGCAAACCCAGGACATTCCTGTGGGATCAGTGATTTGCACCCAAACTGAGCCAGGCAAGAATTCCAGCTACAGCTGTCCCAGTCTGTCCTTCCCATCTTCCAGGCTCCACAATCCAGGCTGGCACAAAGGGCTGGATCATGGAGAACCCCATCCTGGGATAAAGGAGGTTCCAGAACCCCACTGCCCAGGGCTGCAATCCCATTTGGATGGGTAAATGTTTCCAGAGGCCTGATAACAGGGCCTGCTGTTTATCCTGCAAAGTAAATTCCTTTTCCCTCTCACCCCCACCCGATGTCAGCTCCGCAGACATTTCTATTACGGAAAGAAAAAAGAAACTGGGAGAGTTTGCACATCTGATGTAAACTGATTTAAACTTGCAGTTTACCCACATTTACATAATGTTTGCTGATTAATAAATTAGACACTTAGGAAATCAGGGGTAGCTCCATGTGAATCATTCTGCTCCATAAACAACGGAGCTGCAGCCGCCGCTTCGCCCGCAGAGCAGCTCATCACCCTCAAGTGCAGCCACATCCCCAGCCCTGCTGGGCACAGAGTGCTGGAGAGGTCCCCAAAAGGTTCCTGAAAGGTCCCCTAGATCTGTTCCTCTGCCACGCTGGGCTCTGCAGAGCACAGCCAGTGCCTGACTCCTGCCCTGGCCAGCTCGGAGTGGCCCCTGCATGGTGTGAAGCAGCAGGTCACAATATCCAGGGCTTCCAAAACTGATGGAAAGTGGGATTTTCCCCCAGTGGGCTCTGTGTGGCTGTGGTTGGATGGCAGCCACTTGCCAGGTGGGTCCTGAGAGGGTCCCCACTACAGATATTCCCTGCCACACTGCACGGTGCATCCTCTGCCTGCTGCAGACATATCCCAGTGAACCCCAGTGCATCCCAGTGCATCCCAGTGCATCCCAGTGCATCCCTGCCCAGACCCCGCTCCCAGCCAGGCCAGCCCCTCCACACCTGATATCGTCCTCGTTGGCAAAGATTATGACGGCACGGGCATGGGAGGTCTCCAGGAGCCGGCGGATGATCTTGTCAAACTCCCCTGGCTTCGGCTCCCTCGGGATCTTCACGGACTGGGCCACGCAGACCCCACCTGTGGCAGAGAGAGCCCTGGCACTGAGACACCCCACAAATCCCTGTCCTCTGGGGAGCTCTCGCAGGGCTCCTCAGCCCAACAGGCAAAGGGGGTCTCTCCAGTGCTCCCACTGAGGGGCTGAGCACTTCACCATCTCCACAGCCCAGACCTCCTGGCCACCACCCAACCCCCTGGGACGTGTCCCCCAGCCCTCCCCTCACCCTTCCTCTCCCAGGTCTCTGTCCTCACCCCTCCTCTTCCTCCAGCTCAGCCCTTCTGCACCACATTCCTTTCCACCCTGTATCTCCACAGCTCCTCTGCCTCCCACCCACTCCCCTGGTACCTGTCACCTTCAGCCACCACCACACCATGCTCCAAATGTCCCCAGGACATCCCATCCCAGCAGCTCAGTGAGGATTTTCCAGCCAGTTCCAAGCACCAGCCCCTTCCCAGCCGAGGATTTGCAAAGGGTTCTGCACACGGAATGGTCAAACTCTGGCAAAACCATCCCATAGGAAGAGTAGCCAGGCCCTGCAGAGGGGTTTATTCCCATCCCTATGGCACTGGTCAAGTTCCAGCTCAGCTTTCCAAGGAGCCATTGCAAAAGCAGGTAATTAAAATTAAAAGAGACAATTGGAAGAGCAATTGGAAGAGCCCCCACACTTCACTGCTGAGCTCCCAACCTCCAGCTCCAAAAAGCCAGAGCCTTCCTGCTCCTGCTTTTCTGCCGATGCCAATAAAGAGAGAGACGAGAGAGAAAATTAAACATTTCAAGACCTTCTGGATGTAATTGATGGTCTCAATTTGCATAGTAAATGACACGGTTGATGCCTCCTGCCACTAACAGATCGCAGCTTAAGCAAAGGTCAGCATAATTACCACCCAGGGCTGGGAGAGACTCCCAGAGCACGGCCCTGGAGAGCAGCAGGACAGGACAGGGTAGGGACAGGCTCCAGAAGACTTCACTCCCTACATGGGGCTGCAGGAAAACTGGGAAAATTTGGCCCCTCACAGCCAAAACCCAAGAGAAGAGAGATGTGCTGGGTGCTGAGCAGGCAGGGGAGGGCTGCAGGAATGGGGCACAGCATCCCCACCCTGTACTCACTGGCCAGGGCTTTCCAGGGGGTTTTTTGGGGGGTTGTTTCCCTGTGGTATGAAATTGGGCCAATTTGCTGTTTGGTTCCCATATGGGGAGCCAGATGGATGGAGAGGAGGGAGTTGGATAAACAGACAGATCAGCCAGGCGAGGCGGGCAGCAGCCGGCAGCGCCAGCAGGACAGGAATGTCCCAGCCTGGGGACATTCACCCTGGTCACCACCGGGCCCCTGGCCAGACCAGGGTGTCACAGCACACTGCCAGGGGCCACCGTGCAGCTTAATTACAGTTTCCATGGCAATCAATGGAGAAAATCCAACAAAAGCGGCAGTTTGCAAACACTGAGAGCCTTCCAAAAGCCCTGGCACGGCCGGGCGGGAGTGCACACATGCGAGTGGCAGCTGGGGGCTGGCACGGGCACACACCTGAGTGCCACCAGGCACTTGTGCTAGGGCACATCTCCCTGCACACGTGGCAGAGGAGCTGGGCCCATAAATAAACAAGAAAAGAGGTTAAATCGATGGCAGTTCAGAGATGACCATGGCTGCTTCATTAAATCAAACTAACGAGGAACGCAGCTCCTCCAGGTGACAGCCTGCAGGGCCAGGGAGCCCCCAGTTCCCACAGCAGATGCTGACAATGTATTTTATCTTCTTAATTTATGAAAATGTAATCACCAACAGCAAGAAATGTAGGGTGTCAGGGGGGCAGTGGCTGCGTTTTGGGGAGCTCTGTCTCTTGGCACCTGCATTATTCGCACCCTGGCACCGCAGGCAAAGGGGATTTGCCAAGTGATGCTCCCACTTGTCTTCGCACAAAAATCCATTTAGTCAAAACACTCCTCTAAAGCCAGGAATCAAAGTGAGGAGGTGGCAGCTATGGGGAGGAGGTGACCGCTCTCTCTATTCCAGTAGGATGTCACAGCACTGCTCCCTGGCTTGGGACAAGACTCCAGGAGAAGGCGGCAGCTGAGGCATGGGGACCCCTCTCCTCCTCCCCCAGCCCGGGAGACCAAAGAGCAGCAGGAATATTTGGGATAGGGGGAACGCCCCACAGGCAGCTGCTGGGGGCAGTTTGAGGCCAGGCAGTCGGAGGATGCTCAGAGGGGATCCCGCACGTTTTGTCACTGGTGGCGCAGGGCCCTCGGCAAAAAAAACAGCCTGGAAAAACCAGCCTGAGCCCACTTCCAAACCTCCCCTTCCGACGCTGCCTGCGCCATCCTCAGGCACGCGGCTGTATCCCTCCCATCCCGCCGGGATCTGCCTCCCCCGGCACCGCCAGGGCCCCGGGGACTCTCCTGATGCCGCTGGGGCTGACGCCTGTTGGCAAACACGGGTCAGGGTTTAATCTGAACCATTACGGCTCGGTGGGAGCGCAGCCACTCGGGCTTCCCCTCTTGATTGCCGGTGTTTAATGAGCTCGTGGCTCTGGGGCTCTGCCAGGGCTCCCGCAGAGCCTGCCAGGCCCACAGCAAGCAGGGACCAGGCTCGGGGGGTACAGCAGGGACCCATCTCCGGGGGTACGGCAAGGACCAGGCTCGGGGGATACAGCAGGGACCTGGCTCGGGGGATACAGCAGGGATCTGGCTCAGCTGTGCTGGGAACAGTAATGTCCATTTTCCCCCCACCCCGCAGAGGGATCAGGCTCTGCACAGCCCAGCAGAGCATTCCCACTCCCAGCTCCCATCCTAATTCCAGCCTTTCCATGAAATTCCCGAGCCCAGAGCCTCAACTGGGAGCTCCCACGCCCCGGGACTCATTGTTTGTGTCACTTCAGAGCCTCCAGGAAGGAACTGATGGCAGAAGCCATCAGGGACAGAGATCTGCACCCGCTCCTGCGCGTGGTGAGGCTGAAGTGCTGCGGTCAAACCTCCTGCTTCAAGATTTGGGAGTGGCTTTTTGGGGGCAACCTCCTGGTGCAGCCACCGCGAGTAATGAACCCGGCTGGAACCAGAAAGAGACAGCCAGGGATGTCACATGGGGATGAGCAAATGCATCACAAATATACATCAGGCTCTTAACTAAAAATACGGAAAACTTAGTGAAGGATGAAACAATAGAGGAGGGGAAACGGCAGCAAAATTGATCCAGGTACATGACTAAGGAGTCCTTGGTCATGGCTGGGAATATTCATCTCCAAGAGCCTGGAGACAGCAGAGACCTCAACGACGCAGAGCCAGAGGGCCCTGGGTGGGTCTGTCTGACCACCAAAATGATGCCACAGGTCAGGGGCATGGGGAAATGCTGGACAGAGGGGCTGGAGGTGGGGACATCAGGGACACCTCGATGCTGGCCCTGCCAGCATCTTGGTGTGCAGTGGAAATCCAGCTGACAGCCACTGCAGGATGCTCTGGGGGAGTGGGATGGATTTTGGGAGCAGAAAGCACTTAAAACACTTTAAAATGGCTGAAGAAAACACATCCTTTGCAGACTGAACATCTCTGCAATGCTAAAACCCAAAAAGCAGCACTCTGGTGAACAAGGACTCTCCAGCCACCAGTGCAGCCACCAGCAACCTCCAGGGGCCAACAGCACCATCACCAGAGCGACTGTAAATATTGATAAAGATAAAAAGATAAATGAATAAAGATGTAACAGCCACCCAGGTCAGTCTGTCTTAGTAGCCCAGGGCCAGTCCCAGCTGCAAAAATAACCCATCTCCAGGGCGAGTTTCCTCCCCGCATCGCTGTCGGAGGTCGCTTTGTGCCTCAAGCAGAACCGTTTTCCACTGAGCTGCAAAGCTTCAACATGAGGCTCTGCTAAAAATTGAAACTGAAGGTCAAGTTGATAATGCATCAGAAAGCAAACAGCTTGAGTGCGAGCTGCTAACGACAGCAATGAGCATTATTGCCTGATGGAAATAAAACCCGACTCTGAAGGCTCAGGCTTGGCATGAGAAATGAAGCAGAGAGCTGTGGGGAGGAGAGTGGGAGCTGCTCACCTGGAGCTTGGTGGGTGAGGAACCCCCTGGGCAGAGCCAGCGTGGGGATGGGGTTGTGCCTGGCCATTCCCCCGGCATAAACACCCCCACGGGGAATCTCCACCGCTTGCCCAACAGCTGACCAGCCCCTGGCACAGGCCAGATCCTCACTCAGCTGACAGCCCTGGCTGTCCCTCTGACAGGCTGGAGGCCTGGGGGAGCAGCGACAAATCAAAGGATCCTTTAGGCTGCTGGAGAAATGCAACTGAGAGCCACGAATATCCCACAGAGGGACCAGATCCTTCACCCCTTCCCAATGGATCTGTGCTTGTGTAAAAGTGTTTGGTGCCAGCAGAGCCCTTCGCACAGGGGAAGACCAACAGGTGAAGTGGGCAGAGCCTGGGTGTTCCTCGACCACAGATGGCACAGCTGGGGAGGGGGAGAAGAATTTAAATACATAAAATAAAGGGGAAAAAAAGAAAAAGCATGTTTTTGGTCCATCCTCACCATTATTCATGGCTGTGGCTCTGTTCCACGGGCAAAGCAGTGTGGCTGACACCGCACACTCGCTCCCAAGGGAGATGCTCCAGAGAATAGCTCAGAGCCCACCTGGAGCCCCACGCTGGGGCTGGCACAGACAGCTCCCACAAAGCTCCATGTTCCTGCAGCCACACGGGCTGCCCTCACTGCAGGCACCGTGGAAATCTGCTCTTTGATAACTAAATCATCACTAATGCACATAATCGTCAGGTTATGTGGGTACCCAAATTACAGGACTGCCGGAGCCCTGGATTAACACGCGGCCGTTTTGGCTCTGTGTGCTCTCCTTTACTCTGCAATTACACTGTCAGCTCGGTAACATCTGGTTAGAGGAGCTCATGGTAACCATAAGTATCTCAAAGGAGAAGAGCTCATGCCGCAGCAGGACCACCAGTCACAACCACCTCTCTTTACTGGTGCTTAGTGGAGGAGGAGCGTGGGTTTGAATGTGCCTATGCACCCATGCATGGGGCAGCAGAGCATCCCCCAGCCCCTCCCCAAACCTGCCAGGCTCTGTTACACACCCCCAGCACAGACCCTTTGCACCTGCAGCTCCACACATCCCCTGCAGCTGCCACTCAGGAGCATCCCCATGCTCTGCTCCTTGAGAAGCCACAGCCCCATGAAAAATATTCCACTTTTCAAGTGAAAATCCTGAAGAGCAGCTCCCAAGTTGGATCCCCAGATGGGTTTCTCTGCACACTAAAAGCACAGCCAGCTCTGGTGCCAGGGCACACGCGGGAGAGACAGAATTAACACTGCTCCTATTTATAGGGCTTTGATTAGGAGCTCATCACCTCAAAGTTTTTATTCCCTTTATCCATTTATAAGGCCATAACACAGTTTGACTGGCTCCAGATAGGCCGGTGTCCCACCGACTTTGCCAGAGCCTAATGTGCCATTCAGACACACTTAAGCCTGTAATAAGCAGCAGCTTGTGCCCTGCAGGGGTTTAACTGTCTCAAAAAAACCCTTTAGCTCCCCTCCCACCCCGTGCTGGGGGGCTGAGGTGATGCCAGAGCCAGGAGGGTACCCAGGGCTGTGCAAGCCCCTCCGTGGGGTCCTGGGGCAGCTCTGAGTTGGTGGTAGCAGCACCCACAGCAGCACCCAGGGCTCCTCACCCATCCCAGGGTTGATGTTTGGGTCCCCACAAGCTTCTGCGCTGCTCCCGAGGCCGCTAATCCCCCCTAAGCATCGCAGAGCTCCCGTCAGCAAAACGTTTTCTGCCTCCAGACAAATCCTCCCAAAGAGTTTTGCTGAGCACGGACTTTCTGCCTGTCCAAAGCCCATAGACAAATTAAAGCACCTGCCCTGGGGGATAATTCCACTAAAATTGGGTGCAGCTCATGGTGGTGCCAACTTGATTTTCTGTTAAAACCTGGGAGTATTTGTAAAAGCCTTGTCTTCTGGAAGGTGCCCAGCGCCGTGGCTCAGGCACAAAAGGAGGGGTGAGACCAGCTCGGCGGAGCTGGGTAGCAGAAAATGGGATCTTGAGATGCTTCCCAAAAGCAGCCTGCCCTGCAGAGTGGAGGCAGCCCAGGACTGCTGGTCCCAAGCCTTGCTGGAAAACTTGGATCCTTGTTTGGGCAGCCCCAAAACCCACACTGCTCCGGGGCCATGCCCCAAACCTCACCATCCATCACCTTGCCCACATCCCAGCTCAGCCAAGGAGCCCGACCAGACGCATCCCTCCATCCCATCCTTTTCTCCTCCTGTCCCAGCTGTTCCCATCCCGGCAGAGATCCACTCACCATCCTCCCTGGACTTCTGGATGAAGGCCTCCACCCCGCTTTCACCGTAGCTGCCCTCGGAGGCCAAGGTGGAGACATAATTCCACTTGAGGGCTTTGACAATGTCCACCATGGCCTGGGCCTGGTAGGTGTCCGAGGGGACAACGCGGGAGAAGAAGTCATAGCGGCTGTTGTCACTCAGGTCCGGCGCTGTGGAGGCGTAGCTGATCTGGGGGATCTGGGGAGGAGGAAGGAAAGGCATAGAATCAGGGCAAGGAGGGGATGATCTCCACCCCACAGCCATGCCCACGCTCCCAAAGCCCTGCTCTGGGGCAGAGGGAGGTGGGAATGGAGGATCAGCATGGGGCAGGTGGAGAATGTGCCACAATCAGGTCCTCCAGCATGCATCGGGGCTTGGGGACCACTGTCAGCTCAGGGACACCCAGCAGGACCCCAAAAGGGTTTCTGGAGCATCCAGTGTGGGAGAGACCAAAGGAAAAAAATATAATTCTGCTCTGGCCAGCACTTCCAGGGTCTTCCTTTGGCTCCTTCCCCAGGAAGGACAGATCCAACCCATCCTGCCCCCCACCCAGCCCTAAATAAGCCCCTTAAATTAACCAGAGCTGCCACAGCTCTCCCAGCACACTGGGATGATTTAGCGCCGCAGAATCAGGAGATGTTTAACACTTACGCAGCACTTTCCATCTCCAAAACGAACCACAGATCCTCATTTATCTTAAAGATGGAAAAGGCTTATTAAATTATCAAGCCCAGGTTCTCCCCACCAGCTGTGGGAATCGCAGTCGGTGCAGCAAGCCCCAGCCACCTCTGGGAGCTGCATCCCAGGGACAAGATGTGCACCAGGCCTGGGTGTCCCAACCCTCCTGGCCT
This sequence comes from Poecile atricapillus, assembly GCF_030490865.1. Lineage (NCBI taxonomy): Eukaryota > Metazoa > Chordata > Aves > Passeriformes > Paridae > Poecile > Poecile atricapillus. Next base: position 3,396,298 of record NC_081271.1, read on the forward strand.
CACTCCATCCTCCTCAAGTCCTGCATCTCCCAGTTCCTCCTTTGTTTCCCTGTGATTTCCCCTCTCCCACTCCTGCCTCTCTCTATTAAATGCGATTCCGGTGTTATAAACCCACGACTGCACCTGAATGCTAAAAGGCCCCTGGAAAGGAGCAGCCACCTTTCTACCTGCCTGCGAAATAGGAGATGAAAAAAGGGAGAGATGGAGCAGGAGTGGGAGAGGGAGAGGAAGGAATCTTTATCAAGGCACAAATAGGATTACTCCCCGTGACAATCTGCTTTGTGCTCCGTTCCGAGGGGCTCTGATCTGCGCGTTGGGGATCTCTGACTGGAGCCGGTGCATGAGACTCCATTAAAATTCTGCTCAGCAGGTGAGGCGCTCGCCTGGCAATCGCTCATCCCGGGGGGAGCAGGGGGGCTGCTCCCAGCACAATCCCTCCTCTTCCCTGCCGAGCCTGCAGGATGGATACTCGGGATTGAGCCCATGAGGGCAAAGGCCATCTGGGAGCAGGGATGCACCCCTGCCCTCCCAGAGGGTCCTTTCCCAATGACTTTCCCCCTGCCAAGTGTTTTGGTTTCACCTGTTCCACAGGGCACTGGCGATGGAGACTTCCCAGCTATTCCCCACGGCACCGCTGTCCCACCCAAGTTCCAACAGCCTGCCCTGGCCTGCCCATCCTGCTCTAGCCTCAGTTGGAAAACAAAGCCCAGAAAATACCTGTTGATCCACAGGCTATGGACTGGAAGCTATATTTTAATAAACAAAAGGAAAGGGCTTTTTTCTCTTGCTCCTCTACCTTGGATAAAAGTGAAAATAAAATACCAGTTCCCAAATGACCATTTCATAGATTTCTTCTGCCTTTTCCCCTCTCTGCCTTTTTGATAGCCCAACTCCTGGCACCAGCTATTTTCTCAGATAAAAGACAAAAGTTCTTTTAGGTACATAAAAGCAAAATGCAAGCAGGGAATTCAAGGTTCTTAGAAAGAAGGATGCAGTGAGAAGAGGGAGCCGGAAACATATCTCAGCTGCAAATTTGGGCACTGGTGGTCCCTTGTCTGGCTCATCTCCAGCCTGGGACAAACACTGTGTTGAGGAATTTAGTAGGGCCAGCTCTCCTGCACCCCAAGAGTTCCTTGTCCCACCAAGAGTGGGGAGTGATCCCAGGGCAGGGGGTAAAACCTTCTTCCTTCTCTTGTTTTGAATCAAAAACTATTGTCTAGAAGCACCCCAGCCTGGAGAAACATCCCTGGAGGTAAGAGAGATGGTGGGATCCAGGCTGGGGGTGTCATCCTGCTCCTCCAGGGTCAACAGATTGCTGGGATTGATTTCAAATGCACTGGGAAAGCTGCATTTGGTACCCATCATTAATGGGCTCAGGAGCTGCTGTGGTTTCACAGTTTTCTCCACTGATAGGAGACAGAATTCCCCCCAGACTGGGAAGAATTAGGCAAAGGTGGTGATTTCAGCACATCCCAGCTCAAGCTTAAACCATTGATGTCAACATCAGCCTGAGCAGGCAGGAAGGAAGAACCAAAAACCAACATAAAACCCCAAAACCACTGCAGAGCCAGAGCTGGGCACACTGGTCAGGAGCACCCCATGAGCAGGGGCTCCTGCACCAACCCCCCCCCATGCCAGAAATAGGGTCGAGAGCAGCTAATTCCCTCCCCATAATTATTAATTTCATGCATATCTTATGCAAACCCCCGGTTCGCCAACAAGATGGAATTGATTTAATTAGAATTTCCATCATTGAGCCGTTTGGATGGCAGCTTTTAATTAGGGAGAGCGTAAAGCACCGCAGGGGCTGGAGCAGTGAGGGGCTGAGCGGGGCTGCTCGGAACTCGGTGTCAGGATGGAACGAGCTGCAGCCCCATCCTGCTGCCCCTTCCCTGGGCACGGGGTCAGGGCCAGGATCCAGCCTTCAGCATTTCCCCAGAGAGGGAAAAGGCAGAAATAAAACTCCAGGAGGCCCAGCAGGTGCAGGTTGTCCCTGATCCCTACCAGACCTGCAACCACCCGTCCCACTCATCCTCGACGAGCCGTGCCCAGGGACCCCTCACAGCGGGGGGCAGCCCAGGGGAGCCAGGCAGCTGCAATTTGTTCCAATAAGCCCAGTGAAGAGCACGGAGATGAAGTGGCAGCAGCGGGTGATTAATCAGAGCGTCCCCCGGCCGCTTGGTGAAGGTTATTTACCCGCTAAGTGGGGAAGCGTGTGCTGAATCGTTCCATCCCGTTGCCCCCAAGGCCTCGGGGCACCCTGATCCGAGCCAGGGGGTTCAACACTGCCAGGGGGGCTCAGAACCAGGGGCTGACCCAGCTCTGCACCCGCCAGCCCCAGGCAGCGCAGCCTCGTGGGCCTGCAGGTGCCGAGTGCCCGGCTGCAGGGCGGGCAGCGCCGTCCTCAGGTGAATTATTCATGTTGTACACCAGCCCTGCGCTGCAGAGAGCGGCTGCACTAGCTGCCATGGAGGAAACAGTCGCCTCAAAGTGCCTGGCACGTGTCAAACCCATCCTCTGGCTGTTCACCCCACGCTGAGTGCTTGAGCTCCACCTCAACACACGGCTCTTTCTGGGTGGCGATGAAAAAAACACACCTCAGACCCCAAAGCAGCTTTTAGAGGATCCCATTTGCAGGAGAAGGGCCTGGTTTCCTTGATGCCATCACTGCTGTGGCAGTGCAGGAGCCAGTGGGTAGAGCTGGGGCTGGAGAGGCAGCAGCAAGGGGTGGGAAGGAGCTGAAACGTGCCAGAGCGCTCTGGCAGTGACGCCAGAGAGATGCTATCACACGGAGCCGAGAGCATGGATGTGGGGAAAGGATTTTCTGCAGGCAGAGCGACGAGGAGTGATGAAACCGGCTTGGACAGAGGATGCCGCATCTGCAAGTTGTTCCACTGATGTACAGCTTTAATTAGGAGGCGGCAGCTAACGAAGGACCCGTTATTTATTTATGTAGTGCAGGAGCGACAAAAGCCCTGGCAGGGAGGAGCAAGGCCGGCCTAGCAGGGAGGGCTGGGGGCTGTGGAGGGGATGGAGCAGGGAGAGTGCACAGGAGGGAGTGTGGAATGGGAAAAGGGACCACAGCAGGGAGAGCATCATTTTGAGCCAGGAACAGCTGCAGTGCGCTCATGGTCACAGGAGAGAAGGGAGAAAACTGGGGGGGCTGCTGTGCTCCCATCCCAGCCAGGGCTCTGCAGGACTTGCGTGGACTCCTTGCCTTGGTGGACTCTAATTCATTCCATGCTGCTTGCTGGAGATGCTACAGCCCTCCCAGATGTTTTGGAGCCCTCCAGATGTGCTGGAGCCCTCCCTGAGAACCACTTGAGCACTTGAGAAACCAGAGCACTCGGAGGACACTTGGAACACCCCACAGGGAAGGTCCCTCTGCCCCAGCTCCCAGCACTTTCCAGCGTCCCCGTGCTGGGGGGGCACCGAGGGGGACAGGAGTGACACAGCAACACGGGGCCAAACGGGAGCAGAGCCCCCGCAAGTGCCATGCCCCAGAGAATGGGCAGAGGCAGCTGCCTGTGCCCGAGGCAGCCAACGCTTTGCTGAACCTCGGAGCAGAGTCACCCACGCTTAAAGGTCAGTGGCGGCGCGAAATGGAAGTCGCCTTATTCTCATTTTAAGCATGTCCCTGCCATAAAAGCAGTGTTTGAATAACAAAGAGCAGCAGCAGCACTTGGGTCGTGGTGGGGGGAAGAGCCTTCGGAACCCTCAGACCCCCAGCCCCTGCCTGCTGCAGGAATGGCTGTGCCCAGACAGGTGGGACGAGATCCCAATCCCATGGGAATAGTGTCCCTGTGCTGAGGCCACTGAGGAGGGCACCAACCCCCTCACTGGGATTCACTGCTGTCTAGGAAAGGCTGGGATTTTCCTTATTCTCCTCTCCCAAGGGGTTTTGAGGTTTCCACCTGCTCATCCCCACACTTGCATTTCCTCCCTGTCCTGCTGGGCTGGTATCAGCTCTGGATTAAAGTTTCTGGGGCTCAGGATGCACCAGCAGCAGCACCTGGCTGCTCAGCTGGGGCAGGGCTGCTCCTGAGCTCAGTGCCATCCTTCTGAACAAGTCACAGCTCTTTGCCCAAGGACCAAAACTGGAGGAGAAGGGTGAGGGGAAAAAATAATAAAAAAAGAATCTATAAAGGTTTCAGTTGCCCCCAACTATTCTGACTGTCACTCTCCTGCCTCCTTCCCGACTGCCAGTCTCCCTCCTCCTCTCCAGAGCTAGCATTCAATCTTTTTTGTCTTGGCAAATAGCTTTTTAGTTCCTCCCACTCCCTCTAATTTATATTATTTTAATTATTGAATAGTCCTCTCACTCGTCGCCTGGAACATTAACACGTTTTTTTAAAAAAGGGACCCAGAAAAATCAAACTCCATCAGCGATCTGGTTTTTCCGTCTTCACTAACAGCTTCCAGCCCTCCCAGGAGGGCACCTGGCTCTCAGCACGCTGGGCTGGCAGAGGAGGAGGAGGGAGAAGAGAGGGGGGGAAACAGCACCAATCCTGCGGAGCACAGGGGTTTCAGGGTGCTGGGAGAAGGCCAAGATGGGATGGGGTCCCTATTACCACTGGAGATGCATAATATTTACATTTCTCCCTCATTTCTGCAGAGGGGCCCTCGTTCACACACTCCACAGCCCAGGGACATGGCTGTGGATAAATAAATGTACAACGAGGGGGAAAGGAATTATCAACTCCTCCGCATTCCTGTGGCTGGCACAGAGCAGGAGGAAGACCCCTACTCATCCCACCACAGCCTGTGCACCCCTGGGGTCGGTGGCACTGGACAAGCGTCCCCAGCCTGGCCAATGTCCCCTTGGATTGGAGCAGAGAGGCCCCAGCTGACCCCTGCCACCACCCTGTGGCCGCCCAGCAGCCTGGCTCAGGTGTGGTTTACATTTTGAGGTATAACCCACACCCCTGAGGGAGCATCCCTCAGAACCAGCACCATACCCACCCATTCTCAGGCACCTCCCCTCCAGCCCCCGCCACAGGGCGGGCGCAGCAGCGCCACGAAGCCAGGGGAGATGAGACAAAAATCCTCCTGCTCCGAGTGTCGTCACTGGAGGGGGATGGAGGAAGGGATCCCCAGGGATCCTGGGGGAGGCAGGAGAAGCATTTTAACAACAGTGGCTCTGCCTCCCCCCAGCTGTGGAGGAAGAGGCACTTGTGGAGAAACGCTGCCAAAGCACCCGCAGGGGATTTGCCGAGGGGTTCTCTTCACTTGGCAGAGCCCTACCTTGAAGAGCCGCAGGATGTTGGCCACCATGATGGACACAGAGCTGCCCGAGGCGCCGATGACGCCAACCACCCGCTCTGGCTTGGTGATGATGGGGGGCCCCCCGCTGACACAGCGCACCTCAGTGCTGTCCTTCTCGATGAGGGCCTGCACAAAGGTCAGCGACTGCTCCAGGGCATGCGTGTCCCGCGAGCACGTGTCCAGGATGCGGGCGCCCAGCGTGATGTTGGGCAGCAGGTCGGGGTCGTTGTTGATGCGGTCCAGGGCGAAGAGCATGGCCTCCAGGCGATGGATGCCCTTCTCCTTCTTCAGCTCCCCGCAGGCTTTGCCCTCGGCGCCCCGACCGTGGACAGGGAAGAGCCCCCCGAGCGTGATGTCACCGTCGATGCGGATGGAGTTCATGTGCGGGTAGCCCTGGCCTTTGGGCTTGGCAGCACCCCCGGGCGCCCACCCCCAGCTCCAGGCACTCAGGAGGAGGCAGAAGGACAAACGCTCCATGCAAAAGTGACCCCCGCTCATCGCCAACGCCGTGCTGGGGCAGAGCTCGGGCTGGGAACGCGGCGCTCAGGGGGCCGGGCAGGGCCGGGCGGGTGGCATGGCTCCGGAGGGATCCCGCTCCGGCACCGTCAGCGGCTCCTCGCGCTGCTGCCGGCCCCAGGGGAACAGCGGGAGGTCAGGAAGCAGGAAGGTGCCAGGATCTGCATGGCTACACCAGGGAGGAGAAGCGGCAGCAGAGACACGAGCCCACGCAAAGCTTCGGGTCCTTCCTCCAGAGACCTTGGAGGGACAGGGGGAAAGGGGAGAGAGAAAATTAGGCAGGAGCAGGAAGAGGACATCAGCTATTCCAGGCTTTCATCAGAGAGCTGGCGGAAATTAGTACCAGGGGTTATTTCAAAAAATAGATTTGGGATTCACTGGTTCTTTGATTCATTCTAGAGGTTTGGGCTTAGCCCAAATTGCATCCAGGCAGAGGGGCTGGTCAGGGCTTGGGGACACTGTGCCCCACGGAGGAAAGGTCAGTGACCAGCTCAGAGGAGACCCTGAGATGTTGTCCCAACCTGTCCCTTCCTAAGGGAACTGTGAGGGTGGGACAAGTGCCAAGACAGTGCTCAGAGCAGGGCAAACCCCACACACACCCCCAGCCCTGGTCCCTGCCTATCCTAAAACACCGCTACTTTTCCCAACAGATTTTTCAGTCACCTCCTACAAGCCCACTTGTCTTCAGCCCCACAGGCTGAGGTCTGCATCCTCAGCTAGAGCCAAAACCCAGCGTTCCAGGTCCGAGTCACAACCCAAAGCCCTGTGCTCCTGCCGCTCTCCCTTCAGGCCACTGATTCCTGAACCAGCAGCTGCTTCCGTTATTGATGGCTTCCAGCAGCAGATATCGACAGCACCTGAGCTACCCCAGCAGCATGGGCCGTGCCTCAGTTTCCCCCCGAGGCAGGTTCCCCCTCATGCCCATCCCCACCACCTCCCAGCAGCTGCTGATGGTTGCTGAGGGCAGCGCGTGATTAATGCAGACACCAAAAGCAGCACGGAGCCGAGCAGGCAAATGCATTCCCCAGGCAGGACGGGCAGCAACAGTGAGACCAAGGAAACAGCTTAAATTAATCCCAGCTCAAGCCCAGAGCTGGCACCCAAGCCCATGGTGCTGGACAGAACCTCACCGGCCCCGCGGGTGCTCCCGCTCCATCCCACCCGGGAGGACCCTGGCTTCAACTCTCCTCCATAAATTATGCACCTCCCCGCCCGCCGAAGCCTCTTGAAGGCCCATCTCTAAAGCGATTCTGACAGCCCAGGCTTTTAAGGAACCAGAATTACCAGGTGCCCAGCTCTGTGCATCCAAAGGCAGGAGGTTGGGAATGCTGCAGCAAAACCCCCACCCCAGTCTGCTGGGAGAGCCCCTGGGAGTGCGGCCCTGCTCGGATCCAGGGATCAGGGACAGGGATCAGCCCTCTGCACGCTCCTGTCCCCGCTGCAAGGACCACCCCACGCATCACCAGTGGGCACGGAGCAGGGGAATGTGGCTCCTGGCACGGCCTGGGAGTGGGTCAGGCTCTGCCAGTGCTGGGGAGAAGGAGGATGGGGAGACGAAGGGATGCTCAGACACCACAGCTGCCTCCACAGCCCCGCACCAGCCGAAAGCAGGTCACCTCTCCCACCCTCATCCCTGGAGCTGCAACATTTCTGCCCATCAAAGGTGGGATGCTCACACCACGGACCTGCTCCCAGGAAAACCCTCAGAGCCCGCGGCAGCTCCCGCAGAGCTGGCAGTGCCCCCAGAGCCCGTTGCTTTTCCCTTTCTTCTTTTAAGCTTTTTCCCTCTCTGTTCTCTCCCCTTTGTGGCTCCTTTGATCATATAATCTGAACGAACTGAAGGTAAAAATATCACGGCAGGCAAGAAGAAAGCGCAAATAATGGGGAAAGGAGGAGGGAGCTGGTTCGGATCCCTCACAGAATCACCAGGGGAGATGGAGCTGGAGTTTCCCGATGAGCCCCTGCTGCAAACGGCCCAGGAAAGGGTGACAGATGAGCATCCCTGTCCCCTCCATCTGCCCCCAGCAACCTCCAAGCCACACACAAGTCACTGCTGCCACACAGCCCAGACTTAGGTTCCACCATGCCTGAGCCTCCCCAAAGCAGCTGCTCCACCAGGGGCACATCTGGAGGGAGGTGCACATCTGGAAGAAGACACCTGCCTACAGCAGGTGCTCATGGAGCAGGGAACAGCCTTATCCACAGGCTCCAGGCAGCGAGGGGCCAGAGCCAACCCCCTGCTCCACCTGCATGGCTCCTGCTCCACCTGCACAGCTCCACAGGGGCACTCCGAGGGAGGGAAGAACAGGGTGGGATCATCACTCAGCGTGGTGCTTACCCCAGCCCCCAAGGAAGGAGCAGTTCTGCATCTCCTACTTCCACCAGTGCAGCATCGACGAGGACGGAGCCCTCCCATCACCCTCATCCCGGCTATGCCGCAGCCCGATCCGGATCCGGGAAGTGGCACAAGTACCAACCAAATCGAGTTCTCCAGAGCCCGGGCGCGGGTCACCCCCTGCCCGAACCAGGGCGGAGGGAGACGGTGCTGGGTGCTGCTGCTGGACCCTGCGGGTCCCGGCACCCCGGACATGGGGCCGGGCAGCACGGTGGCATCCTGCCCCCCTCTAGTGGTGGCCACTGGGCCACCAGCATCGCCGGCCACGGAGGGCTCTGGAAGGAACAGGAGAGGGCTCAGCTGGGCAAGTGAGCCCCTCTTGGGGCTACCTGGTCTAGTGAAAAGTGTCCCTGAAAAGCGTCCCTGCCCATTCCAAGGGTTGGAACTGGATGAGCGTTCAGGTCCCTTCTAACCCGAACTATTTCGTGATTCCGTGAAATCAAACTCTGACTAAAAATTCCTCCACACCACAGAGATCTCCTGCTGCAAATCCCTCTCCATTGCCCTGAGGAGCAACTGGCCACCCCAGGCGTCACTTCTGTGGCTCCTTCTGCTCGTCCCCGCAAGCACTGCCCTGGCTGGACTGTGGTGGGACATGCTCTGGACAGACCCCTCACCAAGCAGACCCCACTTCCCAGAGCTCTGCCTGCATCAGGATCCATCATCTCCCAGTTCAGAGCCAGAGTATCTTCTGGGGCTCGTTAAACCTGGCAGAGGCTGAGCTGGTTACACAGCACAGGAGAAGCAGCAATAATCAGCCAAGAGCACCCAGCACTCACCTGCACATCCCCATCTCCAGCTGCCAAAGAACCCAGCTCCACCAGCACCAGACACTCCAGCCCAGCCCTGGCACTGGGAGGGCTGTGCCAGCTTAAGCCACACTCACTCCTACCAGCTCCACAGTATCTTTTTGAAAATCAAGGCTATTTCTTTCCCCACCTGCTCTTCCTCCGGCAAGCAGGGCCAGGCAGCAGGCAGCACAATATCCCAATTAGTGTACACTCACTCTTCCCGCTTGCAAGCAGCTAACAGGGTACTTCGCTTGGCTCCTGGTCTTTTTAATTGCAAAAGCTCCATGAAGTAGAGCAGAATTGAGATGTGGACAGAGGGAGGGGACGCCAGGTTAAGTTCTCTCCTGACAGGCAAAACCTTAAGTATTCAGGTCCAGTACCCTGGTGTTCACTCGGAGAGACAAGGCCACGGCTCAGCAGGCAGCTGTGAGCAGAGACCCCGGCTTGTGCCATCCAAATCCCCCCAGTGAGCGCCAAAGTGCAGCCCCTGCCCCAGCAACCCCTCGATTGATGCATGAACCAACATCAACGCTCACACAAGCCCGAGCCCATCACCAAGGTGCCAGCTCGTCCTCTCTGCAACCAGGTCTTGCCAGCACCCGGCTCAGAGCCCCACGGTGGGGAAAAGCTGGGTACGACCACCCACCTCAGTGCCCTGGAGCATCTCCTGAAGGATGCTGAAGTCCAAACAAAAGTGCTCCCAAAGGGCGCAGATGAGATCCAGGGAATATTTATCAAACCATATTTATATATGTCCTTAACTGCAGCGAGCCCTCTCCTTCCGCCTCCCTCCCGCTGCCAAGCGGGCCAGGGCTAATCCTTCACTTTGAAGGATGGGATGGCGCGGCAGGGGGGGAAGACAAGCAGGATCCAGCCCCGGAACAAGCGGAGAGAGAACAGCAGCTCACCTTGCGGGCAGGCGGCGCGAGGTCTCTGCCGGCAGCCAGCACAGAGCTCCAGCGGGAGCGGCTGGAGGGGAGGGAAGGAGCCACCGCTCGTCCCCGCTCCTGCCACGTGCAGCAGAATCCCGCAATTAATTTTTTATCGCCATCTGCAATTTGGGACGGCTCTGGCTCCGAGCGAGAGCACGGCCTGACTGCCGGTGCCCGGCAGTGCCCCCGGCAGCGCGCAGTGTCCCCGCTCCCCATCACACCAACACCCCGACACTGCAGTCCTGGCAGTGCCAGCCCCTGCCCACACGTCCCTGGCAGTGACTCCAGAGACCCCCATCCTGAGCCGGGCTCGGTGCGGGGCCATCCAGGGAGCTGCAGGGAGGAAACACTCAGTGAGATGCAGCGCCAGGGAGGAAGAGCCGGCGGTGCCCGCAGCGGGCGTGAAGCCGGGGACGACGGCGGGCGCAGGTTCACATATGTTATAATTAGGAGCTGCCACTTCTTCAAGCCGTTGCCTTTCTGGGAAGAGCTGGAAGGGGGTGGCTGAGCTGACAAATCCATCCTCCTCCTGCCTGATGCCAAAGTTGAAGCACGTGATGCTCTTTTTCGGGGAGCCGTTAGGCTCCTCCGCAGGGCGATGCTGGCCCCTGGGATGTGGGGCCAGGCCATGGCTCCACTCGAGCTTGGGTTCCCACAGGAAAATCCCCTTGATGCTGCTCCGACACCCCGGGGTGTAGCTCAGCACCCCTAACCCGGTGCCAGATGCCGTCCTCAAAATGGCTTTGCCTGCAGCCCCTCAGCCTGGGGCAGCTGCAGCCACCGCTGCCCATGGGGACCCTCTGCCATCAGAGGGGGACCACCCTCACCAGGGCCCCAGCCCTGCCCCTCCATCTCGGCCAGGCTGGCCAAAATCAGGCGGGATCTCTGCACATCCCATCGGACCGAGCCTCCCGGTGCAGTGCTGGGAGGTCACAGGGAAAAGGGTCTTGTCCCAGCTCTCCTCCCCCGCAGCCGTGCCCAGCGCATCCCCCGCTGCCTGGCGCCGATAAACGCTGCTTACAGGGCACAAAGGCATTGAAGGAAACGAGCTTTTTCTTTTGGCAGTTCTCGTGGCGTTTTCCCGAGCTCCTCGCTGCATTCAACAGATCAGCTCTGCTCCTTCCCTTCATCCTTCCATCCCTCCCGTCCCTCTCCGAGCCCTGCCCGGGGCACACGGGCACTGCCGGTGGCTTCCTGGGTGACCGCCAGCCCTGCCTCGTGCCGCCCCCGCCGAGCCCCGAGCCACAGGTCACCTGCAGCGCGATGGCGATGGCAAAGGCAGTGACTCACCCGCAGCCTCTCCGTCGCAGCCGCCGCCGAAGGCAGCGGGCATCCCCCAGCGCCGGAGCAGCCCACGGAAAATCACTCGGCTGGCAGAGCACGGCAAACTCATCACACCGAGGGGAGGAGGAGGAAGAGGAGGAGGAGGAGGAGGAGGAGGAGGGCTGGCGGGGCTGCACCCGGGCAGGCAGTGGGAGAGTTCTCCGTTTTTTTTTTCACGGCTGCCAACTTCCCCAGCGGCTCCCGACGCCTCAGATCCGCTCGCCCGGGGAGCGTTCGGGAGGGGAAACCGACCCCGTGCTGGAGAGGGGCTCTGCCCGGCCCAGGGGTGTCTCCGAGCGATCGCTCCTGTGCCGAGGAAGGGTCGTGCCCCCACAGCCCCTCCGAGCAGGCAGGGGAAGCGCCTTCAGCCCTCCGCCGCTCTCCTGTCCCCCTGCCCTGCCCTGCGGCGGCTCTGCGGGCGCTGCCCGCTGCGGCGAGGCGAGGGCAGCCCCCGCCGGCAGCTCGGCCACGGTCACGGCCCCCTCCCCTGCCCGCTGCCTCCTGCCCTAACACCTGCCAGCCCCCTCCGTCCGGACGAGCCCACCGGCTCCCTTCCCGGAGCCCTCGCCGGGCAGTGGGCACCTCTGGGGACAAAGGTGGCAGGCTGGGGACCGGGACAAGTGGCGCCCTCCTCGCGGTGGGGAGCAGCGGGGCGAGGAGGGGGCAGCGCTCCGCAGTCCCCGACAATGAATAATGCCATGAGTGGGAGAGGGGGGGAGCGCCGGGGGTTCCGGGCTGCAGCCCCCGCTGTCGCAGCCCCCCCCAACCCAAAAATAAGAAGGAAAGGCGGAAAATTCGCCGGAGCGTTGTGGATGGGGGGGAGCGGCGAGGCTGCGCGGGGGGAGCGGGGGGCACTCCAGCCCCGGGGGAAGGTGCGGGGGCACCGGGCGTCCCGGGGATGCTCCCCCCTCGGCGCCCGCACTTACCCGCGGGCAGTGCCAAGTTGGCGGCGCCGCCGGCCCCGTCTCCGCCCGGTGCCCGGTGCCGCGATTCGCCCCCGGCCCGGGGGCGCGGGCAGCCCGGGGGGGCCCTGCGGCGAGCGGCGGGGGAGGCCCCGGGCCCCCCAGCCCCGGCCCGGCCCGGGAGCCGAGCGAGCCGCAGCCGGGCGGGACCCGCCGCTCTCCGCGCACCGCAGCCGCGGCGAGGAGGAGGAGGAGGAGGAAGAGGTGGAGAAGGGGGAGGAGGAGGGGGGAAAAAGAGGAGGAGGAGAGCCTGGGCCGGGGAAGTTTTGCATGAAGAGGAGCTGGGAAGCCCGCCGCCGGCTTTGCCAGCCTCTTAAAGCACCAACGCAGCGCGGGGACCCCCCCCACGGCGGACCCCCCTGCTCCCGGAGGAAGGGTCTCCCCGCCAGGCTGCTGAGGGTCTCCGGCTCCCTGCAGCGACAGCCATCCTCAAACTCCCTTTCCCAGGTGCGAGCAGCTCCCGCAAGCAGCGACGAGGAAGGATGCTCGTCACCCCGAGCCGTTGCCCTTCTCCCTCCCATAAAACGCTGCCACCCCCCGCCCCGCGGAGCTCGGCTCCTGCCTCGCCTGCTTTCCCCATCAATCCCCCTCGCAGGGCCCCGCGGCTCCGAGGAGCCCGTCGTGCTGTGTCGATTCATTAATCCAGAGAAAACACAACCCCCTGGTAATGGCCATTGACACATTAAACTGCTGCGATCCATCACGGTAATGACACGGTGGTGATTGCTCGGTCACCGGAGCAATTAGGGTACACCCTGGCGCTCACCTGCGGCCGTGCGGGGCTGCCAGAGCTCCCAGCCCCTCCTGGGGGGACCCATCCCCACGCAAAGCGGGGTCTGGCTGTGGGGAGGGTTCTCTGCCCGCCCTCCAGCACGAAAGAACCCAGCACGGAGCACAGACCCACAATTCCAGCCTCATCTTCCCCGAGTGGTGACTTGTGTTGCTCGTTTGTAACAGAGAAATCCCAGCTCTGGTGAGGGTCAGCCAGGCCCCAGGCAGGTTGGTTGCCCTTGGAAAGAACTCCTTTTCACCCAAATTCTGGTCAGGAGGCTGGAGAGAGCCGGTTTTTAAGAAGCACTGGGGGTTGCCCAGCTCCAGCAATGCCCCGGCTGGGCCTGTGAAAGAACTCTGAGCTCCCCAGTGAGATGCAGCTCCTGAAAAGCTGCCCAGCCGCCCTCCTGCCATTGGAATATTCCCGTGGATCCAGGTGCTCACAGGATGCTGCCCAGAGGGACCAGGCTGTGGCAGTGATTTCGTTTGCAGCAAGAACAATTGTGGTGTATGCTGTTACTCTGCTCTAGTGGGACAGAGGGGGGGTCACAGCCCCACCACCCCCCCGTGTGAGCAGCCTTGGCCTTGGCAGCGCTGATGCCGGGAATTGAAGCAAAAGGAAAGCTGGGCTGTGGTCCATGGAGAGGGGACATAAAGACCAAGCCCCTGGGAGGACAGGACCCCCTGCCTGCCCCAAGTCAGGGCTGAGGGAACTCCAGACACCACAGGATAAGCCAAGCACAAATCCTGTGCCAAAAGTAGCTTTTAGAGGCACTCTAAGGTCAAAGTCCCTGCTCCAAATCGGGTGAAGCCCTCAGCTGATGGGGATTTCTAAGACATGTGCTCGCCTTCAAGGAGAAACAAGGGTGCTCTGCTCACAGCCTGGGTCATGAGGACTCCAGGCTGCCCTGCTCTGATCTTCCCAGGAACCAAAGAATCCCTGGGAGAAGGTGTTTGGGATAAATTATGGAGAATTTTGGCCAAAGCACCACCTGAGCTGCTCCAGCCGCTGGCTCATTCAGGAGTGCCTCACTGCTGCCCTGGCTCCAGTGGAAAATCATAACCCAGCCCCTCCAAAGCCTTGGGAACCTGAATCCCAGGGATTGCAGGGTGCTCTTCCCACCATGGCTGAACTGGCAGTGTGTCTTTTCTCTCTGAGGCTCACAGCCTGCACATCTCCCCTTCTCACACCCCTCTCCCAGCCGCCAGCCAGAACCCAAAATACCAGCACAGCGCTCGTGTCACCAGCAGGAACGTCAGAACCCAATTAACATTTGGAAATCCAGCTGAGGCAATGCTTCCCCCGGCACAACGGGAAAGGCCACAGCGTGGGGGCTCAGAGGATGGTGGGTAAGGATGGGAGACACCCCGGTGATTCCAGGGGTGCAGCTCTCGTGTGGGGTTACCCCGAGGGCAGCTCTGCAAACCCCACAAAGGTCGCTGTGAGGGCTCCTGCTCAGTGCCTGGGTCAGAGCTGATAAAATCCTCCAGGAGAGTTCAATGCCATCAGCAAATGGACACAGAGAAGTCGGCCAGGATCGATATCCCCTCGGCAGGCGCAGAGCCAGAGGAACTGAGCGAGTCGCTGCCTCTCCTCCCAAGGGCTGGGGCCACAGCCCGAGCTGGTTCCCAGCTCCGTGTTCGTGTTCATGCAGGGTGCCCCAGCACCTCCAGTGCCCCCAGCAGCCTTCCCCTGAACCCCCTGGCTCACAGGATCCAGGCTCGGCGTGCCCTGACCCCGCTCAGCCCACAGCTGTCCCCAGGCAAGCACAGCTCCAGGCTCACAGCCTCTGCTGCCCTGGCCCCCGGCCAGTCGGGAAGGTCACCGTGTCCACTGCTGAGGCCACCGAGCGCCATCCAGGAGACACAACTGCTTGCAATTTGATTTTTTTTTTTTTTTTTTTTTTTTTTAATATAGGAAAACTTGAAACCGCATCTTATGGACTGGACATTCCGGCTCAGCTCTGCAAAAGGGCTATGAATAATTAATGGCTGAGCCACCACCTCCTCCTTCCTCCTCACGGGTCACTCCTGTCAAAGAGATGGAGGCTCAGGAATCACACCCAGCCCTTTTCATCTGGGGGCTGCATTGCCTGCAATTGCCTTGGGTGTGGATTCAATTCCCTCCTGAATAGAAGGGTGAGGAAAATAAATCTTTAATTCAAAGTGAAATATTAATAGAACTGTAATTAGCTGTAATATCTACACAATTAAAAAGCAGGAGGCCTGGCAAGCGCTATTTTCGTGTGTATTTAAAGAAAAATAAGTTTGCAGGGTAAGGGGTGGGGGGTGGCTGGGGATGCTTTTCTGGTGTCCCAATTGTCTGAGGGAGAAACAGGAGGTTTCTGGCCAGGAGGAGCAGCAGCACAGGGACACGGGTTCTGCCAGTGCTGGTGGAACTGGAACAAGTAAAAGGACAGGTCGGGAGAAAAGAGCAGAAGAAGGATTTGAGGAGGAAAAGAAAGGAAGAAGAGCCATGATGACACTTTTGTCCTGCTCCTGGGGGACTTTGCAGCAAAGGGAAGATTTTCACTGACATCAGGTAGAGCCCAGCCATAGCAAGAGGATGGGGATAGGAAGAATCCCTGTGGAAGTTGGCAGGGAATGAGTGGGGTGACCCTGGCTCAGCCCCCACAGACATTTTCCAGCAAGAATTGCATGAGCTGCTCACAAAAATCCATCAGCTCACCCTGAGTTGGGCAGCTACCAAACGGACAAACAAAACTGCAAAACAAAACCAACAGAATAATTCAGCTCAGCCCCTCCAAAAACACTTAAATAATAGGCCAAGGAGGTAAAAAAAAAAAAAAAAAAAAAATTTTAAAAAAAAAATTGCAGCCTTGGATTTCTTTCCTGAAGAAAGAGACTCCCACACACCCCCAGCACATGAATGTGGGTAATAGATCTGGATCTTTCGAGAGCAGGAACGGCACTGCCTGTGCTCGCATGGGCTTGACATTCACACATCGGGTCCGTGCCTCTCTCGAGGAGTGGGGATAATGGGATGCCGAATGTCAGACCACTTAAATATATATAAAACTCATTATACGCCTCATGACTAACAGATCTTGATGGGAAAAGTTGCATTTTAAAGAAATGCGGGGAAAAAAAAATAAAAAGAAAAAGCCCATCCGGGCTTGCGGGGAGGAATTAGCAATGAACGAGGGATGATTCGGCTGCAGGCTGGGAGTGATGACAACTCCTCCTCCTCCTCATGAGGAAGGCTCCTGCAGCTGTGCCAGCTCCCTGGCAGCTCCCTGGCAGCCCTTCACCCACTTTGGCGGCTGCCAAGCTCCCACCAGAGGCTTTCTGGCAGCCCAGGGTCCTGCCAGGAACCCACATCCCCCAGCTGCTGTGGGACCCCCAGAGAAGCCTCAGGTGAGAGCAAGGAACCAGCCCTGCCTCTCAGAGGCCACCAAGGGGACATTTCCTGGCCTTCTGGACCTTTCCCCCTGGGCAGGGTGATGGAGTACAGTGGGGAGCTGCCATTGAGGCAATGCCTCTCTCTTGCCAAACCTCTTCTTGCTGAAGCCTCAGAACCTCTTCTCAGGGGTT
The DNA here is from genome assembly GCF_030490865.1 of Poecile atricapillus. Taxonomy (NCBI): domain Eukaryota; kingdom Metazoa; phylum Chordata; class Aves; order Passeriformes; family Paridae; genus Poecile; species Poecile atricapillus. Next base: position 3,412,808 of record NC_081271.1, read on the forward strand.
TATTCCTCTTTCTTGGGTGTATCCAGCCTGAAAATTCCCCTCTGTACCTCTCTGCTGCTGTGACACAAGGACAAAGGATCCGTGCCTGGCTGTCCCCGCTCATGGAGCCCCAAGTCAGGCAGCACCGTCGCTCTTCTCCTCTACAATACTTCCACCTAATGGTGAGAGAGGAGGAGAGGAGACAGCCAGCCCAGGCCAGGGGGACACGGGAACACCCCCAGGCAGAGCAGAGGCCAGCACAGCTCAGCACAGTGATGGACACAGCCCCCAGTGAAGAAGAAGCTGCTGCTTTGCCCCTGGACCATGAAGTGGTTCCAGCATCTCCAAAACCAGGGAGTTTTGTCAGCTCCATGCTCTGGGCCATGTCCTGCCTCCCTCCTGTAGCTGCTGCTCCAGCATGGCAGCACTGGGAAGGAACAGAGGATTTGGAAGCCTTGGAGCCCAGCCCTGCACCCCACTCTGCTGCTCACAGGAAAACATGAGGGCTGCTGCTGGATGTGCCCTCCAGTCTGACCCACTCAGTGCAGCTGGTGAATTGTCCCATCCCGGTTAGAAGCTGTTGGTTTATAGAAAAGGAGGAAAGGGATCAGGCCCAGGGACATGCTGAGTGGCCAGAGTTTGTTTTGGGCGGTGATTACTCCGGATTTAGGGTTTAATCAATACAGAAACATGGAAAGCTGAGGCACAGTGTTCTTCTGGAAATTCCTTGTCCTGCACCATTAGCAGCTTTTTGTGCTGATGCTGCAGAAAGAGCAGGACCTGCCCCCAAACCAGCACCCTCAGAGGGGTCCCAGGGGTGCCACCCTGCTCTCAGCCTTCCTGTTCTCCCACCAATTTTGTCTTTAAAGCCAGAGATGTCCCCCTGTCCCAGGTGCAACATCCCAAAGGCACAACCCTGTCCCTCAAACCTGGCACTGGGAAAGGGAAAAAGGAGAGACAGCTCTGTCTGTGTTTCCATTTGAGTGCAGGAGGGGTTTTTTACCCACCCACAGGGATCATGAGCAGCTGGAAATGCTTTCTTTAAATCTAAAATAAAAAAAAAAAAGAAAATAAAAAAAAAAAAAAGAAAGAAGAGGGGAGAATAGGGAAGGAGAGAGAACATTTGGTGGTAAAATTAACTGTGACGGCCAGGCAGCACACACTCCCTCTGCACCCACAGGACAATTAGAGGAAAATCTTTACGCATTAACTAACATGGAAGGCAGGGATGGCATGGAAGACAGCCCCCTCATTTTTCCCAACCAGCCATGCTGGAACAAGGTGGCAGCAGCACCTGGGATGCAGGACATGGGGAAGGGACAGGGCAGAAGGGACAGGAGAGCAGCAGCACTGAGGGGCTGGCACTGGAAGGTCAGGGGATGCTGGCCCAGCGCCAGCATCTCAAGCACCCATCCAGGCATAAGGAGATGGGAGAAAGCAGGGAAAGGCTCCATTCCTTGCTTGTCCCCTCCAGGCACTCAAGGAAGCTGCTGTACCCCCCTCAGACACCTCCAGACTGGCAGCTGAGCCCCCATCCCGCACTCAACCCCAACCAGAACTGCCCCATTCACTCTGCGTGCACCAACCTGCTCTGCCGGAGAACACAAAATGCCCCAAACTGGGCTGGATTTGCACCAGAGGCTCCTCCAGCACACTCTGATGGATGCTGCAGCGGGGAGTGAGGGGCACACCTTGCCCAGCAGCCAGGGAAAGGAACTCAAGGTAAAGCCCCACGGTGCCAGCTCAGCCTCCAGCTCAGAGCTGACCCCGGCGAGCAGCACCCGTCTTCTCCTCCCAACTTCTCCATAATTCATGCAACAACCTCCTGAAAGAAATATCCTCCTCGGACATAAAATATTCATGGCCTCATCCTTGCAAGGAAACATTGTCTTCCTTGGAGTGCAACCAAGCAGCCAAGGCCAGCACGGATTTGCCTTTGCAGGAGTAATTATGTCGGTCATTGATCGGGTGCCAGAGTGAGGGGCTGGGCTGGGAGGGGCCCCCCCATGTAACCCCCTCCCCGTGCCAGAAAGTGGCTTTTGGAAAAGTCACAAATGGGTTTAGGGAGAGGGAAGAAGGATCCTGCACTGTGCAGCAGCATCCCAAGAGGTTCCCCATCCTTGCGGCTGCATCTTTGAGCCAGCCAAGTCATCCCAGGAGGGAGCAGCTGCCCTGGCACCATCATGGATCCCATCCAAACCCATCCCAGTCACATCCGCACCTCTCACACACCACAGGCTCGTGCACCTGCCAGCAGCCAACACCCAAACCCTTCCAGTCCCCCCTGTTCCCTTCTGCTCCCAGTTTGGATGCTGTCAATCCATTCGGAGCTCCTTCCAATTTCCCTGCTTTTGCAGAGCTCAGCACAGGCTCCAGCCCCATTTCATTGCACAGTATTCAAAACCTTTATTATATTTTTTTCCTTGCTTTTTCTCTCTCCCACATCTCCCTGAGCCCCAGGCAAAGGGTTCCAGGGGTTCTCCTGTGCACTGGCTACAGCACAGTCCAACAAAACCCTGTCCCTTGGGACGAGGGGGAGAAGGAAGGGAATGCATCACTCAGCTTCAAGGGGGCTCAGCGGTGGGGAAGGAGAGGAGGGGGCTGTGGGTCCCAGGGGCAGAGAGCACCCCAGCAGTGCTCTGGGAGATGATGTCTGTGGGTCCCAGGGGCAGAGAGCACCCCAGCAGTGCTCTGGGAGATGATGTCTGTGGGTCCCAGGGGCAGAGAGCACCGCAGCAGTGCTCTGGGAGATGATGTCTGAGGGGAGGGGGGCTCAGGACGGAGTGGTGGTGAAACACAATCTGGAGCAACCTGTGCAGCCAGGGTGGAGCCAGCCTTGGCCAGGGCCAGGTCCCGCAGGAGTTGCCAGCCCGGGGGACCCGCGGCTGCCGCAGACCCCAGCCCACGCTCCGGCGCTCGAGTCCCGGAGCTGGGCTCAGCATCTCCAGCGAAGGCCAGCAGTGCCTTCCCGTGGAAGCCGCACTCACTGCAGCCGTGCAGCGGAACAGACTCGGCTCGGGGAATCCCTCCGGCCCAGGGATGGGGAAAAGGTGTCTGGAGCAATCGTTGTCCTAAATCCACACACACACGCACGGCTGCGGTGGGGACCGTCCCTTCCTGCCCCGCGTGCAGAGGTGTGGCACAGCCTGAGCAAGCAGTTCCTGTGCATCGGCCTCCCTTCGCCTCCACAACCCCCTCAGGACCCTTCCCTAAACCTTCAGGGCACATCCCTGCTCCAGCCGATGCCACCCAAGCCTCTTCCACAGGTGCTGGGGAGCAGGGACCCTGCAAGAAGCCACATCTTCTATTTAAGTGCGACATGTGGGTGCCGGGGTGGGCTCGTTCGGGGGTGTTCTCTCCCGCCCCGCAGGGGCTCTGGGACCGCTCGTCAGAGATGGGAACAGTGCTGTCCTCCCCCAGCTCCGAGTCACGGGGAGCCGCCCCCCAGCCCGCGCCCGCCGTGTCGTGACGCTCCCCTCGAGGGGAGCCACGCGTGAGGCTCCGCTCCCACACACGGAGGAGCAGTTGCCAAGGGAGCCGCTCCCTAGGCCCGGAGCAGGCTGGGAGGGTGGGTGACAGCCTGGCAAACTCCCCCCCGGCTGCTCTCCTGATGGATGGGGGGTACCAGGGCAGAGCAACACATGAGGAACATCCTGCCCCCTCCCCAGTGAAGCCTTGAAGGTGGGGAATGTGCTTTTCCTGGGCAGGGGCCGTGGGGATGACCACAGCCTGCTCCCCCCACCGTGGGTTTAGGGGCACAGAGGGCTGGGGTGCTCAGCCTCATGGTGCCTTCCAGCCTCGCAGACCCCCCCTCGCATCCCCCCTCGGTGCCCCCACAGCCCCCCTGCCAGCCTGGCCCTGCCATTTGAAAGATGAGCCCCTGGCAGAGCCGGGCCAGGCACCGAGTAACCGGAGCTGGGAACGAGCGGTGACCCCCAGCCCGTTATAGCCGGCCCTAATCCCGGCTCCAGTCACATTCCCGGGTGACTCCGGGTGTCACATTCCCCTGGGAACGGGAGAGCCGAACCGCAGGGGCAGGGATACGTCATGTGTCTGGGGGTCCCCTGACAGAGCTTCAGGTCTCTGAGGTCCGGGAACAAAGCGAGCAGCACGTGGAGGGCTCATCCCTGCAGTCGGGTCACAGCACCCCCGAATGTCCCTCCCAGGGGACCAAGCACCTCCCCACGGGCACTGCCAGGAGGAGAGACGGGACCGCGCCTCAGCCCTGGCCCCGCTTTGTCCCCAGCCCACGCCAGCACAGTCCTGCTACGGCTGAGGGATGCTGGGATTCATCCAGGGATGGGCGGGGGGAGGATGCGGAGCCCTCCCGCTCCACAGTCGGAGCCTCTCCCCATTAGGTGGCAGCAGGAAACCGCAGCGTTGGCTTTTCCAGCGTAAATTATTCCATAATTCTGTGTTTCTGGCTACGTGGGAGCACGTTCCCCGCAGGAAAACCTGCCGGTTCCATCCCAGGATGCTCCATCCCGCCCTGCCCTGCCGCCTCGGGTCATTCACTGGCCATTAGGTGACCCTCTGCCCGCCCTGATCCATCTCCTCCCAAAGCCCTTTGGTCAAACCCCCAGGCCATGGAGGGGGCACGAGCAGGGCTGTTCCGGCTCTCGCTCCCTTTCACCAGCAGCCAGTTTGGCCCCGTTCCCCGTCCGGTCAGCTCCGGCATCGCCTCCCGTTTCCCTTCCCCTGCCTCTGTGTCACCCCGGGCCCCGCTGTGCCCCCAGAGCCGGGACTCTGCCGGCGGCTGAGTCACCCCGGTGACCGCCACCTGAGTCACCGGGACGGAGACAAGTCCCCCGGTCCTCGATGCTTTTCCAGCCGGAGCTGAGTAAAAGGGAAAGTGTCAAGGTATTTGGCTGGGAAAAGTGTTTTCTTGGAGCCCCGGTTAGGAGCAGCCTCTCTGGTGTGTCCCCTTTGACACAGTGAACTCGCAGCTGGCCCGGGAGTGGGGGGTTCCTTCCCTATCATACAGAGAGGTTCCAGGGCATGGAGGAGCTAGGAGAGGCTGGGAAAAGCAGGAAAAACTTTCCCTGTCCTTTGCACCGCGTGTCCTCCAGCTCCCCTTGCAGTGCATCCCCCCACCCCTCCTTGGATGCTGCCGGCAGCCACCACCTCTCTCTGCCCTGTTCACATGTGATGTGCAATAAAATATCTTGATTAAAAAAATACCAGGCGGCCAGACCCCACTGCGAGCCCGCCAGAGAGCCCTCGATTAATGACCCCTCGCATTCCCCTCCACCGCGTCCCGTTAATGATTTACAGCGGCTCCTCCCCGGCCTGTCCCCTCCCTCCTCCCCGGCACCCCCAGGCCAGGGCAGAGGGGAAGGGGCTCCGAGGAGCACCCGCAGGGATTTTCTCACCCACCCCCCGGCACATTCCCTGCGTGAGGACACCAGAGGTGAGGGAGCTGCCGCCACTCCCAGCATGGATCGGCCGCATCCTCGCATGGAGGTTCTGCGGGCTCGGCTCCATTCCTGCTGCTTCCCCGATTCCTGCCACCTCCTTCCTGCCCTGCGGGACCCCAGCTGGGCTGGCAGCGTCCCCCCACCCACCTGAGCCCCCAGCACATGTGCGAAGTGTGGGGGGAGCCGGGAACGGGGCCAGGGCTACCCCCCGCAGCAGCCCCAGGCTTTGTGCTCCCGGCAGGCAGCCCCGAGGAGGTTTCATGTTACTGGGAAACTGGGATGGCGGGATGTTCCCGGGGCAGCCCCGCAGACAAAAGGCCATTGTGCAGCCGCGCAGCGATGGCTGCAGCCCCGGAGCATCCCGCTCCCTGCCAGAGCCAGCAGCCACCCCGGGCCCAGGAGGTGACGCAGCCAGTGTCCGATGAGCTCAGGGCACCCGCCAAGGGCCCGAGCAGCTCCCCAAAACTCATGGGATGCTCCAGCATCGAGTGCCCAAGCCAGAGCACCCCAGACACGGCCCCTCACACATCCTCATCCGACCAGCACCCAAAATGCATCCTCTCCATCCCAGGGGACAGGAGTGGCACTAAACCAGACCCTGCTGGCACTGAGTAGGGGTGACGGGCAGGGACGTGTCCCCACAGGTCAGGACGTGCAGGTGAGGGGTGGCTGAGCTTGAGCAGCTTTCCAGCCCCACCGGCTGATCCTGCTCGCCCTGCGGCCGCCATGGATCAGCCTGTGCTGTCTCAGGACCAGCAGGATACAGGGAGCTATTTCCCTGTGCGGGGGCTGTGCTTACTGCAGCCCAAGCACCCAGGGCAGGGAGCACCTCCAAATCCTTCTCCTGCCTCCCACGGCCACCAAATTCCCCTCGGAATCCTCAGCTCCCGAGTCGGGGATCCAGCTCCCACCACGCTCTATTGACTGCTGTTCCCGAGGGCTCTGGAGGTGGCAAACACCCGCTCGTAATTAGCCAGGTGGCCCCTTCCAATCACCCAACAACCTGAGCTGACTCAGAGGATCGAGTTTCCCATTCCCCAGGGAAATTAGCAGGAATTAGGCACCCAAATCCCAAAGGAAGCTTTGCGGGGCTCGGTGGCAGTGCCAGGACGCAGGGCAGGATAAGGTGTGTGCCGCTCAGGATCGCCTTCTGCTCCCCCACGTACCCCCTGGATGCTTTTCGGGAGAGCCGATCAACACCTGCGGTTCTGAGGAGCCCAAGGAGCTGGGGGTGATTTCAAGCAGCTTTTTTTTTTCAGGCCACTTTCCAGAGGCGCAGCTTTTCCCAAGCACTGGGCACCCATCAGGTCTCCTCCTGAGCCTGAAATATTGGCTAAATAAATCGAAATACGAAATAATTAATGTGTGCAGTTCCCATTTGCAGCCTGGGGCTGTGTCCCGCAAAGCTCGGGCTCAAATCGGAGGAATTAAGCCTGTGAGTTATCAAGTGATTTAGGAATTTGTCCCCAGAATGGGGCTGCAGGAAAACGCTGCCCTGGTGAGAGCTCAATCTGCTCCAGGGGTGAGAAGGAGAAAGGAGCCATTTAATCAAATTAACAGGCCTGTTTTGGGGTGGGTCCTGGGCTGTTTGGCCACATGGGGCTTCATCAATGGGGCCATCGGGGAAACAAAGCCGGGAGGGGAAACAAAGGCCACGTCCCTGTCCCTGTCCTCCCACGCCATGGCCGGCCAGCCCTGTGCTCACCCGGCCTGGGACAATCCCCGCTCGCATCCCGGGGGGGTTTCCAGCGTGTTCGGCCGCCGGGATCCCGGCGCTGCCCGGCTCCGAGCCGTGCATGCTTCGCCGTGCCCCGCGCTGGGCTCAGCTGCCATTGGCGGGGGGGTGGGATAATAAATCATTTGTTTCCCTGTTTCCAGCCATTTTCAGCTTCTTCTCCGCCTGCGGAAAGCGCAGGATGGGGGAGCTTGTCCGGTCCTGCTCCCAAACCCACTCGGCAACGAGCTGTAAATCAGGAGCCCAACAGCAGAAACAAAAGTGAAAATGTTCTTCCCCTAGGCCCAGCCCTGGGCTCTGTTCCAGCCCAGTTTTTCCCCGTTTTCCCCTCCTTTCACATGGCTGTGTGCCTGTACCTGGCTGCTAGGCCATCCCCCCACCTCTCTTAGCTCCGGGGCACCGCTGCAGCACTATTTTTCTTTAAAGACCAAGTGCTCACCCCACGGGTGAACCCGGTGTGGGGAGGCTCCAGCGTGGGCTCAGAGAGTGGGGAGCTGCCAAAACTTGGAGGGATTAAAGCAGAGCAGCCCTGGTCGTTTGCAGGACTCGGGCTGCTGCCATTCACCGGCGCTGCACAGTAAATAACGAGGGATATTAATAACAACGAGCCTCTGCCAGGACAAAAACCAAGTTCCTCATTGGCCTCATGGCAAAGGGGGAAGCCTGAGCAGCAGCGCTGGGGTAAAAGGCACCCCGGCACATCCAAACCCAGGCAGGGCTGCCTACAGTTGGGGAAAGGCTAATTTTAGCCAAAAAAAAAAAGGGTACTTGGGGTCTGCAAACAACCCCTTGCTGCACACAAGGCCCTGGGATGGGGGAGACCCACCAGAGCTTGGATCAGGAGCTGCACGGGGTACGGGCAGGGTGTGCCTGCCCTTCCTGCAGGCATTTGGGAACACGAACTCTCTTCCAGGAGAGTTCTCCCCCCTCTTTGCTTCCATTTTTTAATTGTCAGAAAGGGACACTGCTCCGATTGTGTTTTAGGCAGGGGAATTTGCAGGGGATTTGAAAAATCCGAATAACAATTAGCAGAAACAGGTGCCCCAAGCCTGGCTGCGTTTGGTTTGTTTTGCATCACAAGCCTTCCCTGCCAGAGTAGTTTTGCACAGGCAGATATTGATACTTTCACATTTCATCTTTTTAAAGGTCTCCTTTTTTTTTTTCTTTTAATAAAACTCGCCTGAAACTGAAATCCAGCAATCTGAAGTTCAGATCCTCACTTCAGAGTTCAACCCTTAGTCAGGATGGTCAAAAGCTCCTAAATCAGAGTTTCCATTAGATTTGTGATTGTTTTTACAGGAGTTTGCAGAAATTTCATACAGCGGGATGCTGAGCTCTGGATTTCCTGGTATCCCATCAAGGAAAACCACCACAAGACCCCAGATGCTCGCCACAGCTTAGAAACACTGCCCTGACACAGCAGGGACCTGGGTTTTGGGGTACCTCACCCAAGAGCTGATCTCAGCTGGTTCCAGACCGACCCAAAACACTTTCAAACCGACCAGAGGAATTCTGAACAAAGCTCTTCACTGAGCCCAGCATCTGCTTAAAGCCCAGTAGAGCCTCGGGGCCGCTCAAGAGCCCCCCAAACCCCACTGTGCCGAGCAGAACCCACTCCCACGCCAGCCTCCCCTTTCGGCAGCGGTGCTGCAGCAATACAGTAAATTAATATCACGACATAACCCAGGCGGCCCTGGGAGTCCCGGGGAGGGAACCCCCACTGCTGGTGCCTCCAGATAGGAACCGAAAGCTTTTGTGGGGGCTGACCTGGTGAGGAGGCAGCAAATAGAAGGAGCCTCGTGCTTTGGCCATGGGCGCATGGCCCGGCCTCAGCCGGCGATTGCCGCCATGAGGACATCAAACCCCCCACATCATTCCAAAACACGGAGTGGGGAGAGCCGCGGCTGTTCCCATGGGGGGTCACCCATCGGGGGGGGGGGGTCACCCAGCCGGGGGCAGCCGCCCCCTCCCTCCCAGCACGGCCCCAGTCGGGAGCATTCTCGGAGCATCCCGGGGCGGGAGAACGAGGGTGGCTCAATCCCCCCCAGCGCTGCCTGCAGGCTCCCGGGGGACCCTGCGGCGGGCAGGGCTGGGGGCGCAGCCGCCGCCGCCGCAGCCCTTTGAACGGCCCTATCGCTCCCGGCCGCGCCGCCCCGCGCCGCCCCCGCCGTGATGCGGCCCCGGCTCCGCCTCCCCCGCTCCGCCGGCGCTGGGAGCTCCCTTCGCCTGTTTGCCCTTATTTAATTTCGAGTGTGATTTTGCTATTTTTAGCAGCTGGATCCCCTCCAGTAAGGCTAGGAGCTCGCTCCGGTTTTTTTTTTTTCCCCCCCTCTCCCCCCTTTCCCCCCCTCCTTTTTTTTTTTTTTCCCCCCTCGTTCCCTGCAAATGATTTTGACCCAGCTTCCTTCCTCCTGGAGCAATTTTTTTTTTCTCTCTCTCTCTTTATTATTTATATAAATACGCGGGGCCTGGCGAGGCCGGGGATGCGGGGCTGAGCCGCAGCCTCTCTCTTCTCCTTGCAGATCCGCAGTCGCCGCGGGCGGGGGGTCCCTTCGCTCCGCAACACAGACCCGCCGGGAAAAACAAAACCATCGAACCGCCCCCAAAACCCACCCCGAGCACCCGGCTCCGGGATCAAGCTGACTGTGAGTGCCACCTTCCTCTTCCTTCTGCTGCGGGGGGCGCGGGGGGCCTGGGTTCTGCTTCCCTTCGCCGCATGCGGGGCACGATCGGCCTCGGGGTTTGCAGGGACGTGGGTGCGTGCGGCTCGCGGTGTTCGCTTTATTATCGGTATTAATTATTGTTAATAACAGGGTGATGCACCTGGCGGGCCGCGGCCGAGCTGGGGGGTGGGGAGGGGGGGAACGGGCCGGGGTCCGCGGTGCCGCTGCTCCCACCCTCGAGCGACTTTGCTCCACTTACTCGGTTGCGGGTGATGCAAACGCCCCGCACCGCGCCCGGGGGGCCCGCACGGCCCCGGGCCAGCCGCGGGCCAGCCCGCGGGGCCGGGACCGTGCAAGGTGCGTGGGGCCGCGGTCGGTGCACGGGCGTGGGAGCGGGACCCGGCCGTGGGGCCAGGGCGGCGTGAGATTCGTGGGGCCGGTGCGAGGCCGAGCCCGGCTCACGGGGACCGCGCACACGCGGCTCGGGGCGAAGTTGCGGTGCTGAGGCTGAGCCGCCCCCCCGGATGGTGCCCCCGCACCCCGCCAGCCCCGCACCCCGCCAGCAGCGCTGGCTCCACGAGGGGTTTTATTACCCACCCCCCCCAGGACAGGGGCTTCACAAAGCCCTGATGGTGCCCTTCCTGCCTCTTTTCTTTCTCCTCCACCTCCCTCCTTCCTTTCCTTTATCACTTCCTTTTATTATGCATCCCAGGAAGGAAGGGGGGGACTTTCCTCAATGGCAGCCCCGGGGTGGGGTTCAGAGCAGCCCCACGGCGGGTCTGGGCTAAGGAGGAGCCCGCACATCCCTCCCGGCCCGCACCCCTGCCCAACAGGCTCTTCAACTTCTGCTCCACGATTCCTTCCCCTCCTCCTTCCCCATCCCTCTGCCAGGAGGTGCGGCTGGGATCCTTCTCCAGCTGCCATCAGGCTGGATTTTCTGGGCGTGAAGAGGTTTTATACACACACACACACACACACACACACAAATATAAATATATATATATATATATATATTTTTTTTTTTTTTAAGATCTAAGGCCCCGCCTGTCTCCCCTCTTCTCCTGGGCCACTTTGTTTAATCTAAGAGTAGGTGGCAGGAGCGGGGGATTTATGGGGTTATCTGCACGGAGCAGCATAAGCCAGCGCAGGCAGCTGGGAGGGAAGGACCAGGCCCAGGAGCAGCCGGGAGCATCGCTCCGAGGGGACAGGTTGGCCCTTGTGCAACCCAGAGGTGGCTGCTGGGGACAGCCCAGCTCACGTTGTGGAGCAGAGAAAGCAATGGGGCTGGGGGAGGAGAGCCCGGTGGCTCAGCATCCATAGGGATGGAGAGGGGAGGAGGTTTCCTTCCGCCAGCTCCATCAATCGAGAGGCAGATGTGGCCCCTCCACCTCCAAACCCTGCAGAGATGTTTTTTCCCCCCTCCCTCGGCCGCGGGGAGCCCGGCAGCCCCTGCCCGCGTCCCCCACTGATTCCTCCCTGCCTGGAAAGGTTTCTCCCTCAGCTGCTTCCTCTCCTCCATGGCAACCCAGCTGCTCCCTCCCTCCCTCCATGGCTCTGATGCATGAGCAGGGCTGGAGCTGCTCCCGCCATGTGCCCGGCATCGTCCCACAGGCTCGGAGCTCACCCAGGGCCTGGCAGGTGCCGCCGAGCTGGGGGCATTGCGGGGAGCTGGGGCTGCTCTGGGGACTGGGGGGTTGGCCAGGAAGGTGCTGGGATGGCAGAGAAGCGTTCCTCATTTCCAGCATCCTCCTCCCAACCCCCTCTGCATCCCCTCAGCTCTGGAGCCCCTGGGGAGAGTTCTGAGGTGCTGGAGGGGGATGGAGGGTGGGATGCAGAGGGATGGGTGGGAGGTGCACATGCTTCCCCAGCACCAACAACTTTGCAGCAGCCGCTACTCTTGGGGGGGGAGGGCAGAGCCAGCGGCATCCCCGTCCCATGGAGGGTCCCCTTGGCATTCCCAGCTGGAGCTGCTGTGGGGTCTGGTCCCTCCTCCAGGGGAGGAGAGCACGGCAGGGTGGGGGCCGTGCTGGGCCCATCTGTTTCCAGCTGCAGGAGGGGGCACGGAGCAGCTCTGCCTCTGACAGAGATTGACTTAAAAAGAGACAAAACCCCGTCCCAGCCCTACCAGCAGCCGGCCCTTTGCTGGCCTAAATCTAAACCATACTTCTTTTTTTTTTTCCTAAGAGACTCCTTGAAGGGCTCTGGGATGCTGTGAGTAATATTTTCGGGGTGTTTACACTACGGCATGGTTTCTGTCTCCCAAAAAAAAAAAAGACTCCGAGGGTGGTTTTTGTTGTTGTTGTTCTGCACTCATGAGTCACTTCCAGAGGGGAGCAGGAGCTGACGCCTGTTTTTTGAAAAGGCTCAGAGGTCTGAGAGTGGCTCCTCAGGCTGCATGTGCTGCCCACACCCTCCCCAGTGAGGCTCAGTGTCCCAGGGGGCCCAGCACCCTCTGCCCCCTGCAGCCCCGCTATCCCAGCCATTCCAACAGCATCAAATCGGGACCAGTTCCTCAAAACTGAGTATTATTATCCCAGAGGTTACAGGGTGCCTCCATCAGCACACACAGACCGGGCACACAACCCCAGACCTGCCTCTGCTCCTGCTGGGAAGCCTCACATCCCCACTCTGGGCAGGTGTCCCCAGCATGGCCACAGCCACCCCACCTGTGTGTGGTCCCCAGCAAGTACCAGGACTGTGGCAGCAATCCTGCTCCTTCCCAGCCTGGGTCCATCCTCCCGGCTCCTGGGCTGCCAGCCGGGCATGGAGCCACCCCCACGGCTCTGGAAAAGCAGGTTTTCCCTGTGCCCCTGGGAAGCGGCGAGGTGTAGAGGGGAAGATGGAGCCTTTTCTTTTGTGGGATTGCTCCAAGAGAATGGGAGAGCTGCCCAGCCCTTTTGGGACATGCACATCCTCGTGGATGAGGGAAGTGACAACCCAATGTCCCCAGGTCAAGTGCCTGTCCCTTATCCCAGCTGGGTGGCAGGAGCAGGGGCAGGGGAGCAGCAGAACCGAGGCTGGGGTGGGGAGCAGGGCTGTGGGACTCTGAGCCCCACTCCAGGGCCCTGGCACCCCCCTGGGGACACCCAAGGTGCCCAGTGCCACCACTCATCCTGTTTTCAACTCACTGGTGCCAGCAGCACATGTGGGATTCCAGATTAAATCTGGAGCAACTCTCCTCTTTTTGAGAAAAGGGGCCAGGCTCTGCAGGATGGGCTGGCCAAGCTGCTGCTCCCCAAACATCTGAGGGGACCCCAGGAGCTGCCTGAGCGCTGGGCACTGGCTGCTCCTGCAGGGTGGCCGTGCTGTGGCCTTGGGACACTGTCCTGCAGCATTTTGCTCCCCAGCTGGTGTCAGGAGCATGCAGGGGGCATCTCACCTGCCCCAGGGTGAGGGCTGGGGGATGTCACGGCTGGCATGGCGAGCCAGAGCTGTGGCTGACTGTCCTTCCTCCCTCCCACTCCTCCTCACTGCTGCTGGGACAGACGATGAGTGAATCCAGCGCCAAATCTAGCCAGCCCCTGGCCTCCAAAGGGGAGAAAGACGTGTCGGAGAAGAGGGGCCGAGGGCGGCCTAGGAAGAAGCCGCAGGTACGTGGGGTCCCCTATGAGAAAGGGGGGGCTGGGTACCCGCAGGGTGTGGGGCAGCAGGAAATCCCCCCACACCTACAGCCCCCAGTGCAGCCCCATTATCCCTTTGGGCAGCACCTCCCCAGGGCTCAGCAAGACACTCCTGGAGGGCTCTGCAGCATCCCAGAGCTCCCGGCCCTGCCTGGGGTCTCTCCTGCCCCTCCCCAGTCCCTGCTGAACCTGCCTTTGCAGACAGGCTAATTAAAGCCCCATTAGCAAAAGCTGCTCAGAGAGATAAGATGCTGCTGGAGCCTTTATAGTACCAAACCCCGCTCAGCCCCCCCTCGAGGCAGGTGGGGTTTGTGCACAGCCTTTTCCTGCAGAAAAGGTGATTTGTAGCTTCCCTGACACTTCCTCGGCTGTGGCACCAGCAGTGAGCGGGTCTGGGCTGAGGGGCGGTGGGCACCGTCCAGCTGAGCTGAGTGGGTGATGCTGGGGGGTGGAAAAGGTCACGTATGCCCAGCTGAAGGACACACAGAAGCCTGTGCCTGGCGTCTGATCGCCAATCCCAGCATGACCACTGCTCCCAGTACCACATGCAAGAGCATCTCTGGCCTGGCAGGGTCTGCTGGGGACAACGGGACTCCCAGGCTGGAGCATCCTGGGGTGCACTGGAAGCCACTCTGGGCATGCAATCCCCTCTGCTCTCCCTCCAGCAGGAGCCCAGTGAGGCCCCGACCCCCAAGAGACCCCGTGGACGGCCGAAGGGCAGTAAAAACAAGGCCACCCCAAAGGGCAGGGTAGGTACCCAGGGACGGGGCTGCTCCAGGTGGCTGCTGGCACCACAGGTCCAGTTTGAGCTCAATTATGGACAATTCAGGGCAGATCTGCCTAAGAGGTGGGGCTGGGGCGGGGGAAGGAATCTGGCCCAGGGAAGGTGGGGGTGCTGGGGGCCGTGTGTCAGCACGGACAGCCGAGATAAAGCTGTTTGCAAAACACGCGACTCACATCCTGCACCCACCTCGTGACTCACTGGGCATCCCGGGGCAGGGGGGCTCAGGGGGCTGGCAGCAGTACCCCAGGAGATGCCACTGGGGTGATGAATCTGGCAGTCAGGGGTGAGAGGAAGGGGAACACCGCCCACCCCCACCAGAATCCTGGTGACAGCCTGATCAAAATGCCTTTTTTGTTGTCCTGGCTCAGAAAGCTGCAGTCACACCAGGGAGGAAACCTCGAGGGAGACCCAAAAAATCGGTGAGCGGGCTTTTCTCTTCCCTATCCACCTTGGCAGGGCCTTGGGCACTTTGGGGGCACAGCAGCTCCCCAGAGAGCCCCATGAGTGTGGGGTGGATGCTGTTGGGTCGGAGGAGCTCAGAGCAGTTGAGCGAGTAGGACAGCACTGGGTGGGCTCTGGACCCCCTCGGGCTGGGGGTTTGAGGAATCTTGGACCCCCCATCTCCCCATGGGCCCAGGAGCAGCGCTGGGTGGCTGGTCCTGCCCTGGGGACATGCTGGCACACACCTGCCCAGGTCCCTGCACAGCCCGCGGGTGCAGCCACCCCTTTCCTTCCCTGAGCTTTCCCTCCTCCATTCCATTTTTTCCCCTTTCCCCCCTCGGTTTGCAGCTCAGGCGGGTGCCAGGTACCCGGATGGTTTCATCTCCCTTTCCTGCCTGTCCCAGATTTTGCTACTTTTCCCATTGAAATTCCTCGCAGAGCCGAGGGGTTGAAACCAGGCAGTGCTGCAAACCCGAGGTGGTGTCCTGAGGTCTCCTGTGCCCATGTCCTGGTGCAAGGGGCTGTTTGGGGACCCCCAGTGTGGGGGGTGGCATGGGAGGAGCCTGTTCTGTGCCAGCGGGGCCATGCTGAGGACACGATGTCCTGCTCTGGCAGGCGCAGTGGCATTTTTGTGAATGAAGCGGGAGGAAGCGGGGGCCGGTGTGACTCAGGCTCACTCAGCCCTGAGTCACCACCGTGTGCGGGGTCATGGCCGCCCACCCCAGTGTGGGGGCTGGACAGGGACACCCGGGACTGGCACGGCTGCCACCACCCGTCAGTGGCCACTGGGGACCCGGCCGTGGCGCCGGGGACCACAGTCCCACGCTCAGAGGTGTTGTGAGCCCAGGGGCTGTGGAGTCCCCTCCTCACTGTAAGCCCACCCGGGGGACTTCTCACCTGGGATTTAATCTCCAAACTGGAGTCAGGGCCAGTCCTTTAATCCAGGAGGGTGCCATACCTCAGTTTCCCTCGTTGCACAAGGGGTGTGACGTGCCTGGCCAGCCCTTTGTCCAGGGGCAGTGAAGTGGGGCTGCACTCCCTGACACCCCCCGGCCACGCTCCCTTGCCTTGCAGCAGCAGGACGAGGAGGAGGTGAACATTTCCCAGGAGTCATCTGAGGAGGAGCAGTGACACCTCCCAAACCGGCGCTACCTCATCGCCCGACGGCCCCGAAGCGGCCGGGGGAGAGGGACGGGGAGAGACCCACTGTGCCGCCCTGGCTTCCTCCTCCTCCTCCCTCCTCCGCTCCCTCCTCACCCTCAGACAACGGCAGCACTGGAAAATGGCCCAACCCGGGCGGCCCCCGCAGCCCCTGCCCGGGGGGGCACCTGCCCCAGCTCCCCCTCCCCAGCCCTGGGGTTTGGGGCAGCCCCACTGGAAAGGGGGATCGTGGCAGAGAGCCGGGGCTGGCACCCCCCACCTTCGCTGCCCCCCATGCAGTGATCTCGCCCCGCCAAAGCGGGTGCTGGCAGCCCCCCAGCACTGGGCTCTGCCCTGGGGCCTCTGCAGGGAACAGATGGGGGGGCAGTGAAGGTGACACCCCCCCAAAATGCATTAGATCTTTGCTCTGGCCTGCTGCTACCCTGGGCAACCCCCCGTGTCCCCCCAGTCCTGGGCGACTGCACTGTGTGTGGGAGCAGCTCCTGTGGCGCTGCTGGGGCCCCGTGCCCATCCCGGGGTGCCCACCCCGGGGTGCCCATCCCGGGGTGCCCATCCCGGGGTGTCAGTCCCCAGGGGTGTCAGTCCCCAGGGGTGCCCAAGCACGGCTGGCTCCAGGCAGCCCTTTCCTCATAGGTTCTGGTATATATATATATATTTTTTTGTTTAGTACTTTTTTTCCTTTCATTCACAACTACCTCTGGATATTTAAGTTCCACTCTCTGAACTCACAGACGTGCTGCTGCGCTGCCGGGGCACCGTGGGCTCGGTGGTTCCTGTTTTTGGGGTGTTGCTGGGGGCTGTGGGGTATTTTTTTTTTTTTTCCCCTTTTTTTTGGGCTTCATTTTTCTTTTTTTTTTAATTGTTATTTTGAGGTCTAGTTTGCTCTGCTGCTTCAAGGGATCGAGGCTGGCAGGGCAGAGGGGTGGGGGGACCATGGGATGCTCCCCCTGCCCCTCTGCTCCGGCACGACGGCTGCAGCGGGAACGGAGGTCGGTGCTGGGCGGCCCCGGCGGGAGAGAATCGGGGTTTGGTTTGGGGTTTTTTTTGGTTCACTGTTAACGACCTTTTGGGTTCCTATTTGCAGTTACTTGAATAAAACATTTTATGGAAGTTTGTGACGCCTGTCCCGGGCCCCGGAGGGGTTGGGCAGGGGTGGCTCTTCCAAGGGCATCTCCTCCACAGGGACATCCCTGCTGGTGACGGCCACCATCCATCCATGGGGATAAGCTGCCGATGGAAACACAAACAGGCAAAGCCCTGCTTCCCCCCAGGCTGGGAACCCCCAGCCCCACACTGAGCCTTGGGGCCAAGGCAGAAACACGTTTATTTACCCTGTCTTCCCCCAGGCATCCTGTGCCGGCAGAGCCTGCTGCTCCCTGCCAGCCCCAGTGGGCCCTCCCGGAGCTTTCCAAGGGGCTGCTGGAGCAGTCCAAGAAAAGGAAAGAAAAAATTAAAAAGAGAAAAAAAAGGAAAACCAGGCACTGAGGTGGGAGATGTCTGGTCCTGGTCAGTGCTCAGGTGGGGGTGGCTGTGGAATTGTGGCACCACCGCGGGCATGTCCTGGCTGATGGTACCAGTGCTGACAGCATCGTCCCTCCCCTCCCGCGGGCAGGATCCGGTCCCGGTGCTCCAGGCAGAGTCAGGCCCTCCAGTCCCTGCGCGGGGGACGAGGGGGTGAGGGTCCCCCCCAGCCGGGCACCACCTGCAACACAGAGGGACACACCTGCAGCCCAGGGCATGGGGCGAGTGGGGAAGGCACTGCCCACGCAGCCCAACCCTCCCAAAACCTGCTGGATTACACCCAAAGCCTGACTCTCTCGAGGTTCCACTCAATGTTCTTGTAAGTCTTTCCCAATCTTAATGGTTCCATGATTCCCAGAGCTCCCTTGGGATGGGCATCTTACTCGCTGCTGCTTCACTTTTTCATGGAAAAACTGGATAAACGTCAATCCCCACCACAGCGACCCACCTGAGCCTCCTCAGCCTCCACCAGTAGCTCCTGCTCCGACTCGGGCGGCTCCTCGGCCGGGTCGTAGCTGTACATGGGCAGCAGCCGGTGCCGGAGCCGGTCGGACCTGCCGGGGGTGGGCGGTGAGCGGTGACCCCGCTGCCCCCCGCGTCCCCCAGCCCCCCGGCCCCGCTCACCTGCGCTTCTTCTTCACATACATCACCTGCGGGGAAAGGCATCAGCGGCGCGGGGCTCGGCGCTGGGCTCGGCGCCCCCCGGTGCCCCCCGCCCGCCCACTCACCGCGGCCAGGAGGGCGCCGAGGAGGGTAAGGAGGAGGAAGGGCCCCAGCACGGAGCCCACCAGCGAGTCCCCCGCGGCGCCCGGGGCTGTGGGGGCCGTGGCGTTGCTCATGGCCCAGCTCCGGCTCCTGCCCGCATGGGGAGGGTGCGCCTGTTCGGCCCCACGGACGGGAGCTCTGCAACCCACAGCCGGCCTTGGGAATGACCCACCGCTCGGGAATGGCCCCCACCCCGGGAATCACCGCCTGGGAATGACCCCCAGCCCGGGAATTCAGCGCCTGGGAATGACCCCCACCCCGACACTGACCCACCGCTCGGGAATGAACCCCACCCCGGGAATCACTGCCCGGGAATGACCCCCCCCCCCCGGGAATTCAGCGCCCAGGAATGACCAGCGTACAGGTAATAACCCACCTCCCGCCCGCTAATAACCAGCTACCCGGTAATGACCCCCCCCCGCCAGGTATCACCGTGGGGGGGTCACCCCGCACCCCCTCCCTGCAGAGCTGGGGCTGGGAGCGGATCTGCCTCCACCAGCGGGAGGACCGCAGGGACTCTCGCACTGGGTTCTGCCCGGGACACCCTCGGATCCCCAACTCCCCCCCACCCCCGGTCCGGTTCGGGATGCCCGGGCTCCCCCCTCCCTCCCCCCACCCCACCCCACTCCACTCCGGGGATCCCCGCGCGCGAGCCCCGCCCCGCCCCGCCCACCTGCGCGCGCCTCCCGTACCCGGAACCCGCGCGGCGCGTGACGGGCGCGGGGAGGGGCCGAGCGCGCGCCGGAGGAGGCGGGGCAAGAGGCAAGGGGCGGGGCTTGGGGCGGGAAAGGGGGCGGGGCTTGGGGCGGGGCGGTGGCGGCGCGCGGCCGGCAGGGGGCAGCAAAGACCGGGCGGGGGGGGCGGGGCGGGGCGCGAAAACGCGTGAGGGGAGAAAAGGGAACAGGGCAAAGAAACCCAGGGAAAATGGAAAATGGGGAACCGGGAGACGGGGGAAGGGAAAAACCGGGGAAAAAAAACAGGCAGAAAGGAAGAAAAGGCCCAGGAGGGGCACAAGGAAAGGACAGGCGGAGGGGGGTGGGTGGAGGGAGGGATGGGGGAGTTGCACATCTGGCCGGGTGAGTGCACAGCTGGGGGTGTGGGTGGGAAAAGATGGATGGATGGATGGATGGATGGATGGATGGATGGATGGATGGATGGATGGATGGATGGATGGATGGATGGATGGATGGATGGATGGATGGGATGGATGGAATCCGTGGATGAATGATGGAGGGATAGATGGATGGACGGAGATGTAGGTGTGGTGTGAGACAACCAACCCTCAGGGCTGGGGATGGCCGCATTTCAGGGCGTGCCAGGAACACGGGCATGGTCATCCACATTGCAGGCTGCTGTGGTTCCCTGGCCAAGGGTTCCTGCTGTGGCCACTGTCCCCCAGGCTGGAGGTGTGGCAGGGGCTGTGACGATGCCGGCTGTGTCACCCACTGTGGTGGCAGCTCCCCAGCCCTGATCCCGGCTGCAGGGCTAATCCGCTTTGCCCGCGGGGACCAGATGGTCCCGCTAAGTGGGTCAGGCAGTAGCAGGGGACACCAGGGAGCACTGGGCCCCACTGCGCTTCCCAACAGCTACAAAAAATAATCATCAAGTGGGATGAGGTGAAAGAGGAGTCTGGACATGGCAGAACTGGGAGGACACAGCCCCTGGACTGGCAGTGGGACAGGGCTCAGCCACTGCAGAGCATCTGTAGCCTCCTGAGCTGGTGGGGAAGAGCAGCTCCTGGTCTGCAGCCTCTGGGATGAACTTGTCCATGGCACAATTCTTTGTACCCAGCCTGCGCCCCTGCCTGCACTTGCCTGCAGTGCTCCCTGCTCCCTGCACCTCACCTCCTGCCCAGCCCATGCAGGGTTATTTTCCCCTCTCCAGACCAGAAAAGGGCACCAGCTGTCCCAAGAGTGGCCAACAGCTGCAGTTCCCAGTGCTGGCCCCACCAGCCCACGCTGACCCCACTCTCCCCAGCAGTGGCACTGGTCTCCTTGTCTGTGCTGACTCCCCCTGCCCCAGAGATCCTTCCCAAACCAGCCCCAGCCCCTGTTCACCATGGCAATGGGGGAACCATAGAGTGGGACCTGACCCCCAGCCCCCCTGACACCTCGGGGTCCTTCCAAGCTGCCACCATGCACCACAGCCCATCCCCTCCCTGCTGAACCCTGCTGTGCCAGGGCTAAAAATAAATCCATCAATTTCTAGGAAAGCTCCTTGGAGAGCATGAGCGAGTGGGAGCACATGGCCAGGAGGAGCATGCGTGGTCCAAGGGAAGCAGCACCCCTGGGAGGAGACCGGGGGTCACCAAGCCCCTCCGCATGGCCAGAGCCAGCCCAGAACACATCCCCAGATCCCAAGTGAACATTTTTTTCCCAATCCACTGCTTCCCAGAGCCCCTAGATGAGGGGAAAAGGGGAGTCAAAGCCAGGGCGGCACAGGACCTGCTCGTCCCTGGAGAAATCTCTCCCTTGTTTACCTCAGGGTGGGGAAGGATGTCGGGGGGCTGAGGGCAGCATCGCCACCCATTCTGGGGACAAGGCACCTTCGTGACCGGGGTGTAAGGGGCGTCAGCCGTGGGGGCAAAGCTGGAATAGCAACACGGGGTATTTATTTCTGCTCCAAACCCCGCTGTGAGACATCAGCTCCCTCCCCTGCGCTGCTCGGCCCCCAGCACATAATTGGGGACAGCTTTGCTGAGCCGCTAAGCTGCCGTTTAAGCAGCTGAGCGCAAGTGGCCGGATTTCCAGCCAGCGCATCCCTCCGGCTGCTCATCCGCCCAGAAAGTCCGGGGTGCGGGGCCGGGGGCCGCCGTCCCCTCGGGGGCACAGCCGCCCCGGCTGCCTCGCCCGCTCAGGCATTAACGCCGCCGTCAGCACAGATTAATTCTGCCCTGGACTCTGCGCCGCAGCTGCGACACGAGGCTATGGTGCAGCGGCCCCCGTGTTCTCTGCAAGAGGAGCCCGGTCACATCCAGATCCCACAGGGAATTTGCAAAGGCTCGCTTAGGGATGGGTCTCCACATCAGGACACGTTTGCGGGGAAATGCGGGAGCTCACCCTTGTGTGGCCGGGCCGGGAGCACCACGGCAGCCGGGGGTGCTGGTGCTCTCCGTGCAGGCTCCACCCGGCCTCTCCCACAGCTATTCCCTTGGGAAGGATTTTGTGAAAAAGGTGGGAGGCTCCACGAGGCTCCTTAAAAAGCTCCTTTTTATTGCAGGGTGCACGCCCCATCAGGGAGCCCATCTCAGCTCCAGGCTTCTGGTGACATCCCTCCAGCTCCTCTTCCAGGCTGTGACTGTCCCAAGCCACTGCAGGGAGGGCTTTCTCCTCGGGTGACACCATCACCCAATTTCCAAGTTCACGTACGTGGGGAACAGCGCTGGGATGGAGAGACCAGGCAGGAGGCAGAGCTGTGTGAAGTACTGGTATGTTTATTGGTTGGCGCTAGATTACAGCCCACACTCTCGGCAAACTGGCATCCACCAATTTAACATTTTTAATTTTTCACTCTTTTAAAGACAGTGATGGCCTCCCTCTCATAAACAAGACAGAAAACCCCTTGTGACAGGGCCCCGCTGCACCAGCCAGTTTCACACATGCAGAGCCCTCTGGCCTTTCTGGGGACACTGTAGATGAAAGGTCAGAATCACATAGGGATGTCCTGCACCTGCCAGCCAGGACCGAGCAGGAGAACACCTGCATTATCCAGGGGCTCCAACTGAGATGGAGCCCCAAAGGAAACAGAACATGTTTTCTACTTCACTTGTGGGACTTAGAACAAAGGTATTGTAAGAATGAGTCAGTAAGAGAAAAAGCATCCATTGCAATATTCCATATCCAAAGGGCCTTTGCATCTGCAGAGTGTTTCTGCAAACTATGTAATTTATTGTAACCCTCCCATGTGAAGTTCACCAGGAGATTAGAAACATCAAGTGCTGGAATGAGGAACAGAGATCTGCAGCCAGGAAATGAACCCAAACAGATTATGGGAATTACAAGTACAAAACCATCTCGAATTCACAGGGAATTGAGTATTTCACTTGCAACTCATTGAAAATCACTGCAAATATCAGGCCTCTTTTAATCCTAACAAATCAGCAAGTTTGTTCTCTGTATCAGTTTTCCTTCTGCAAACTTGCTGACACTTCCTTGTGAAAGCCAGGTGGCAGGAGCAGCACAAGAACCTCCATGAGACATCCTAGCTGACCCCACCACATCTCAACCAACCCCATGGAGAACAACACCCAGGGATCCTCACCAGGCTCTGTGGTTGCCATCAGCCCCTACTCCAGGCCTGCACATTTGGATGACTTGGATCAATATCTGGAAGAGTTCAGAACCCATTTTCCCTCACGCCAAGGTCAGTGCCTGGCTCAGTCCCACCCTCAGTCATGGGGGTGAGGTTGAAGGTACCAACTCAGACACAAACCAGAAAGAGTCAAAGCCCCACAGCCCTCACCAGCCATGGGAATTCCTTGTTTTGGGGAGGAATGGAGAAGACTCAGGCAAACACGTGCATGGACAGGAGGCTGGACAATGGGGCCTGGCCATCCATCCCTCAGCTGGGGTCTGGGGTCCCATTCTCCTGATTTGTGGGGACTGCCAGGAGCTCCCCACGTACACAAAGCTCATGGAAGGACTGAGCAGCAAATGAAAAGTGATCATTCCAGATTTTCTGATTTAATAAATATAAAATAGGACACACAGGAAATTCAACACTCTCAGACCTCCCCAGTTTTCTGAGGCAATTCTAGAGCAAATTAATCAAGTATAACATCAAAATTCCCATCTTCCCACCAAAAAAACCAAACAAACAAAAAACCCCAAAAATACCCCAAAACCCCCCAACTCTATGGACTAGCACCAAAGAGAGATTTATAAATCTCCTAAATACAACTTCAGTCCAGTTTAGTTTCTTTTCCACCAGCTCAGTTTCTTTTTCACCAGCTATACCTTAGTTATGTCCAGAGCCCTGACACTATCCCAGCACAGCACTGCAGGATGTCTACAGCACAGAGCAGCTGGACTAGTTCATTCCAAGGTTAGGAAAATGAGGATCACACCCTGTGTCAGGGGCTCAGGAAGCAGCTGAGGGACACCCCAGCCATGAGGTCACCACTTCCCTGCAGGGCTGCAGCCACCAGATGATGCCGTGACTGAGCAGGAGAACGGAGCCAGGATGGAAAACCCAGCCTGGGAGCAAGACCAGAGCAGGCACTGGGTCAGGCAGAGGGAAAAGCTCCTCACACTGCAACAGTCACTGCTTGGGGCAGGTTTGGCTGAAGATGCAGCTCTGATTCCCCCCAGCAGCAGCCACAGGCTCCACTTGGGAGAGTCAAATCCCAAACCAACTCCTCAGCAGCCCCCAGTGCTCCCTGTGCATTCTGCACAGGGATGGATGCTGCATGTGGCTGTGTGAAAACACAAACACGTCCATTTGGGATAAAACACAGGGAACAGGTAGGAAAACCTACAGCTCTTGTACAAGGGGCACTCACTGGACCTGTGCAGCCGCCAGGATTTTGATCCCCGCTCACTGTGGAATGCTGAACACAGCTTCTGCATGGAAAAGCTGAGGCAAAGGCCCAAAGCCCCTGCTAGACCTGGGAAGGGAACTGAGGATTCCTGACATTCCCTACCCACATTTGTAGCCACTGAATACTTTGTGGCCACACAAGGGAAAAAGCAACACTTGCAGATTCCAATCCCTTTTCATTTTTCCCTTTACAGAGTTTGCTTTAAGGCACATTCCAGCCGAGGGTGAATGAGTTGCCTCGGTGCTCTGCAGGAGAGTAGGGAAGAGCTCACAGCATCCACAGCATCCATCTCCACAGGAACAGAGCTGGTGGGAATGCTGATACTGCTGCTCCTTCCAGCCCCCAAACCCAGCTCCCATCTTCCCCCCTGCACCAGTAGGTTTGGGTGCTGTCTCCCCAGCACCCACGGCTGGGGGACCCTGACACGCAGCCCTCAGGCTCTGCCCCCTTCTCTATTCCCAGAACACACCCACCTGGCTGAGCTGGAAGCAAACCAACCTAAGGAGACTGTCACCATGTCCCTTCCCTGCTGTCACTGCCTCGGTCCTGGAGAGGCTTTACTGCCCAAAGTTTAATGCATTTTCTATTTGAAAAAACTCTTTTTAGTTTGGACAACAGCTGTTAACTTCAAACATCCAGGGAACGTTCTGCCTAACGCTGTACCTGGAGAGGTAAATGCCAACGGCTCAGAATTCCCAGTGCCACAGCAGTTCTGAGCTGGTGTGTTTTGGCCCTGCTGACCACACAGAGCACGGACAGCTCAGTCAGCGCTGCTGGGAAGCAGCAACACTGCCCTGAGATGGGGGAGGCACAGCTGTGACACTGAGCTTCCAACAAACCACTCAAACAATCCATCTTTGGGAAGCCACCAGAGGTACCTTAAGATCACTGAATTTCAGATTTCAGCGAGGATGGGAAAAAACCCTCCCTGCTTTCACTCTTCTCTCCTAGAAAAAGGCAGCACCTCCCAGGCCCAGCAGTGCCCCAGACAGGCAAGCACCCACCCCACAGCAGGGAAATCCCCCAATCCCCACCTGCTGCTCACCACTCTGAACTGCAAAAGGGTTCCTCCCTCTGAAATGTGCCTTTGAACAACCTCTGCATGAGCATCTGAAACCCAAACCCACCCAACAGCAATCACCTCAGCCAAGGTGCTGTGTGGCTCCTGCCACATGCCATTTCCAAGCTGCTGATCACCAAAGAACCAAAATCCCTTTTCCACCACAACAAATCCTTGTCTGGGAGAGACTCCCCAAAGCCAGAGCCACACAATTCCAGCTCTGCTGGGTTTCATTACACTCAGCTCTCTGCAAGGGGATGTCCACCCGCTTTACACATCATGTAAGACCACTGCAGAGGTTTGGGATCTGACAAATCCTGCTGGAAGGATCGAGCAGCACTTGGATACACGGGTACTCCAGGGGTGTCTTCCTTTTCTCCTGTTCCCATGCTGGAGTCACCAAACTGGTGCAGAGCTCCCTGCCCCTCACAGGTGTACTGAGAGTGCAGTGCCCTTGGCCCACGGGCACAGGAATGGAAAGAGGCAAGGGAAGAAGGGACTCCCTTAGTGATGTCATTGTGCCCCTAAGGAGCTGCAGAGGGACCCCCCAGGGCCCCAAGGTGATGAAGAGCAGCAGCCTCTCCTCACCTGCACCCTGCTCATACTCCAAACCGGCATTCAAGACCTGCAGTGATGGTGGGACCAGGCAACTGCTGAGGACAGCCTGTGTGGCACCCAACGCCCAGCAGTGCCCAGAGCGCACAGCCAGGCAAGGAGCCAGCTCAGAACTGCTCCCTCGGGCTGCTGAGACACAGAGTGACGCTCCACGTATGGGCCAGGCCAGATGAGGCAAGAATCCTGCTATCAAACACCAGCAGCTTGAACAGCACCAGTTTTAGCATGGCTGGGAGCCCCAGGACATGCTTGGAACAGTGGCCCCAGCACTGAGACTGAGCAGCAGAACCACAGCCACCCTCCCAGCAGCTCCCCTGTGCCTCACACACATAGTCCCAAACCAATTAACACCAGTTTAGATAAAACCACTCCAGCTGCTGGGGGTGCAGCTGTACCAGCTCTAGAGAGAACCTCAGATGCTGAGGAAGATGGGAATTGTGTGTTGCAGGGAGAGGTTCAGGGAGCACAGGGCTCAGGCCTGGTCTGAAATCTGCATCTCTTCAGTCAAGGCTATTCCTGCCCCAGGAGCCATTTCCAGTTACAAGGCATAACATTAGCCACTCCTTGGTAACAGCATCAATCCATGCCACATTAAAACACTTTCTTGGCACAATTTATTTTTTCTGACCCAAACAAATAAGCCATTAGCAAGTCATTAACAATATTCTACCCTAAATTGTCAGTTTAACAGCCCTGTAAAAACATTTTTAGTTTAAAAACAAAAGTGTGCATGCTGCTGATATTAAAACTGCAGTTACTCTTTCAGGAGTACCAGCTGTTTTGTTGCAAAGCATTTCCAACATACTAATCTGTACAGTAGAGACCAAGACTCATTGAAGGCAGTAGATGGCTGTGTCAGGTGCCTCGCAGGGCGCGGGGACAGCGACTCTGGGAATTTCTTGGACACTTCCAGATAGAATATTCAAGCCCTTTTGAGAGTTTGGTTCAGGCTGACCAGCACATAGTGAGAAAGGATTGTACATTCGTCTCTAAGTTGAAGTGAGCTGAACTGGTGTAATTTAGGCTCAATTCCAGACGCTTGGGTTTGAGCTACTCCTTGAATAATGGGCTGTTCCTTACGCGTGGTTTTCCATGTCAGCGATCACTGGCACTGCTTTTGGCCTTGCTACTCCACACCGATGAAAGCAGGGAGAACAAGGAAAGGAACAGAAGAGGATCTTAAAATGAACAGCTTCTTGCCAAACCAGCAAGGATACCATTCCCCCTTGTCCCAGGCTCCATGGATATTTCTATCAGATTTTCATATTATAAGCGCTTCTCAGGAAGAGAGAAAACTCCAGAACAGTGAGTGTTTATTAGAATATTTTTTTGTTAAATAAAGAGCAGGAAAAAAAAAAAGGAAAAAAAAAAAAAGTACTGCAGATTTAATTTCACATCTTGGCTCTGCTCTGACAAAGGAGAAGTTACTGAACTCAGCAACCACTTCTTGTCCCAAGCCAGGGATTAATTAATGCCCCTCCCAAAACTTGTACCTGTCCCAACCCACCCCCAACCCCAACCCTTCCCATTTTATTTCCCAACTAGACAACACTGTTGGCAAATCAAGACAGCATGAAAGTTACAGCAATAAAACAACAAACCCCCGTGTGAAGTGTGCCAACGCCATCGGGGAGCTCTCCTGTGCCGCTCCCCCGGGAATGCTGCCTGCGGGAGGCAGCTGTACCTTTCACAGAGAGCACACTTTGAGCTCACTCCACGGTGCGACCCTAAGTGCTGCAGAACCACAGGACAAGAGACCGAACACCTGAATTTTCCCCCCGGGACTTCTCTTTAGGGACGTGCGCGTGGCTTCTCCGGGCGCAGCGGCGACGCTCAGCGAGCACGATCCGATGCTTCAGCACAAACCCCAAGTGTCCAGTTCAGCATGGCGTAAGGCATGTGGACAAGAGAGACATGAGCAGGACGCAGCGGGAGCAGGGGACAGTGTTGGTGAGCCACACCGCAGTGCGTCCGTCCGACCCCACCACATCCCCGGCTCCCGTGATCTGGGCGCCATTGCAGCGCTGCTGAGGCTGTTTGGTTTTGGCCGGCGGTTCCAGAGCAGCTCCGTGAGGTTTCGCTCGGATGGAAACGCAGAAATGTTGGTGGAAGCTGTCGGAGAAGCCGCAGGGATGTCTGCAGGGATGTCTGCAGCTGATCCGAACTCTGCCCTCAACTTCAAGTGTCACTGCACTAAATCGGGAGATACTGGATGGGGAGTAAACTGGCCCAGCCACTAGCACTGTCACAGAATGTGTGTTTTTAAAAAACAGAACAAAAGGCAAACAGATTAATTATGAATCCTTCTTTTCAGAAGCAGACCAGGATTTAAAAAAAAAAAAATTCCCAAAAAATTAAAATGTTAGATCCTCCATCTAAAAAAAAGTTTATACAGATGCGCTGCGAGTGATCCCCACACGGGTCTGAGCAGCACCTTACAGTACAGACTAAGACTTGAAGAGCTGATCTCACATTAGAAGTCTTTTAATTTAACAAAAAGAAAAAAAAAAAGTGGCTCTGGCTGGGGTGACACAAAGGGGACACTTGGGACACTTCAGAGTACAAGGCAGAGGCAGGGCTGGCAGCCTCCAAGCCGTGGAGCGGAGTACCGGGAAAGGGGCACTTCATGCACAAAATGTATTTTACAAAATACAGATTGAAAAAAGAAAAAAAAAAAAAAAAAAAGCAAAAAAGCCAACCAAAACAAAAACAAAAACAAAAACAACCAAAAACATCATCCCACCTTGCACTAAATTGCAGCACTCTGAACACTTGCTCTGCCCCAGGCGGCTGCCCATGCCTGGTGTGAGGGAGGAGGCATGGAAACGGGGAGGGGAGGGAAATCCAGGTCTCAGTCTGCTTTTGGGAATTACTCTCGCAGGGACGTCGTCAGTCATCTGATGTCAGACACGGAGCTCTCGGAGTACGGCGTGGTCATGACTGGGGTGCCATTGTTGGCCAGACAGCCTTGCCTCAAGGTCTCAAAATACGAGGCCTGCACTGGTTTATGATACTGCAGAACTTTTATGGCATCTTCTATCTTAAACCATTCCCTTTTCCTTCCTGGGGGCAAAGAGAGAAATCAGTAGATGCAACAGAATGATGTACTCTGATCTCAAGGGCCTCCCCCTCCAACCCCACACTGACACCATCCCCAGGGACAGGTGTTTCATTAGGGGAATACATCCCCTGTCTTGCATTTCTTAATTAAAAAAAAATTACTATTCTGCTATTTCTGCAATTTCTATTCAAACCACATGCTCATTTTATGACAACTCACAACACACACACCAAGCAGCATCCAATTTCCATCAGTTTGCAAGTGGACTTCAGTTTCATGTGGACAGTTCTCAGTCCTTACTCTTTCCGTAAAGAGCTTAAGGACAGTCCTGTTCCATTTGCTGAAGTGCCATCACAAACCTTGTGGCAACAACAGATTCATTTCCATTTGGGCATACACTTTAAATGCAAAGATTTCAAAGATAACAGGGAATGATTAACCCACACTGCCCACATGCATTTCCTCTAGTCTCAGACAGGATAGTTCTTCATGCTCTTTGCTTGGTACCTTCCAGCGCAAGAATTAAACACAAAATTGCTGCAGAGGCAGCTGGACACTTACTTGGCTTCTCCTGGGCCACACAGGTGACAAAAGCATCAATTTCATGACAAATTTTTTTCCTAAGCAACCAAAGGACACACCACTGCAACTTTTCCCAATGACACTCACACAGACTCCAGGTCCCAGAGAGATGCTGAGCTGACTTTGTTTCCATCAGTTAATGCAGCAAGCACCAAGCTTACCAATATTGACAGAGTCCTCCCAGTCCTCCAACACTTCGGTAACAATGAGTACGTAAACGTATGTCCTGTGCTTCCTGTCCCGGTTCTGCAAGGCAAAGGGGACAGAGTAACAACCACCCAACAGCAACAACAAACCTTTCTAGGCAGGAGGGCACTGAGCCACTGCAAGATGCAAACTGCCTACCTTGGGTGCAGCTCCTCTCACAGCACAACTCATCTACTAAAGCTAAGAATTGTTAAATTAAAACATTGTTGTGTTTTAAATCAGAGATGTCTGAAAGTGTTAGTAGGAACATCCAAAAGTGTAGCTCCTGATCTGTGGAGCAGTGGTTTGTGGACTGATGTGTTTACAAAGTAGTTCTTCAGCTGGGAAGGTTTTGACCTATTTCACATGAGTTTGAAGGAGTAAGTGATGGAACAACAGCAAGAAAAGCTGTGTCTGCTACCTGCCAACTGTGCCAGGTGTGGCTGTGAGTGTTAAAAATAAAGGAGGGACCCTACTCCCCAGCTTTTGGCAGCACCAAGAATATTCAGCCACAGCAGTTATCACCATCATTTCACTCAAGTACCCATTGCAAAGATCAGAATTGCTGAGTGGGTTTGATTATATCTACCAGGGACGTTTGCACCAAACCCGCACCTGCTCACTCCACAATCCTGCAGAGCCATTGTTACTCCAAGATGATTTTTTTACAACAAGATTTCACAGCACCCACGTCTGAAACTTACCTCAAAAATTCCCACTAATCTTCCTAACGTCCCTTTCACTCCAGCCTAGGGAAGTTCAAAGAGAAAAGAAACAAGCTTTAACAACAGCTCAGTACGTGTTTCCTACTTGTTGTGCAGGACCAGTTCCTTTAGGACAGGAAGCAAATGCTCTAAAATTCTGCTCCTCTTAAACCAACACAGTCACAAGGCAAAAGACAGAAATGTATGCCGAGCACTCAATACCCAAGCGTTCCCAGGGCTTTTTTTCTTGTTTTCCTACATTCAAACAATTTTGAATTCAATCTGGAGGAAGAAGAAATATTTGAGGAGTTACTCCTTGCATACCAATACAGTCCTCGTGACCAGAATCTCCTCTGCAGGTTATTACAGCCTGAACACAGGGAACATTGGCTTTGGGGTTTGGCAGTTTTACCCCTTCAAAATCAGAGTTTAAGGAAATAAAGTATGTGTAAGACATTCATACCCCAAGAGGGATGTGACAGCTCCCAGGTATTTCAGGGGTGTCCTGCACATACCTGAAACAAGCCAATATAAACACAAAATGCTGTGATGTGGCCCCAGCAGCAGGAACAAGAGAGGTTTGGATTTAACACAAAGGACAGATGCACCCTGAAATAAAGCTTTTGAATCAAGCAGAGACACAAACCAAGAGATCTAAGTAACAGTTTTGTTTGAATACTACTGAGGATGTACCACTCCATCACATTTGGAGTCCCTTTTGGTACCTTTCTGCTGGCTCCCTCCTGCTCCCCTCAGCTCTCCCATGCAAAATCCCAGCCCATTCTCCTGCCCTTGCATTATATTCCCTCCGTTTTATGACTGTAAACTGGTTGGAACTCAAGTGCTACAGACAAGATGAGATCTTGCTCCATGATTTAACACGTCTGAACCTGCCCACACAGCCTGGCACATGACCCAGCCACAACTGGGAGGTAGAGTCAGCTCAGTCTCTGGCAGCTGGAACACATCCCATGAACAGCCCAGGGAAACTGTGCCTCTTGCAGATGAGATACAGAGATGTGATTATGCCAGGCTTCTCTTTTTTTTTAAAAAAAAAGATGTTTGAGTCACATTAATGATAAGGCAAATTCTCTGTCCTACTGACCAGCTGCTGCACAGTCTCGTGCTGTCAGAAAGGAAGGACTTTCTTTAATGAGACAATTTTCCTGGTTAAGTTCCAGCCTACTGCATGAACAGGTACCAAACATTCCAGGCAGAGCACACCTCACTCCTGCTTCCAAATGGTGCTGATGTGGAACTGCCCCAGGAGCAAAAGGTTTGGAGCTGCCGTCACAGAAATCCGTAAATCCTTTTGGTAACACACTCACTGAGCTCTGCTTCTAGGAAGTGAATCAACTGAATCCTCTACTTCATTTTGGGACACAAGCTTTATTGTCTCACCAATACTTGTAACATCCTGCTCAGCCCAGAGGCGCCTCACCCACTGTGACTCCGGGGGCTATTTCTGGAGCAGCAACTCCATGAAGGAGCAGCAACTCCATGAAGGAGCAGCAATTCCATGAAGGAGCAGCAACTCCATGAAGGAGAAGCAATTCCATGAAGGAGCAGCAACTCCATGAAGAAGCAGAAGTTCCATGAAGAAGCAGCAGTTCCATGAAGGTCGGTGCCCACGTGCACAGGACAGGCCGGGCAGAGCCTGCCCGACCTTTGCAGCCAAGCGATTCCACCTCCTCTGCCAACCCTGCTGACCTGGGCTCAGCCTTCTCCCAAGGCATCTGGAATGCAAATGTTTCAAATGCATTTCCCTCAAGGAACTCCTTCAGCACTGGGATTTATTTTTAGCTAAGCCTCGTTCAACAGGCAGCAATAACACAGGGAGGAACTGGAGGCTTCCACCTTCACAACATACGGACATGAATGCATTAAGAGGTGAAGCACAATCAAATATTTCTGGAAAAATAACTGTCTTAAGCCAATGTTTCACTAGTTCCTGGAAAAGGCTTCGAATTTCTGCTCTCCCTACTTGTAGGCACTGAATCAGAAGCCAGGGATTTTGTTGTGATGGTTTAGTGAACTCTCAAGTCTGACTAGAAATAAATTTATCTCCAGGCAACTGGCCAACTTGGAGACGAAGGATGAATTCTGCTCAAGCAGCCTCCCAGGCAGTTTATCCCAGCTCTAGAACTGTGCTGGAAGTAGCAGAGGGAGGTGAGGAGCCCTTCCTTCTGTGCTGGTAAAGAGAGATGATGGAAGTAATGCTGTCTGCAAACCAGGATCCTCCTGCTCTGTCCTGCCTGATCTTATTTGCCCAAAAAGGCACAAAAAACGATGCCAAGGCAAACATGTCTCGTAGAAAAATCATGTTGAATTATCATCAGACAACTGGAGAAAGCTCTAAGCTTTGCTTCACGCACGAACTTCTCATGTACAGTTGTAAATGGCGACATAAAAGAATGGTTTGGTTAAAAAACATTGGGCTGATTTTATAAAGCAAGTTCTTACGAGAGCCTGCAAAACACATCAGCCACTGCTCCTGGGGGCCAATTTCCAGGTACAGTGGATTTTAAAGACAACATACAGGACACCCAACACCAACAGGATTGTCATACTCCTGTTTTTGATAGAGCACTAAATTCCCACACCAACAGGAGAGTTGGTCTCTGTACAATGAACAAACAAGCATGCAAGTGGAATTCAGAGTCTCACACAAATTTCTAACATAGAAGTTGCCCAAGACACCTGAGGAAATAACCTACAGCTGTTACCACTAACAGGTCAAGCTTGGTAACCAGCAAGAAAACTGCCACGCTCCTCTCTGGGCAAGCTCCCACCTCCTCCTTTCATATGGGCCATGAGCATTTTCTTGGAGAGTTAAAGCACAGTCCCAGGCTCACCCAGGATTGCAGCAGGGTCTCAATCTTAATTTGCAGCAGATTACTCAGGAATTTTCTCCTTGATAGTAAATGAATTAAGAATGTTGTGCCCTCCTGGGCCAGAACAGTGAGTGAAGCAGAGGCAGGGCAATTCATTTTGTGCCCTTCTAAGCACTGGAAGTGCTGCAATCCTCAAAGTACAAAGAAGGATCCCAGGAGGATCCCAGGAAGATGCTCCTGAACCCATCAGCAGGGACAGGAGAGCACCAGCACCAACTGTTCCAGCTGCAGGTGTGGAAACAAAGCGAGGCAATCACACGACAGGATTCCCTGGGAGAGGCACACTCAGGTACAAGAGGATACACAGTGCTGGCAAAATGAGCTTTTTCCCTGCTCTGCTGATCTAAATCAGTGTCCAGGGTCCAGGACAGTAGGAAAAGGCAGCTCTGGCAAGAGCACATCAGCCACAGATGCTGCCAGAGCCAGCTGCCCAGCACACACTTCAAACCCCCACTGCACCCAGACAGGTGGGAGCTCAGGACAAGGAACAGAAACCCGAAGGAAATGAAGCTTTACTAGTTCTACTGCTCATGGAACAACTTGTTTTAATAAAGAAAAATTACTGAAGACATCCAAGAACAGCAGGTTCAGGTTTCAAAGCTGAAAATAAGTTGAGGTCAGATGCAAAAAGCAGCCTGCAGCAACACCATCTGTTCCTCGGGACAGCTTTTATTTCCTTCCATCTGAGCTAAGGAAAATGTGGGTTGGAATTTCAGCTATTTTACTTTGCTCTATTAGGCTCAAAGCCTGCATCTACTACAGATTGCTGCTGGGTAAGAGGACTGTGGTGGAACACCCAAATCTTTGCTCCAAGACCTGCACTACTGAAGGTGCAAATCCCACCCAGGAGGGCTGTGGACTTGTTTTTGAAGGATGCTGATTCCACACCAGCTGGGCAAACTCGGCCGTCTCAGAGAGGATCAGACTCATTCATCTAATTCTGTACTGCACGACACCTTTATTTGCTTCTACACTTGTGAAACAGAAATTAAATTCCATGTCAGAATGAAGAACTTTCAGACACTGCACTCGTTTTTGTGAAGTCTGAGTACACAGGGTAAGGGACAGTGACTTTGAGCCACTTGCACTGGGTATAACCAACTAGGAGGAGTTCAAGGCCATCAGCTCGTCATTCATCTGTGGGCCCTGCAGTACTTTTAAAAGAAATCTTCCTAATTCAGCACTGAAATATATCAGTATCTGTGTTCTAAATCACTAATAAAATACATGAAACAGGAAAGATCATCTATAAAGCATGTTTCGAAGAGGGGAAAAAAACATTTCAGCAACCAGATCAAAGTACTGCCATGATGGGCTATTCTTGATATTAGCACCAATTGCCTGTTTGATCACAGATCAAGCACAGATTATCTGGCTTTTGACTCCCATGAAGAAAGCACAACTAACACTCCCGCAGTGTTATAAAATATGACATTTACTAAGTATTTAAAGGTCAGGATGTGAAGAATGCTATAAGTGAAAAATTAACTGGTGCTGAGTTTCACAGATGAGTGTGGAGGCTTTTTTCAAAGTCACTCTATAATAAGTTTAAGACATCTATTTCTAAATCATGATGTTCACCAGTTGCTCACACCCATAAAACCCTCTTATTCCTAAGCAAAAAACACAGTCCATGAGCAACACGACCTGTTTGAAAAGGGCACACACCTTCCACAAGGTGAACTTTAGAACACACATGGAGTTCCCAGCTCTGTAAGACTGACTAGAGCACTTCTCAGCAGCCTGTCAGAAATAAGAGGGTTTATTCTGAAGAGGCTGCTCTGACCCAGAGCTGCTGTGTGTCTGCTGTCACTCTGCATGAACAATGCCCAACAACTCCAGTCACTTCCAATTTCATGCAGACAACAGCGAGCATGACAAGTGTTGGTACCTGTCTACTTTAATGCTTGTGCTGGTACAGACTAATATAGATAAGGACTACCTCCAACTAGGACAAGGACTTGAACTCAGACTGGGACAGAGGCATCACAGCCCTCACTCAGAATCAACATTTCATTTTTGGAACAGAAAGAAGGAAAAGTTAGGTAACTTTAGATGACAATTATTCCAGCATGGATAAGGTGGATAAACCCAAACACATACACAGTAAAATTAAAATAGGGAATGCAGAAGTTAAAATGCTCATTTAGGGAAGCATGTTTTGGAAAAAAAAAAGCACACCGTGCAAAAGATAATGAATTGAGAAGAGACAGCCTATTGTCATCCTCAAAAGCCACAAGCAACAGGAAGGATCACAAGTTCTTACGGCTCTTCCAACCGGCTCTTGTTAAAAATTGGAAAAGGCATAGCAAAGTCAAGGAAAGAAACCCCACACGTTTCTCCCATAGCTTTGAGCAGCACTGTTCATTGACATGGGGGAAACTAATTTTCCCTCTCCTACCTCGAGCAACAGACTGGAACTGCTCAGCTAATCTGTGTCCCCACAAGTGGCTGTCCCAGAAGAGAAGCAGAGACCTCAGACCTACTCAGAAATCAGCCTGAGCTCCAACCAACCCCAAAACACCTGGATTCACATGGAAGGGAGAACAAGGGCTCCCAGCAGCCTCCTGAAACCCTTCCTGCCAAACCAACAGCATGAACTGGGAAGGTGGGTGCTCCTGTCTCTCCCAACACTCCTGCTGTGCTCCAACAACAGCCCCTGCAGGAATCAAACAGCTCCTGGAACTCGAGGCCGGGAATGTGGGGGATAATTCTGTGTGCAGATTCTCAGCCGCACACCCCATCTGGAGAAGGCTCTACACCCCTACAGTTCTGCCAGCACCACTCGCAGCGGCAGGGCGCTCATGTCAGACAGCTCCGTGTCAGCTCTTCCACCTGCACTGCCCAGGTGAGCTGGGGGTGCCCAGGTGAGCGAGGGCTGCCCAGGGGAGCCAGGGGTGCCCAGGTGAGTCAGGGGTGCCCAGGTGAGTCAGGGGTGCCCAGGTGAGCGAGGGCTGCCCAGGTGAGTCAGGGATGCCCAGGTGAGTCAGGGGTGCCCAGGTGAGCGAGGGCTGCCCAGGTGAGTCAGGGGTGCCCAGGTGAGTCGGGGGTGCCCAGGAGAGTCAGGGGTGCCCAGGAGAGTCAGGGGTGCCCAGGGGAGTTGGGGGTGCCCAGGGGAGCCGGGGGTGCCCAGGTGATTCCTGGGTGCTCCCAGCACTCTGAGATGCTGCTGTTCCATGTTGGGAGCAGCCGGGCAGAGGTGCCTCGCTGGGCAGAGCTCACCCTGCCAGGCTGCCAGGGCTTGAGTTACACTGGCAGCGGGCACAGCTCCACGTGAGCAGGGAACACCAGCCGAGGAGCGGGATTATCTCAGCCAGCCCAAACCAGTTCCTGCGCGGCCGGAGCCGTGCCAGGGCTCCCTTCCAGCCAGCGCTGTCATGGAAAGAGCACGGCTCTCCCAGGGTGCTGCTGCCCGCACAGGGAGTGCCCCTGAACATTTATTTTAAAGGTTGAGATGCAAAGCTCTGCACCTTCTGAATGAACCCTGGACTTCTGTATCCAATCACTTCATTATTAATAAGGCTTAGGCTGAAAAGCAGGAGTCTGCAGCTAAAAATATTTCTATTGTTCTGGTTACACTCACTTTAGCTTGTAAAGTAGCTGAAAGGTTGCCGAGTTACTGGAAAAGCAGGAGCTGGGTTACAAGCTGGAAATAAAATTTGCAAGCAGCAATTCCCAGTATTAGAGAGACCTAAAGACACTTAAAAAAATAAACATTGACTGTATAATCTCTTTCTGATAAACTGCTAGATTATAAAAACATCCAAAGAGAAGCACGCAATCTGCTACATTTGGTTAGTCCAACAGTCTGAATATTCAGTTTGGTTAGATAGCAGCAGGTACTACCAAATAATTCAGGAAGAAACCTGCATATACCAGACAATTCAATAAAGCAGCTACAGGGGAAGCTTCCTCGCAAGTCCCATCAATTAGCTCTTCCTTTTTGTTCTGCACAGAGCCCGAAGATTTATAACCCTCTCAAAAGCATTTTTAATCCTGCCTTATGTAACTGTGAACCTACTTGGCCGTTCCATCTATAATCATGCAATCGTTTCTGAACCCAAGCATCTCCCCAACTGGTTCATATTCAGAAGCACATTCTAAAGACATGTTTTACATACACTGCAGTCAACTGCCATTCACTGTCTTTATACTTCTTACAAAGAAAAAATTGCTCTTCCAGCT
This sequence comes from Poecile atricapillus, assembly GCF_030490865.1. Lineage (NCBI taxonomy): Eukaryota > Metazoa > Chordata > Aves > Passeriformes > Paridae > Poecile > Poecile atricapillus. The sequence continues at coordinate 3,449,720 of NC_081271.1, forward strand.
TTAAGAGAAAAATGTGCCTTCTCCCTACAGCCCATTGATCTGTGTTTGATCTCCTGTTTGATCTCCCTCCTGTAACAGCTTCGAGCAAAAAAGAGAAAACAAACCAACCAACCCATGCACACTTTAGGAATTGCTGCTGGTAACTTACAGTCAATTTCGCTTATTCACATAAACCTCACTATGTATTCTAAACCAAAACATACTTAGATCCCTATGTTTGGAGTGCTTTTAGTGTCTCCTAAGGGTTTATTTCTACCTTCTACCCAATTACTAGACAGGTCCACAAAGGCACAGCTGAATTTTGAAGTTCTCTTACAGAGAAAATGAAGCAGAGACTATACGTACATTGAAGTGACTAGAGCTGAACTTTATTTTCAGCTAAAGGTATCAGGCAAGGATAAATTCATTCCAGCTGAGAAGTTTAATTACATTCCCATGTTCTCTTTATTTAGAACTCCGTTTTTCTCCCATGTGGGATGGGGATATCACCAGTGACCCCGTCTCCCTCTCCACCTCAAGGAGAAGAAGGAAGAGCGATGAAAACAAACCCACAGAACCCGGGCTAACAGGGCAGGGTGAAGCCACTCACCTCTTCACAGACCTCACGCACAGCGGCCACACCAGGCTCCTCCTCGGGCTCCATGCCACCCCCGGGGACAATCCATCGGTCAGGATGGCGACTACTGCTCACCAGCAGCACCTGTGGAGAGCAGAGCACAGCTGATGGGGCACCCCCAGCTGAAGGGCAGAGATTGTCTTCGTGCCTCACACCCCCCCAGACACAACCCACCCAAGGCAAGGCCTTGCCACTGCTCACTTTTCTCTCAGCCCCATGCACACAGTCATGGAAATTTTGACAGTGAGGCACTCCCACACTCTGTGTCACTTCAGCCACTGCCTCTCCCTCCTCTGGTGCATTGTAGGAAAAACTGTCCTTGCACACCAAAAAATTCATTAGCACTGGACACAGCATCACGCAGTGTGAATTCACTGCAGGGTCCTCGCAGCTTGGGATACACCTCAGGCAACAACAGAAATGCACAGATGCTGCTCAGCACCTCCACCCTTTGTAAAAGTACCTTGATTTAATTATCCTGGCGCCTTTGGCCTTGCCTGTCCCTGCAGCTCTGTCACTAACAACACGTACACGTCCGGGAACTCCCACTGCACTGTTTATGTGAAATTGTCTGAGCACAGATTCTCAGCCCCACTGTTTGTCACTTCTTTTGCAGTAGACACTGAGGAGTTCAGCTCTGGAGCCAGCACTTGGCTACTTTTGGTTTAGAGGAGGTTGTTCAATGAGGTATAAGCAAAATAAAAGCCTATATTGAACCTATTAAACTGAAAACCCCCTAGGAAAGGGCTGCACTGAAGGGCAGACATTTGTGAACGAGAAAAATGGTTCAACCCTCTTCCCAGCAGGGATTTGCCATATACATGCTTTGTGGCAGGTTTTCTTGAAAGAGTATTTTTTATTCCAGGGTAATCCTGCTCTGTAGAAGTTCAGGTTCTGATTTGCCACCTCCCAGCAAGACAAACTCTAACTAACACTCTCAACTGGCTACAGACTGTCCCAAAGAACACCGAGACACTGTGCTTATTAAATCTACTTGCAACACATCCATGAGCAGAGATGGAAACTTAAAACAACACTAATACTGTTGTCCAGCTCTCTAAACAAAGCTCGTTCATTAGAGTCATCCTGCTGTACTTCATCATTTCACTGGCACAAAACCCAGAGCCAAAGAGACTTGCTCCAGAAACTTTCCAACATACCAGTCCAATTAGGTTCGAGGCCAGCTGTAACAGTGTCAGACATTTGGGAGTTGCACTGTGGAGACACTGAAATCCCAGGCTTTACTGGGGAAACAGTGATTTGCCAGTAGGATATGAAAAGATTTGCACTAATTACCCAAAGGAATCTACCTACAGAACTCAAAATAAAACTTCCAAAACAAAAACAAGCACAAGATTTCCAGGGGTTTTCAGTTGGTTTATCTTGAAAATTCTCATCTGCCAACTGACCAAACTCATATTGAAACAAATGAAGCTGCATAGGCCACCTCAGTTCCACCGTTCCAAGTGGGATGGTTCCTGCCCCGTCCTCTGGCCAGGCTGTGACAGAACAGGGTTTGCTTTACAGTGATATCCCAAGTGTTTGGTCCTCTCCAAAAGGAAGACAGAATTCCTTTCCCTCAGGCATCCAGTCCATGTAAAACACCACCAGAAAGCCATGCCTAAATAGGGAATGTAAACTTCATTCATCCTCAGAGCCCTTGGGACAGTAGCCAGTCCCTACCAGGCCATCCCCAGCCACCTTGGTTTGCCACTGTGCCTCTTCCTAGCACAGTACTTGACTTCTGCTCCATCCTTGCTCATCATCCAGAAGAACTTGGACTCAAATTCCTGACTCCAGGTCAGCTGGTGATTCTGAGGACAAAGCTGAGAGCAGGAACAGCCATTTCAAGTGCACCTTTGTTGCCAGGTAAGGAAGCGCCAGCTCTGCCACTTCCCATTGCAATTCAGAGCTCTAGCTCAAGGGGAAAAAAAGCAGAAAAATATCAAAAAGCTGCAGAACTAGATCTTTGAAACTCAGCACAGCACATCTCACACCCCTGAACTCCTGCCACCTTCCAGGCGTGAGAACGAGGATCTGCTATGGAACCCTGCTATGGACACAGACTGCTCCAGGAAACCTGTTCAGGCTGAGACAATGCCTCAGCAACACACCAGGAGGAACTTCTGGGTGTAAACAATGGTTTGAGGCAAAGCAAATTAACTTCAGCTGCTCTGGCAGTTGAGCATTTTCTGAATAGAATTAACATGAACAACCTTTGCTGGGAAGGAAAAACCTGTCATTCTCACACTTTTATGTAATCAGACTATTTCCTGTTTAATAAAAAGGAAATCCCATCAAGAGAGTGTAGGAAACAAGCCCTACAAGGTCATTCTTTTAAAACAACTTCAAACAGGATATTGCTACCAATGAGCTCTCCCAAGACAAAGGGGCTGAATTCCAAACAAGGGGGAGACATTGCTGTGTTGAAAAAAACCCCCACATTTCCAACACCAGTCCTGGATCCTGACATATGCAACGCATTCAGAGGGATCAAGGAAAAAGTTGTCATCATCTGAATCCCAAGAGGGTATGGGTTGGAAGGGACCTTGAAGCCCATCACATTCCACCCCTTACCACCTTCCAATAGACCAGCCCAAGGTACAGCTGGCTTTTTAGCTCATTAACTTCTTTATTACATAAATAAGTTTATTTTAATGCATTTTAAGTAGTTAATTTAATCTAAATAGCCATCAAAAAATAAACCAAAATTTACTTATTTTTTTTTAATCAGGCTAAAACACATAGGAAGGTCAGACATTTCCATTTTCTCCTTGCCAGGCAACTGTGTTTAAAATGGCAACTGAGACTCTTGGCCTGACAGGGATTTTGGAGCCACGTCTTGCAGACTTTTTGGAAAAGCATTTGCAGGTAACACGTCACATGGCCAAGTTGTTTTCCAGGATTTCAAAGACAATTATGTCATTTCAAAGCAGGGAAATGAGCAACACAAGCCTCTCTGGCAAGACAGGAGGTGGCCCTGCTGAAACTCTCCCACACAATCCCCCACAAAAGAGAAAGTTTAGAAAAATAAGCTAAGTTTGAAGTGTGCAGCAGGGGCTCAAAGCAGAGCCTCATGGCAAGAACCTTCAAAGCTGCACACAACAAACAAATCCAAACAAACCTGAGCTGTACTAACCCCGCCTGGAGGAGACAGGAAACACACCAAGACATCTAAGGCTGCCCCGCCAGCCACATGGAATAAGGAGCTCCATGAGAAAAAGGGTGAAGAGTTTGTCCTTGGGATAAATCTGGGCATCCCCAATATACAACGCTGTCTTTAAAAGAACCTACACAAACCTGCTGTATCCACATGGAGGGATTTTTTTTTTTTTTTTTTTTTTTTTTCAGAAATAATGGGGCTCTGCAAAGCAAAAACTAGGCAACCAGGATCAGGCAGAGAATTAACTCCCCATTTGTGGAACAGAGGAGAGATTCCCAGGTTCTTCCATGCTATGGTGGATTTAAACAACATCCAACACCCATAAATAAAACAAGAGCAGCTACACCATAAGGAACACAATTCCTCGAAAGAGGCTCTGCAGCAGCATTTGAGCAGACAGAAAGGGCCACAGGCCTGAGAGAAGCTGGGCCACTGCTTGAGTAGAAAATGAGCTGAGAACCTTCCAGACTTCCAGGAAAAGGCAGTGCTACCCACCTGTGCCAGCCGGGGCCCAACAAGCTGGCAGCCAGCACAGGGAACAGCAGGCAAGATGTTAAATCCAGGGTCTGGCCCAGCAGTCTTCTGCTGCCAGGAGCTGATCCATAGCTGCTGGCTCCTGACACAGCCTCTGCACTGCCTTACAGGCTTCCCCTCAATATTTTCAGGCTTTCCCTCAATATTGACATGCTTTCTATCAATACTGTCATGCTTTCTACCAACATTATGCCATAAATCACATCGTTTGCACAGCGACAAACCTCCCGGCACTGCACCTCATTTCCCACTCTAGCATCAGTTATCAGAGCACAGCCTGCAAGGAAACACTGCTGCAGAGGCTGCAGGAGCTGAGAGGAGAAGATGGCTGACTGCAAGGCTTTTGCTGTTCAATCTGCCTTTGTCTCAAAGTTTCAGTTTAAAAAGAGTGTGTTTTCAGGAGCTGAGCTGTGCTCCCATGTGCCACATCAGATCCCAGAGCTGCTGCTGTGTCCAGCATAACAAATACCTTGGGTGCTTCACGCAAAATTAACAAACATCCTCTCAAGCCCTGAATCACAGTACTGTAATGCTTTTCTACCTGACAAAAGTGGGATGCTCATTTGAGCAAACCAAATCACCTTTAAACTCTCTGACCAGCAAGGGGTGAGAACTGGAGGAGCAGGGAGGAGAAGAGGGATACTGCTGTCACCAAAGCTGTGCAAAATTAATCTCATTTCCCCAGCAGCAACGCAGCCTCAATGACTCCCCAACAAATCACGTTTTGCCGAACTGCAAAGGCAGGATGGCCCCAGGGCTTACAGGAGGGCTTCTCCCACCCTCTTGCTATTCCAGGCACGTTCTGGAGCTTGCACATGGTAGGAGTGAGTCCAGCCAGCGGTCAGCAGGGCTACAGCCAGCCCTGCACCTGGCAGGGTCAGCAGCTGGGACCACAACACACGCTCTCACCATCCCTCCCCTGCCCAAAACAGCCTGTCCTGCCGGGAGCATTCCAGCTCCTCAACAGGATATGTTTCCTTAGACAAGTGTTATTTTCGCACATGCACCTGCGCCAGGCTCCGTGGGATAATGGGATTTAACTGACAACTTGGGATCCAGGAGCTGGAGGTGGGAAATTCACAGCAGGACGTGCAAAAGGGAAGGGATTCGCACTAGAGGACTTAACAAAAGTAAAGCACAAGTTTTGGAACAGGAGCAAGAGGTGAACTGGAAGAAGTTCAAGTCATTTCAAGTGCTTGGATCGCACCTACAGTCTTATAGCCAGAGAGGAAAAATTACAGCAGATTCTGTTGGTTTTTAGGCTGCTGGTTAGAATAACAATAATAAATCACCATGTACTGGGCTGCTGCTCTGGCTCCAGAACTCCACAGGTCCTGTTACTGCTACTGCAGTGCTCCTGCAACTTCAGAGCCACTGCCTGCCCCTACCAGGGAGGAACACTGCTCCGCGGCAGAACACAATCACAAGTCCTCCCTGTCCAGCAAAATTATGGTTTAGATAACCACAGAAATTATCTGCAACATGTCCTCCCATGCTCCAGGAGAAGCTGAACCGCCTGCAGCAGCAGCCGCTGCTTTCAGAAGCTGAGGGTTGATAAGGGGCACTCCCAGAGAGACCCCAAACCCCAGAACCTATTTCTGCCTGTCAAAACCAGTTTGGTGACCACTCAGTGCTTACACAACTTGTCCAGGCACACCTTTTCCAGGAGAAATGCTGGCTTGTAAAATGCCTTTTTGAGTAAAGGAGGAAAAGAGCAATGAAGAGGTATTTGAGCTTTTTACAGAGCCCAGATGACTCTGGCTGTCAGCAGCTGCACGCTGTTCTGATTAACCACCCTACTCAGGAAACACAGCACACACAAACTCTCGGGAAGCTGCTCAAATATAAGTAGTCAATTCTACACACAGCATCAATATATGCCACTTGCAGGAGGTGAAGTAACCCCTGAAATATCTAACAAAAATCTACCCGTCAGGTAATCACATCACTCCGAATTTCACAGGCTAACGTGAAATTTCTGAGAACAAAGAGTCAGTGAGCAATATCCTGTGGCAGAGACAGGAATTCTGAAATAAATACACACAAAATTTGAGAGATCTTTGACTGGTCTGTGCAGCCAGTCCTTCAGCTGGGCTGAAAAAGTGTTTAAAGAAACAGAGCCCTTCCTTTGCCATGGATGTCACCTACAGCACTCCCACATGGATGTTTGCTATTTGTCATGTAGAACTGACTTTTGTTAATTTTGCTCCATTCAAGCAAACCAGAAGAACTCTCCTTATTTTAAAAGAACATAAAAGTCCAAGCACATGGTTGTTTGTTTTTTTTTTTACTAAGAAGGGAAAGAGCTGTTTTTCTAGATTGTGAGAGACCATCCATGGAAAGATAAGGTCCCCTGGCAGCAGCTCCTGCTGGGTGCACCCCCAAATGTTGGTACCTGTCTCCACACTGCACGAGTTTGTCTGAAGGGTGCTCAGATGAACCAAGTCAGGCAACTGGGCATAAGGGTTTTTTTTAAAAAGTGGGGAACACAGAAAACATGGAGTGAGGAGAAAAATGTAGGAAAAACAGCTCCTAGTCAAGCAATAAATGGATCTGAGGTGGAATTGATTCCAAAGCAGTGTTCTGCAGAGAACAGACACAGCCACCACTGTTGTGCCCTTCTCCACAGACCAGGGTGGAGCACACCCTCTTTCCATAGTCATCACTTTTCCCTGAGCTGCAGCAGAACAAAACTGACTCAGTTCTTCAGTTTCACAACAGCTTGCTGAGCTTCCAGTAAATGAAGTGAAAATTTAACAATTTTCATTCTTTTGTTGTTTGGGAAAGTACAAGAGACCATGGAATTGCTTGCAATACTGTTTAGTGACAGCTGCTTTTGTAGGAATGCAAAACACTTTTTAAGATGAAAGACAGGTTTTGCAGAGGTTTATCCATGCTTGGAGAACACAACCTACAGATTCTACACAATCTACAGGGCTGAGAGGGACAGGAGAAGCACAGGCAAGAGATTCACTTCCAAGCTGGCCCTCATCTCCCTGGAGATGTGGTAACAGGTCAGCAACAGACCAGGAGAACTTCACCTGGGTTCAACCACAACTCTTCTATGCAGCAGATGGGAGCACACAGCCGAGCCCAGCCATCAGAGCAGGGATTCTGAGACCGTATTCCACGGAAAGCAGGATGATCATATGATGCTGGGCTCACTTACATCCCAACAGTGAAGTACTCTGAGAGGTTTTAGCTGTTATTGGCTTACACTGGAGCCAAGGCACAGGGGACAGCCCAGGAGCACCTCGTGATCCCCACCACACTCCCAATCCCAGCTCTGATGTGTTACATCACAGCTGGAGTAAAACTGGCCCAGGAGAGGCCAGAAGGAAAAGAAAAAAGGTTTGTTTGCATTCCAATGGCTTTCCCAGGGGCCACACGGCCCAGCTCTGCCCAGCTCTCCCCGTGACCACCGTGACCACCAAGGGCTCGGCGTGTGCCAGGGCACCGGCCCCTGGGTGAAACCTCTCTTCTCTGGGCTCCATTCAGGCCTCATTCACCACTCAGAAAAGATTCTTCCCGAGGCATTTTATTACAAAAAAAAAGTCTTTAAAAATGCCCGTGCTTAACGAGCAGCTTGTCCTTTCACAGACACAATGTGGGCATGTTCAAACCCGCTGCTGCCCCAGCGCAGACCCACAGCCCAACGGTGCCTCTTTATTCCTTTAAACACCACCCGGAGCAGGGCTCCAGCTGCTGGGGCACGAGGGGCATTTTCTGGGATGTTTCCTCATGGAAACAGTTGGTCCACACAAAAAATAAGTGTGTTATGTAAAAATGACATCCTGGTGGCAGTGCTGAGGGGCAGGGACACCCCAAGCAATGAACTGAGCGACTCCAGAGGTACCACAGGACTTGGGAGATCTCCCTGCGCACGCACTCTCCTTCCACAGTTCTGCAAATATCCCGGGGTATTTGTCACATCAGTCCATGTGAAAAGATGGGAATAGCAAAGTCCTGGCGTCTGGCTGCCAGAAGGTCCTTTGAAGTCTGCTCTCCTCTCTGAATGAATCCCATTGCTGCCCCAGCTCTCCCTGCTGCCCAAGGAGGTGGATTGTGGTTTGGGAAACCACACACAATTTGGGGGGTTTCCACAATGCCCAAAAAATGTACCTTTTTTCTCCATTTGAGATTCACATTGAAATTAATTTTCCCTGTGCTGCTTTTTAAAGGAATATGTAACAAAGGCATCTTTTCAGCCAATGCTTGGTCTTCCAAAAACGTTCCAGAGCTTTTTTTTCATGCCCAAAAGCAGCGGCCTCCAAATGCAATGCAGAGACAATGTGCGACCTCCAGCCGCATAGGGGAAAAAATAAATCACTTAAAAACGAAAAAAGAACAAAGTATTTTTCTGTTAAGACTCTTTATTTGCAAATGTAACACTAAACCAAGGACATGGTGTTTTATCAATCTCCAGGGATTGCAAAGATTTCAGAGAAAAATATATCAGTAAACTGAAGAGCCAGGGGGAAACACCTAAACAGAAGTAGCCTCCTCTGTAAGTGTAAACAAAATTCTCTTATTTCTTCTTGTGCACTGACAAACTTTTTCAATTCAATAACTAATGAGGGGTTAAAAACTGAGAAAAAATGGGTTTTTGAATTCATGGCAGGAAATGAAGAAGAAAGGCAAGAGCAAAGTTCTACTATTTCTTAAGCACTTAAAAGAAACAGTAATGAGAAACAGCCAGTCCTAGGAAAAATCCTACTTTTAAATAGAAAGTTTAATTTATTTATCAAAACATGCTTCTTCTATCTTCTTTTCAAACACTAAGCTTTTAATAGCTCTTTAATGTACATACTTTGGCTCTGGCTCTTTCTCCCCTCTCTGGAGAGACCTTTTAAAGAGATCTCAATTTCCATTTAAATAGAAGCAATCAATAATAAAATATGCCAGTAACATTAAAAAGTATTATGGTCCAAGAGCAAACCAAGAAATCTTTCACAGCCATTTTAAATTCTGCACTTACATATGTACAGGTAACACCTTCCTTGCTACCAAAAAAGTGCAAGTGACACCAGTCAGCTTCTCTCACAGTTTATTAAAAGCCAACAAATGAGAATTAACCCAAGAAATAATTAGAAAGGAAAATTAATCAGGTGGCCTGCTTGCTGATTTCACTCACTGACACAGGTTTAACTTCAACACCTTTTGGCAAAGGCCAAGAGCAGGATCTGGGCACTGTGTCCATCCCAATGGGGTTAATTCTGTGGGACTGGGTAAGAACTTTCCCCGATGTGTTTGTGACAAGCCCCCTTCCTGGGCAGCTCCCACAGCAGGGCTGCAACAGGTGGGAACAAAGGATGCAGTTTCAGCTCAGGGTTCAACTCACAGGTACCACACACAGCCCTTCAAAGGCTCTGAGATCAGAACCATCCTTCCCTGCCTCATTCCTGTGGCGCCTCCTCACCAGCAACACCCACATGGCATATACTGAGGAAACCCATCCCAGCCTGGACTGCAGCCCTTCCAGAGCAACCACTGCTCCCTCCCCAAGCTGTCCCAGGGCAGCACAGCCACTGCCAGCTGTCACTGTGAGCTCAGGAACAAGGCCACCAACAGCAACCACAGGGACAACACGATGCTCACCCAGAACCTCCACTGCCCTGCACACAAAAACCTCCCATAGCTTACAGACCCCTGTGAATGACCCAGCACAACCAGCAAAGGGAGCCAGTTCCCTCAAACCCTGCCTGAAACCAGAAACAGACCATTCTACTCTAGCTCTTACCTAGAAAGTAGAGCCTGAAGGAGTTTAAATTCAATCCACTGTAGGTGGAGACCACAGCAGAGACACAAATTTAAAAGTGGTTTTAAATCTCAGCCTTACACAAACCTGACAGCTGAGCCTGCTGGAAGCATCCATCCCACACCAGTGCACCTCTGGAATGAGTTAACTTTCCTCCTTCGACCTCTTGGGTCAGCACAGTGACACTGCCACACAGCCTGGTGTCCCAGCACAGTGAGGGCTCTGACACCTGTCATTAACCTGCCAGGTGTCCCTGGCACCACGAGGGCTCTGTCACCAGCTTCCACAGGCCGGAGGGATCAGCTGGAGCCCGCACAACACTGCAGACTGAGGTCTGTTGAAATAAAACTTGCAACCAGTCACAGGCTGATTGCCTCAGGCACCTGTTAAAAGTACTTTTCTATCCTCAACCACACTGCGGTCACACATGGCCAAGCCTCCACCTGTCGAGAAGAGCCTGCAAACTGCCCCACTAATTGTGTACAATGGCATCAGGGATACTCCAACCCACCCGTGCTGAACACCCCCAGCATCACCACACAAAACAATGATGTTCTTCTTCACAGTCAGTCCATAAATTTCCTGAAAGTCCATGGGAAGGACCAGCTACACTGAACGCTGCACCAAACACACTGCTGTCATTTCAGACCATTACTGCTGAAATGCTGACACTCCTCATCACACCAGCACAGCTACAAAGGGTTTGTGCAGCCTCCTTCACGTTAAATAATAACTGGATGTATGCTAACTGCCTTTCCTCCAGTGAACTATCTGCATTCCCTTCCGATTTCCTGTAGCTACAAATATGATAATCAGGAGAACAAAGACTTTAGCACAGCCACTCGGGCACAGCAAATGCAGTGGAGTGTGTACGCCTGACTCCAGCAGCAGCAGCAGCAGCAGGCAGACCTTCAGCCCTGCTGCTCTGAGCACCCCGAGCCCACCTTCAGGAGGTGTCAATAAAGCCTCGTGTAAAATCGCACATCGGAGCGAAGTTTCTCACTGTAACTTCCCCGACAATGCAGCCCCTTAGCAACGCGGCCGCTCTCAAACCAACCAATCCACCTTTAATTCCCACTTCCTCCCAAGCTCTCTGGACAGCAACTTCTGGCACTCCATCAGTCCCCTTTTATCCCAGTTTCTTTTTATAAATCCAAGGTCAGGTTTCCTCTCCCATCTCATGTGATGTGCTGGACTGAAGTTCTGCCAGCATGGTCGGTCCCCTCGGCTGCCAAACCCCCTCCTACGCTCCCCTCAGCCTGTCCCGCCGCCCACCGGGCATATCCCCGGCTCCAGCAATAACCGAGTGGGAAGCACTAACTCTCCCAGTGACGCTGAATTACGCCTATTAAAACTAAAGCCCCGCTGGAAACGAGTCCCCCACCCCGGGCGGCTCGGGGGTCCCGGGCCCGGCCTCGCCCCCGGCCCGGCCCTCACCTCCTCCTCGCTCTCGCTGCGGAAGCACAGGCAGGCCGCCCGCTTCTTGTAGCCGTCCCCGTCGTAGGTGCGCGTCTGGTTGGACTTGAGCTTCATCATCCTCCGCTCCGGGGGCGGCGGGGCCGGAGGACGCGCGGTCCGCAGGGCGGGGGCGGGCGGGACCCGCCGGGCGGCGAAGGACGGGGGGGCGCGGGGGTACCGCCTGCCCGCGACAGTCTCTCTCTGGGTCTCGCTTCGTGGGTCTCGCTACGCGCTGCCACCCTTCGCCCGCCTCACCCCTGCCCTCGCTCCCGGCCGCGCCGCCGCCACCGCCCGCGCTCCGGCCACCGCCGACGACGACCGCGCCGCCATCTTGGGGCTCGCTACGCAAACGGCGTAGCGCCGCCGGGCGGAGAGGCGGCGCTGCCCCTGGGGCCTCACGGCACGCCCGCTACGCAAAGTGCGCAGCGCGGCTTCCAGAATGGCTCCCCCCGCGTAGGCGGTGCCGCCACGCCCCCGCCCCGGCTCGCGCGCTCTGCGCCATTGGCGGATGCCGCGTTCGGGAATAGGACGGGCGGCGCAGGGCGGCGGCGGCGGGCGCTCGGCCTTACGCGAACGGCGCAGGGGCCGGCGGCGCGCACGTGGCCCCGCTGTGACAGCGGCTCCGCGGGGACAGCAGCGCCCGCTCTGCGCCGCGCGGGGGCGCTGCGGCACGGCGCCAGGCCCCACCCCCCCGGTGACACCGCGGGTCCGTGAGCGACCCCCCAGTGACATTCCGTGTGCTCACCCCCGCCCTGACACCGCGGGTCGGTGTCCGTGTGTCCGCTCCCTCCGCCGGTGACACCGCGGCCATGGCGGGTCCGTTACCGATCAGCCACCGGCTGCCGAGCGACACCTGGCGGCGGGCACCGGCCACTGCCCAGGTGCTGCCGCCAGCCCCACCCTCGGTCCCCAATGCCAGCGCAGGTGACAGCGCAGCGGTGACACGGGGACCCGCCCACGCGAGCTGTGTCCCGATCAGAGGGACATGGCCTGGCACAGCTGAGTTTTCCATCTGCAGAACAGTTCAGTCCCAGCCCAGCCCTTCTGCATCGCTGGCAACCAGCATCGCCCTGGGCAGATGGGAAATGCTCCTGCATTCCTCTAGGACTCACCTCCACACCCCCTAAACTTGGAGAGTTCCTTCACTAGAACCTGTATTTAGTCACTCCCAAAGTGCTGCTCCAGATGCTGAAGATCTGAGTCACGCCGTTCTTCGTGAGCTCTGTGCACTTCAGAGAGACACAGGCATGAACCCAGTGGCATTTTCATCTCTTTTATTATACACAAAACACGAGCATGAAGCTCTACTGTGGAGGCTGACCACGTCCACGACCGAATCCACCTCTCTGCAACAGCAAAAAGAGAGTGTCAGAAATCATGGTGTTAAGCAATGACAGCAAGAACAAACATCATCAAAGCTCTGTGATGGCACAGGTCAGCCAGCTGCTGCAACATCAACCCATTCCAGCCAGCTCTGTGGACCACACCTAAAATACTTTTGCTTTTCAAGTATAAAATCATGGATCTCCAAAGAGCTCAGCTTGCTCTCAAACCTGTTACTGCTCTCTGTCCCACCACATCCCTTCCCTACAGCAAGCGAGCTGTGTGTGAAGGGTGACAGTTTCCAGCCTCTCTGACACCCTCAGAGTCCCACAGGCAGGACCTTCCAGTTTCTCCCATCAAAGCCTTCAACAAAGGAAGCCAAGTTCCAATGCAGATACTCACGAACTGGAATTCTGTGGCTGCTCCAGCACCAGCCTCAGCCTTCTTGTCAGCACCAGCTGCAGAGAGAGGAGCAGTCAGTGCCCTCAGAACCCCCTGCCCAGCACAGTGCCCCTGCCTGGGAGCAAAGCTTTAACCATCACACACAACTAACACCGGGGCTGAACACAGCAAAGCAAAACAGCTGTAACTGAGCACGTTTGAGTTACTGAACCAACCCCGAAGAAAATCCCACGCCTCAGCTGGACAAAACTCCAGAAAATCTCCCATCCACCCGCACATACAGACTCTAAGCTATGCCAAGAGTCTCATCTCCCCCTTTTCTCCTTGAGAGGAGCCCTAGAGCTGGGACAAGTGTCCCCAAGAGGGCAGGGGGGAGGCACACTCACGTGGCACGGCACTGCGGCGGTATGTGTCCCGGTCAGCCTCGCCCCGCGTGAGCCGCGCCGGGCGCTCGCCCTCCAAACCTGAAACACAGAGCAGAGCCTCAAATGCTGCTCAGCCAGGGCACAAACAGCTCCTTCCTGCACCCCAAAGTGCAGAACAGCATCGGGTCTGCCAGCAGTGCTGTGCCTGGGGCAGCTCAGGGAGAATAAACCTAAGGAAAACAGTGATTTAATAAGGGAAGTCTCCCTTTAGGGTGACTTTAGTCTCACTTTAAGGGTGAAATCTGCTCAAGTGTCCCAGCTTGTGGTAGGGTGGAAGTTAAATAACGTGAGAAGTGGCTTTACAGCATCATCTCAACAGACTTCTGGTCATCAAACTAGTGCTGAACATTTTGTTGGTAAAAATCCCAGAAATACTAGGAATTTGCCATGTCCAACAGTCCTGTTAACAGCTGAGTCACAAATTGAAAGACACAATTCTGACCCCAACCTGAAACAGCCACACTGCCAGTACCCCAAATCCCCCCACAGAACACATTCATGACAGTAAAAGCAGATTATCTGTGGAAACTGAGATCAATACCAGACAAAATTCCTGCAGGAACACCCAGCCATGGTGGGACCACCATCTCAGGGATTGGGATGTGTCCTTGGAGCCCAGGCTGGGGTCTGCCCACCCAGGCAGGATCCAGTGAGGGGCAGCTGTGCCTGGCACACCCCAGTGTCCTCCTGCACATCCACAGGCACTGGTTTGGCCATACAAATCCCAGTTTTTGTAATAATTCTTTTACTGCACCACCTCAGTGGCTCCCAGGTTGCTGCTGCCTCAGGCAGGTCATCAATAGCAAAAAAGAGCACCAAGTGCAGCCTTTCTAAATATTCCTGCCCAAAAGGGTCTGAGGAGGGTTCCAACGCCAGGACAAGGCTGTGACACCACACACAGCTCCTCCTGCACAAACCCCAGCCAGAAGCTGCCACCCCTCCCTCCCAGCAGGGATGCAGCTCCTTTAGCTCACTGGATAAACACAGCATCTAAAGAACAAATCTTGGAACATCCAAGCAACTCAGAAATCAAAGAAAGCAGCATCTTCCCAGTTTCTCTGCAATTCCTTCCTTTGAAACAGGTGATGCTCCCGTTTTGTTTGGCTCAGACACAAACTGCAGCAGCTGGGGGTGAACTCCCAGCACCCCCTGGCCCCTGATGTGGCTCAGACATAAAAATGCACAACCCATGTAAGTCCCCAGAGCCAGAGCACATCTGGCTGCACCCCCTGCACTCAGGGATGTGAAAACCCACCAAAGGAAAAATCAGTGCTGCAAGTCCAACATGCAGAATCACAGAGCAGCTGGGCGCTGATCTGGAGATCATCCAGCTCAACCCCTCTCAAGGCAGGGTCACTCGGAGCAGGTGACACAGGAACATGTTCAGGTGGGTTTGGAATGTGTCCATGCAGGGAGACTCCACACCCTCCCAGTGCTCTGCCCACATGGAAAGCTCTACCTCATGCTGAGGTGGAACTTGGTGTATTTTAGTTTCTGGCCACTGCTCCCTGTCCTGTCATTGGGCACCACTGAACAGAGTCTGGCAACATCCTCTGGTACATCCCCTGGGGATATCTGTCTCCCCCAGACTAACCAGGCCCAGTTCCCTCAGTCTCTCCTCACAGAGATGCTCCAAAACACCTCAGCATTTTTGTGGGCTCTGCTGCTCCTCCTCCATGGGTTTGCAGTTAACCTTTGAAAACAAGCCCTGTTCCAGCATCACATTCAGCATCCGTGGGGAAGGCAGAGAGGGACACCCAACCTGGCCACAGGTGATCCCCAGGTGGGGCTCCACCACATCCCAATCTCAGCAGGCATGCTCCCAGCAATCCCAGTCCCTGGGGAACGCCAATCACCACTCAGAGCATGTCCCTGTGGGTCCCAGCTCTCCCCATCCCACTCAGGAGACACCAGTGCACACCAGCTACAAAAGCCACAAATCCCAACCCCATTTCCTTGCTCTGTTCACAATTTTACACCCAATCCCAACAGATCTGGCACTGTCCTGACTGCCCAGCTCCCCTGTGGCCCAGCTTACCTTTGGGCCGGGGTCTGCCGGTCTCGGGGCGGCTCCGGCGCAGCGTGGCCGGGACAATCTCAGGGGGCAGGTGGAGATAATCCCGCAGGTACTGGATGCCCTCGTTGGTCAGGTACCAGTAGAAGTGTCTCCAGGCAAACTGCTCCTTCACATACCCTCGGGACTTGAGGGACTGCGGGGAGAGCTCCCAGTTACTCCCAGTTACAGGTGAGCCTCTCCCAGTTCACAAGCACTAGGGGTCAGCAGGGCACTGAGGAATGGGGACATGGGGACGGGGAACAATTCACATGCACAAGACA
Source organism: Poecile atricapillus (assembly GCF_030490865.1). Lineage (NCBI taxonomy): Eukaryota > Metazoa > Chordata > Aves > Passeriformes > Paridae > Poecile > Poecile atricapillus. The sequence continues at coordinate 3,465,736 of NC_081271.1, forward strand.
TAATACAGCACCACCCCAGAGAGCAACACTTTCAAATGCCCCCAAGCCCTCCCACCTGCATGGCTTTCATGACGTGCAGGTTGGGCACATTCTTGTCCACGAGCTCGGGGTGTTTGGGCATGTGCACGTCCTTCTTGGCCACCATCACCCCCTCCTTGAACAGCAGCTCATAGATGGCGATTCGGTTCTTCTTGGGCATCAACATCTGCAGAAGGCACAGGAAACAAGGCTCGGTGACATCTAGGCACCACCATCTGCACGGGGGACAGTGAACCCTGCTGGGTGACCGCAGTGCCCCCCGAGCAGCCCCGTGACGCGGTTCCCACCGGGCCGCTCCACCTCGGCAAGGAAAACGGAGCAGCCCCAGCTTTTGCTCCTTGAAACCACCGGCCCCGCCCGGGGCCGGGCACAGCGGGACACCGGGCACAGCTGGGGCAGGGCCGCAGCTCGGGGGGGGGCTGTCCCGGTCCCGCCACGGACACCATTACTGCTGCCGTTAAGTCAAACTGAACTCGGGAACCGGGAGCAGTGGGAGCCTCCCGCCCCTCCGGTGCCGACCCCGGCAGCGCCTCGGGACGGGAACACGGCTACGGGCGGCGTTCCAGGACCCGCCGGGCCCTGGGCTCGCTGGGCTCCCCGTGCTCCGCCATGACTGAACCCCCGCGGACCACGGGCTACCCCCGCGACAGCTCCTGAGGCAGGAGGTCCCGGTGCTAGCGCTGGGCCTCCGGTATCACCCCGCGGCCAGGCGCCCCCAATCCCTCCCTCCCAGCACAGCCGGGCCCGGAGCCCCGATGGCGGAGATGCCCCGCCGGGGGGTCCAGGCCCCGGGATGGCGGCGATGCGGGGCCGATGGCCCGAGCGCGGCCTCACCGTGGCGGCAGCGGCGGGGCCCGAGCGGAAAGGACTGCGCGTGCGCCGCGCCGCCGCTTCCGCCGCTGAAAGGCCCCCGGCGGCGGGGCTGCCCACGGCGCTGCCTGTGCGGAGCGCAGGACCCTTCCCGCCTGGGAACGGGCAGCCCCGGCAGTGCCTGATGGGCTCAGCACCGAGACGCGCGCCCCACACCGTGTTACCCCCGGCTGTGCCATCCCCCCACGGCCCCACACCGTGTCACCCCCGGCTGTGCCATCCCCCCACGGCCCCACACCGTGTCACCCCCGGCTGTGCCATCCCCCCACGGCCCCACACCGTGTCACCCCCGGCTGTGCCATCCCTCCACGGCCCCACACCGTGTCACCCCCGGCTGTGCCATCCCCCCACGGCCCCAGCCGTGTCACCCGCGGCTCCCCGCCGTGCCCGCTGTCCTTCTCAGCGGGACTGTAAAGCCCTGCCCGGGTTTCCCGGAGAGCCGCGGGTCCCACCCCGGGCCAAGGGCTCGAGGCTCCCGGAGGCACCGAAGTGCTCGGCTCCCCAAAACACCCGCCCGGGAGCCGCGACTCCCCTGACCCCCGTCTGGGAGCTCTCGTTCCGGGGGGGATGGGACTGCAGCCGTGTCCCCTTGGGCACACCCCGTGTCCCCCCCGCCCAGCCCGGGGCTCTCCCGCCCCGTCTGGGGGTTTGAACCCTCCGGGAGCGACAGGAGTGGGGTCCGCGGGGAAGGGGAGACGTCCCCGCTCCCCCCTAAACACCGCGGGCACTCGGCACATGGCACCCCCGGAGCAGCGCCGGGTGGGGACAGCAAGAGGGGCAGGGGGAGGCCCGCGACCCCCGGGGCTCATTGCCATCTTCTCCGCGGCCGCGTTGTCACCTTGCGCGGCCGAGGAGCCGCCGCGCCGGGCCGGGGATTGGTCGGCTAAAAATGCCGCCCTAATCTCCGAGCTGATCTTTACCCCCTCCCTCCGCCCCATCTGCCGCGACCTGCCCGCGATGCGCAGCGCCGGCCCCGGGAGAGGCTCTGCCGCTGTCCCCGCGGCCCCGAGGTACGGCCGGCGGGGCGGGCCGGGGGCGGCGGGGGGCGGAGGGCTGGCCCCGGGGGGCACCGGGGATGCCGGGGATCGGGGCGCTGTGACAGCGCTGTTGGCTCCGGTGTTTGAACGGGGTCCGCGCCCTGCGCTGGGAAACGAAACCGCACTCGACCCGTTTTAAGTGATTTCCAACTTGTGCCGGACCGTGCCGGGTGAGGAACGGGAGGGATCGAGGGATGCGCCGCATTCCTGGAGCTGCCCGGTGCCATGCTGGGGCTTTGCTACCGTGTCATCCCCTCCTTTCTTCCTTTCGGGGGCAGCATGGACGGAGCTGGGGCGAAGCTCCCACAGGGTGACCCCCAGGATGCTGCGACTATTGCGGCATCCCCTGGGAGAAACGCCCAGCCCGGCTCGTCCCGCGGAGCAGGAGCTGTCCCTGCCCTCCTGGCCCCGACATGCTGCCCATGGACACTGTCCCTGTCGGTGTCGCTGTCCCTGTCTCGGCTGCATCTCCTCCTCACAGCTCCTGCAGCTCCTGCCTTGGAAATGGCAAAGCAAGTGCTTTGCTAAACGGATTAGAGCTTTCCCGGCAGCCTCCCCGGCTGCTCCCGCATCCCTCGGCCCCCTTGTCGCCTTCCTCGAGCAAACCCCTATCCCTAAGCCAAAAGTCCCGGTGGAGGCCGTGGCCGCAGCACAGCAGAGATCAGGCACTGCGGCTCCCAGCATGCCTGACCCCGAAACCCTGGCTGAAGCTCTGAGGGTCCTTCCCACCTCCTGGGGTCTTGTGTTCCCTTTGCAGGAGCTCAGGGAAAATTGGGGAATTCACCAGGCAGCGGCTCGGCCGGTGCTGGAGGTGCTGCTCTGCCCCAGGGTCTGCACTGATCTGAGCCCCCCTGGCCGCTTTCTCTCCCTCCCCTCCGTCCCCTCACAGGGTGTGTGGCCGCCGGAGGGCCTGTGGCAGGACGGGAGCGGGATTTAACCATGAAAGGATTGAGAGAAGAGAGCCAGGCACTGGCAGGGCTCGACAGTGACGTGCACAGCGCAGGGCGAGAAGGGAAGGGACATCAGCAAAGCACATCAGCACCAACCAGGGCCACGTCCTGAGCCCAAAGCCTGGGCTGGGCCCTGTGTGGGATCCCCCTCACTGGGAATGCCCCGTGCCCAGCTGTGCTGGTCCCTGCCAGGGCAGGATGGCACAGGGATGTAACCAGGCACCTCCAGCACAACCCTGGCACGGCTCTGCCCGGGGACAGACTTTGTCCTGGGGGTGCCAGCCCGGCCGGCGTTTGTGCAACACCTTGAAGGCAAACTCCGGACCTGCTGAGCTCCTGTGGATGATCCTGGAGGAGGAGAGGCTTCATCCAGCTTGCAGAGGCAGCCAAGGCAGTGTCCAGCTGCCCTTGGCGTGGCACAGCGTGGGGGCAGCGAGCCCCAGCACCGCTGTGGCTGTGGGTGAAATGTGCAGGCTCCTCAGGCAGCTGCCTGCAGCCAGCTCCACGCTGCTTCCCAGGAAAAATGGAGCCTTTATGTCCCGGCCCCAGCCCCTTCCCCGGAAGGGCTCGGAGGATGCCCCGGCCGGTCACAGGCAGACAAGAAGGGGATTGTTTCGGTGGGATTTGGGTTTCTGGGAGCACCTGCCCCGCCCGGGGCCCTCCACAATGGCTGCCTGTCTGCCGCAGAACCGCCAATTATCCTCCGCGGCTAATTAGAGATGCAAAGTCGCGCTTGCATTCTCCCAGCTCCCCGGAGGGCTCCTGGGACCGGCGGCACATCCGCAGCGGCAACGCAGCCCAGGCATGGGGCGAGCGTGGGGCACTGGCCCCATCCGGCCCCTCAAGCCCCAGCTCCCACTCCACTCTGGGAAGAGGCAGTGGAGGACAAGAATGGGCTCAGGATGCCTGGGATGCCCTCTGTTCCATGCACACCAGTCTTCCCTGGACCACCCATGGGCCCTCCCATTGCTCCCAGAAACAGCTGAGCCTCATAACTCGGGGCTCTGCCGGGATTTAGGGAACACATTTTCATTCCTTGCCGGGGAGGCAGACAGGAGCTGGCTGTGCTCGAAACCCCCCCGTTCGTGCGAAGGCCGACACTCCTGCCTGGGTGATGGGCAGGCAGCTGATCCCTGGTGGCATCTCTTCATTCCTGCCTGCTCTGGCTCCAGCAGCCACTGGGATCACGGTGTGGGCTCATGTGCTCCGACTTCTCTGTTTGTGCTCCCTGAGCTGTAATTCCAGAGTGGCAAGTGGCCCCATAAATCAGAGCTTATTTCCTGCCAATACCGTCTGCTGCTTCCCACAAGGAAAGTCATCTACAGGAGGAGAAGTGACTTACCGCTGAAAACAGTAAACGGTGGGATGGTGAGAGCCGGAGAAAAGTTTGTCGTGACCGAGTTTTTGGTGAAGAACTGAGGAGGCAGAGTTCCCACCTGCTCCCTGCATGGAACAGCCCAAGCTGCAGGGAAGGGGACCTGAGCTGGTGCCACCCACACAGACCACAACACTGGTGGCAACGGCTCTTTGCACTGGGGAATCCCCCCCAAGTCATTGAGGTCCCCCCATCACCATCCTGGAGAGCATTTGTCACCTAATGTTTAACGCCAAGGACATTTTCCCCTCTGCAGCAGGGATGTTGTCAGGGCAGGTGGCAGCTGGGCATCCCAGTGGTTCTTGCAGTGCCCTTGTGCTGGGAACTGCCACCTCACTGCATGAAAGGACCATGAGCAGTTATCCAGCACCCTCTGGCTCCTCACCCTGAAACGCCAACAGGCAAAGATTCCCCATCCTGAAGGAACCACCATCCATCCCACTCTTGTTCGGGACTGGGGGCATTAAATCACTGGGGTCTCAGCTAAGCTGCAGCCGGGAGTGAAACCTTCCGGGGGCCTTTCTGTCTGGCCATGAGGTGGGCTGGCTCGGGTGGCACGGAGCTGGAAGGAGCCGGAAGGCAGGCGGGCTGGAGAGCCCCACCGAACTTCATTAGGCAGTCGAAGGCGCTTGTTAGGGGAAAGCTGAGCCGGCGTCGGAGGCCGGCAGAGCCCCCCGGGACCGGGTCGCATTCTCTGGGCAACCCGATCCCGGCGGCAGCGGCCTCGGCAGCCTCATTACTGCAGCCTCTGCAGCGGCTTCGGTTACTCGCCTGGACGCTCTCGTCTCCTGCTGGCTTTTAATTTCCCTGACATCCCCCGCGAGCGGGGGGATGCAGGCGCAGTGTCGGGGAGCCTGTCATCACCCCCACCCGCATCCTGCCTACTTCCCGACGGCTTTCAGCCCTCTCTGCCCCCGGGACTCCCATCCCATAACAAGCCCCGGTGACCCCGGGCATGAGCCCCGGGGCTCAGGAGGAGGGAGATGGGCAGATGGCGGTGAGGGGGAGCTGCCCTGCTCTCCTCCAACAAGCCTTGGAGGGTGCAGTCCCCTCACCCCCTTCCCCAGCCCTGCCGGGGGGGAAAAGACTGTTCCTGATTCTCTTGCCAGCCTGTTCCCAGCTGGCACATTTGGCAAGGAGGCGGCACCGGCTGCCTCTCCGAAGGCGTTTTGGGGTGTTTGTTCTTGCAAAAGCTGTGGCTCAGCCCCAAAACCCCCCTGCAACCGCGGGGGTGACAGAGAGGCCGGGGCAGCAGCGGAGGAAGTGCGTGGCTCTGTCCTGTCCTGTGCAGGAGGGACAACGACCCCCGGGATAGCGGGACCAGGAACCCCGGGGGGGGGTCCCCAAAGAGCCCCCCCGCCCAATGGCCCGGGGACAACGAGTCCGATTAGGCCCTAACGGAGCCCGAGGTCCGACCCGCCATAGCCCGGCCGTGGTACCCACCCCCCGGCCCGTGCCCGCGGTCCCCGCAGTGGGGCGGCCCCGGCGGGTCCTGCTGGGGCAGGGGGCAGTGCGAAACCTCGGGGTGGGCGTGGACGCGGAGATTGGGGGGGGGGGGGGGGTCCGTTCCCCCCTCCGCCCCCCCCGGATGATTTTCGCAGCAGCGGCTCCATCCCGGTTGCCATGGCAACGGGCGGCTCGGGCAGGCGCGTGCCCGCGGCCGTGCGCGCCGCCGCTGCCCGGCGGGAGCGGAGCGAGCGGAGCGGAGCGAGCGGAGCCCCGGCCCCGGGCCCACGGCCCCCCCGGCCCCCGGCAGGTGAGCGCGGCCCCCGCGGGGGCAGCCGGGTCCACTGCGGCGACGAGATGCGGGATGCCCGGTGCCTTGCGGGGATGGGGTGCGGGATGCCCGGGTCCCTTGCGGGGATGGGGGGACGGCGCGGGGGATGCTGTGCAAGGACCGGACAGTAAGGCATGGCTTTGCACCCCCAGGCAGGACACAATGTCCCCTGATCCCTTCTGCAAGGCAGGGAGGTTGGGGGGGATGTATGACCTTCACCCCCTCTGTGTGTCCTATGGGGTGCTGGGGAAAGGGACACCCCTTCTGCAATGGTGCCGCACTCCCGGGCTTGTGCCTCAGTTTCCCCATCTGCAAATAGTGGGGGGATCTTGTGCTGTCCCTGTCATCGCTGTCCCCCCGCCCAAATAAACACCTTACGCCATCACTGAACCCCCTCCTTTCAGCACTGTCACCCCAGCTTCTCCCTTGCTGTCCCCCTCATTTCCCCACTTGCCTGTCCCCTCTGGCTCCAAGTCTGTTTTTCCACCACAGACAGCTGAAATTCCACCTCTCCTGCTCCCAGCAGCCCCCTTTGCCTTCTGTCACCACCAGCTCTGGGACCATCCCACCAAGGCTCAGGGGATGGGACCCCCGTGCCAGCGCGTGACGCTCCACTTCCCCCCTCCCTGATGCGGAAGCGGGGGGATGGCACTGCCGTATCCTCCACCATCCCTGTTTGCCACTTCTGGGTTTAATTGCAAACCTCATCTTTGGATTTCTGCCTAAACCCGGCTCCTGGGACCACACAAATCCCTGCTTGGTGTCCGAGCAGCCTTGTTTACCGCGGTGAGCCGAGGCAGCAGGATGAGACAGAGCTGCAGAGCTGGGCAGCCAGTGGAACCCCCATGTGAGGCTGAGCCCCCTCTCCCTTCCCCAGGCCTGAGCACATGCAGGGGGTTGGCAATCCTGCTGCTGCTGCCCCTCCCGGGATCCCCATCCACGTTCCCCATCCGCATTCCCGGCACATTCGCTGTCCCTGAGCTGGGCTGCAGGCTCCCCTGGAGAGACACTTGCGTTATCTGCAAATGCCAAGCAAGCTTCCAGAAATTTTTGCACAAGGCTCCTAAAATCCCTAGAAGATTAATGGGTGCCCTGAGCAGGGCAGTTTTGGGAGCACAGGGGGAAGGTCTCTGCAGAGCCCACATGAGCTGTGAAGCCAATCGCTGCCGGGGCTTGGAGCAAATGCGTCTCCCCTGGCTACTGCAACCTGGCAGCACCTGGCCCCCAGCAGCCTCCCGTCTGTGCACAGGACACGAGGCTCCTGGTACTGCTCCTGCATCTTTGAACCTCCTTTCTGGTTTGAGGGAGCCCACAAGCCCTGACCCTGCAGGTCCCCAGGCCTCAGATCCCCCCATCAATGCAGATAACTCTGATGGAAACAAGGAGGCTGCCATAGGCACATTCCACCCAGAATTCATTGGGAAAGTGGCTCCCAGTAGTTTCCCATTTCCTATGTGCTCCCTCCAGGGTCCTGTTGCCCTTGCAGCCGTCTCATGCCCTGCTCAAACACCAGGTGCTGCTCTGGCTGAAATCCCATGGAGAATCACCCACCATTCTGGATTTGGCTCTTTGTCCCAGGGCTCCAGCCCTGCTCATGTTGCAGCCAAAGGGGTTTTGCCAGGGAATGCAGGAGGGACCCTTGAGCCTGCTCCCATGGAGACAGTACCCTGCAAGGGCCCAGGCTCACCACCTGCCTGCCATTTGGCTTGCTTTGATGATGAGGGGGCAGGATGGGTGCTGAGGCTGCTCAGCCCTGACCCTGGGCGCTGCTGCTGCTGTGGAGCTGCCAGCATGAATCAGCAGCACCCATTTAACCATTTCCTTACAGGGTCCCCATGGGCTCTGGAGGGGGCCACACTCCAGCCACACCACAGCCAAGCCCCTCCACACTCCCAGACTCCCTGAGCTCTGACCCTCAGCAGCCCCAGGAGCGTTTCCCTGCCGCAGCCCCATGGGACACACGGACCAGCCATGGGGTGGGAGCCCCACAGCCGCTCAGCTGGGTCAGGGTTGAGCAGCAAACCAGGCACAGCTCCTGCAGTTGCAAAGCCTCTTGTGATGCACGTCAGTGTCACGGGTTTTCCCTGCTGCTGTGCCTTGGCCACTTCACCCCCCAAATGTGGCCACCTCAGCCCCAGTGTGTGGCCACAGTGGGAGCAGCACATGGGCACTGGTACCCTCAGTGGATGCAGCATGGCAGCCCCAGAATATGGTGGGAGATGCTGCTGCCAGGCTCCTCTGGACCTCCTTGGTTGAATCCATTTGTCTTTGCCATGAGTGATTGTCATGTGGCCACAGTGGTGCATCACAGTGGCATTGGCGCTGCACCCTGAAATGGGCCCTCAAGCAGCCCTGTGCTAAGGGAGAGCAAATGCCCTTTCCTGTGGCCAAAAGCCCGAGGCCCAGCCCACTTGCTTGGATCCCCACAGACCAGTGCAGCTCCCAGTGTGGCTTCCCCCTGCCCTGGATGCTCTCAGCAATGGTCACTCACCCACTGCCCTCCCAGCACCGGGGCTCACGCCTGGTGTGAACCTCCTGCCTGGGGACAGGATGGGGACAGGTATGGGGACATAATCTTGCTCTTTGCTCTGCTCCTCTCCTTGCAGTGCATCTGCTACCATCCTGCCTTAGCCAGGGGCTCTTTGCAGCTGAGGAAACTGCACCAGAGGCTCTGCAGCCACTCCTGCCCCTGCTCCCCACCAGGCTCAGCCAATGTGCTCAGAGGCAGGAGTGTGACAGCCCCATCCCATGCTTCTTGGCTGCAGGAGATATGCTGGGTCTGGGACAACAAACACACCTGGGGAGAGCAACCTGGGGACAGGGGACAGCAGGACTGGACTGTCCCACCTCGCTGGGGACAGGGATCTGCCAGCCAGGGCTGTGCCCTGCCCATGGTGTCAGCTGCACCAGCCTCTGCATTGCAGCAGCTTCCTGCCTGCACAGGGCCACAGCCACGGCCCGGCCCCCACAGAGGGCAGAGACCCCCCTGCAGCAGCCGGGGAGCAGAAGCTGCCTGGAGTGTGAGGAGAGTTGTGTCAGTGCTCAGCGCTGAGCAGGCTGACAGGAGAGACGCGCAGGGGGGCCGCTTCTGAAGGAGCAGCTCAAGGGCACGTGGAGCAGGAGCTGGGACAAACTCCACCGTCACTTGATGCCAAACGCTCTGTGGCTTCTCCCTGGCAGCTCCGTGGATGCAAGGGGCCAAAGCGGAGCCCCCAGGCCGAGGGTACCCAAGCGGCAGCGCGTGGCTGGGGCTGGCAGCTCTCCACGCCGCGGCTCAGCCGCCAGCTCTGCATCTGATCACTGCCAGCTGCCCTGATGTGAGGTGATGGGCTGCGCTGGGCCGGGGGCTGGCAGGGGGCTGGCACATGTAGCACAGGCAGCCGAGGCGGCCTGGCACAGTGGGGGCACACGCATGTGCGCGGGCACGCCAGGATGGTCGTGCGTGGGGGCGCGTGGCAGGAGAGTGGGAACGAGGCGGCAGCGTTAGCTGGGAAGTGATGCAGAGCCAAAAATAACCCCCAGGCTGCAGCTCAGACCAGGTAGTAGCTTGGAGAGGGAGCTGCAGCATCCACGTCCACAGTACCCCATGGCACGAGTGGCTCGCTGGGGGCAGCTGGGGCTGGCACTGTGCCTGTGGGTCCTGAGGAATGCCCAGCCATGGGGGTATTCCCTCTCTGCAGTGCCCGTCCCAGGCCCGGGATGTCACCCTGAGGGTGCCCTTGCCATGCCAGCGCATCCTCTGCCGCAAAACCCAGGGGTGCAACACTCAGGCACTGCGCTGTGCCTGCCAGCTTTCGGGAGGGGATGATGCATGCAGCACCTGCAGGGTCCCTTGGGGTTGTGCCACCATGTGCTCTGTCAGCACTGCGGGTGCATCGGGGCAGCCTGCGGGTGCTGGGGTGGGGAGGGCAGTGGCAGTGCTGTGGTGCCAGGCAGTGACAGTGCCATGAATGCTAGGCAGGAGTGTTGTTGGTGCCATGCTGGTCAGCAGTGGTGGTGATGATGCCATGGGTGACAGGCAGTGGCATTGGTGGTGCAGTGAGTACCAGGCATGGCTGTGCCATGGGTGCCAGGAGGAGTTGTGGTGGTGCCGTGAGTGCCAGGAGGAGTGGTGGCGTTGCTGTGGGTGCCAGGAGGAGTGGCGGTGGTGCTGTGGGTACCAGGCAGGCGCTGGCGCTGCGTGCTGCCAGCTGCAGGGGGACGCTGCTGTCCCCCATCCATCTGCGTCTCGGCGGCTGAGCGAGGGACAGTCATGCGTTTATTTTTAACCATCTGGGGAGGGTGGAGGGGATTGGTGCCTCTCTGGTTATATCACTAAATCCCTGCCAGGCCCTGTTAGTTCCAGCACAGCGAGCCCTGCGCCGCGCTCCAGTAACTGTTTCAGGTCCTCGTCCTCCTGGGGCCATGCCCTGCCCCAGCCCTGGGAGACCTCAGGGCCAGCTGTGCACACAGCTGGAGAGTGTGGGCACTCACTAGAGTTCCCCACAGGACCCTCTGTCCCCAGCCCTGCCCTCCCACCCCACCACAGGGCAGAGCACAGGCAGCCAGGCCTCCCCTCTGCCCATCCCACCTCCCCAAGGAAGGGATGGTATGTGCTGTTCACAGCCACATCCCTCTCCCACACCCCTTTTGGGGACAGGGCAGGAGGAAATTTGAACTGCTTGTGGCCACCTTGTCCCCATCCCAGTGGCAGATGCCAAGCAGGATAGGCCCAGTGCTTTCCTGTGGAAACACTGTCCAAATCCAGGTCAGGATGGGGATGATGAGAACACCTAGGAAACGGCCACCACGGTCTCTGCTCCATCCCCGTGCAATGCCACCAGCCCCCTCCCAGCTCTTGGCAAAGCGGAAAAGGGTTAAGCCACACAGCAGGGCCACGTGATGCTCTGGGGATGCCGTTTTTCTGAAGATCAGGACGGATTAGGGTGGAATATCAGGGTGAGAATTCCTTGGGCGGCGCATTCTCTGACCCTGCCATGGCCCCTTGCCCAGAGGCTCCCAGTGCTGAGCCAGGCCCTGTCCAGTGAGCACCCACTGTGCTGCTCCCTGTGATTCCCTCCCAGCACCACTGGCTCCAGGGGTGTTTGGATGGCACCAAGAGGGTGGTGGGCACTGGAGGAGTCTGTGGGTCCAGAGCTGGAGCAGGAACCGTCCCCATGCCTGTCCCCTGTACCCAGATGTTTGTCCCACAGAGCTGTTGGCAGGAGGAATGGGGGTCCTCTGCACCCCCCATGACTCCCCTCTCCTGTCCCCTCAGTGCATGAGGCTTGTGTTTGCCCAAGAGACCCCCAGCGCCTGCTCTGACGCCCGAGGCAGCGCCGGGAGCCATGTCGGGTTCCTATGACGAGTCAGCATCAGCTGCCGAGGAAACAACCGACAGCTTCTGGGAGGTGAGTCCCGGCCATCCTGTCCTCCCACAGACCCCACTGCCACAGTCACTGCACCCTAGGCTGTCCTCTGGGCTGGGGGCTGCCCTCCCTTCTCTGCTTGAGAGCATCCCTACTGTGGTGGCTCCGTTTCTGAGCTGGCTCTGCCGAAGGTCTCAATCTTGGCCGTCCCTGAGTGACAGAGGGGTTGGAGGGAGTTTGGCTTGAGCAGCCCCAAGCCAAAGCTCCATCCCTGCACCCCCAAATTGCCTGGTGCTTCCCCTGTAGCCACCCCAGGCCAGCTGGGGCTGAGCCAGGCAGGATGGTCAGAGCCCACAGCTGCCTGTCCCTGCACCCATCCCAGGTGGGGAACTACAAGCGCACGGTGAAGCGGATCGATGATGGACACCGGCTCTGCAATGACCTCATGAACTGCGTGCACGAGCGGGCCAAGATCGAGAAGTCCTATGCCCAGCAGCTCACCGACTGGTCCAAGCGGTGGAGGCAACTCATCGAGAAAGGTACCGTGGCTTCCCCAGGGGCAGGGTTTCCCTGGGACACCTGGGTCCCCGTGTATCATCACAGCTTCATCTGGCAGAAATGGAGGGGATAAGGGCAGTGGAGTGACCCCCAGCTGTCCCCTTGGCCCCCAGGTCCCCAGTATGGCAGCCTGGAGAAGGCATGGGCCGCGATCATGACGGAGGCGGACAAGGTGAGCGAGCTGCACCAGGAGGTGAAGAATAGCCTCCTGAACGATGACTTTGAGAAGGTCAAGAACTGGCAGAAGGACGCCTACCACAAGCAGATCATGGGGGGCTTCAAGGAGGCCAAGGAGGCTGAGGATGGCTTCCGGAAAGCCCAGAAGCCCTGGGCCAAGAAGCTCAAGGAGGTGAGAGCAGCACAGTGTCCTGGGGCATCCCTGTGTCCCCAGGTCCAGCTCTGTGTGCCCAGTCCAGGCTGGGAGAGACGTGTGGCACCTCCTCACAGGCAGAGGGGTTGGCAGGGGGCTGTGACCACTACTCTGATGTCCCTTCCCTGTCCCCACAGCTGGAGACAGCCAAGAAAGCCTATCACCTGGCATGCAAGGAGGAGAAGCTGGCCATGACCCGTGAAGCCAACAGCAAGGCGGATCAGTCCAACACTCCTGAGCAGCAGAAGAAGCTCCAGGACAAAGTGGAAAAGTGCAAGCAAGATGTGCAAAAGGTGCAAGACACTGCCCTGTGCCAGATGCATGGGGAATTGGGAAGGGAAACCAGTGGAGATGGTCAACATGTCCCATTCTCCACCATCAGTTCCCATTTTCCCATCCCTGTGCTCCTGGAGAAGGATAAAGATGTGCAGGCAGTGCTCAGGGGAGTGTAAGCTGGGCAGGGATTTACCCCACTTATGGGGCCTGATTCCACCCACTGAGGCTCCTGGCTCAATTTGGGCTCCCCAGCTTTGGAGACCCCCCAAAGCAGACAGCACCCAGAAATGGCCTTTGAGACTCTTGAAGTACAACCAGGGTCCCTCTTGCATTTTTGCAGACTCAGGAGAAGTACGAGAAGGTGCTGGACGAGCTGAACAAGTGCACCCCGCAGTACATCGAGAGCATGGAGCAGGTCTTCGAGCAGTGCCAGCAGTTTGAGGAAAAGAGGCTCAACTTCCTCAAGGAAATGCTCCTGGACATCAAGAGGCACCTGAACCTGGCCGAGAGCAGCAGGTAGGGGCAGTGAATCCCAGCCAACACGATGGTCGCCAAGAGGTACCAGAGTGGCAGGAGGTTGTGCAGGAGCCTGGCGCCCCCTGGTGTCTCGGAGGACACACAGCCTGGGCTCCAGGTGACAGCCGGGGTATGTCCCTGTCCCTGTGCCACACTGTCCCCGGGGGTCCACCCTGACCCACAGCCCCTCAATCTCTCCCCACAGCTACGCCAACGTGTACCGGGAGCTGGAGCAGACCATCCGCATGTCGGATGCACAGGAGGACCTCCGGTGGTTCCGCAGCACCAGTGGCCCCGGGATGCCCATGAACTGGCCCCAGTTTGAGGTGAGACTGGGGGCCCCGGCTGGGTGCTGGCAGCCCTGCAGAGCAGCCGGGCACTCAGGGGTTGGTCGCTCTGTGCTTGCAGGAGTGGAACCCAGACCTGACACACACGATAACGCGGAAGGAGAAGCAGAAGAAGGGCGAGGGGGTGGCCCTGACCAATGCCAGCAGTGCGGGTGACACGGGAGCTCAGGCAGGCGAGCGCGGGAGGTGAGGGCCGGCATGAAGGAGAGGTGCCATGACAGGCACGGCCTTTGTCTGTGCAAGCACTTGGGGATGGGGATGTCCATGGTGACAGCCACGCCTCCCTCGCCTCCCCTTCCAGCGTGAGCAGCCATGACCGTGGGCAGACCTACAGCGCCGAGTGGTCTGATGACGAGGGCAGCAACTCCTTCAACACCAGCGAGGCCAATGGCGGCGCCAACCCCTTCGACGAGGAGTCGGCGGGGAAGGGCGTGAGGGTGCGGGCTCTGTACGACTACGACGGGCAGGAGCAGGATGAGCTCAGCTTCAAAGCAGGTACGGTCTGCCAGTGCCAGGTAGGATGAGGCTCGTTTGCTGGAGCTGTGGGTGTGAAATCCCTCAATTTCTGAGTTGGCCCAGCCTTTCAGAAAGTTGAACTGTCAGAAAAGGGAAGGTAGAAGCTGAGCCCAAATGCAGAAGGGGCAGGAGCAATGGTGGGACAGGGCATATGAGGGCTCAAGGGTCACCCCTCACCTTTCTGTTGTACAAACTGGTGTGCCCAGGATGAGTCCTGCAAACCCCCTGCATCTCCATCCCAGGGAGAAAAAGCGGGTGGGAGAATTTCCAGCACCTGCAATGAGCTCTTCCCTTCCACCTTCCTCTCCAGGTGATGAACTAACCAAACTCGGTGAGGAAGACGAGCAGGGGTGGTGCAAAGGGCGCTTGGACAACGGGCAGCTGGGGCTGTACCCCGCCAACTACGTGGAGGCAATCTAAGTCTTGTGATGTGCTCCTCGTCATCGTCAGCAGATAAATCCACCCTCCGTTGTCTCCATCTCTCCACCAGCCAACCAGCCATTCTGCCGTCTGGTCCTTCACCCCTCACCCTTAGAGATTCAGACATATTTTCCGACCAAGCTTTTATTTTTTTAAGAGTTGTCTCCGAAGAGTATTTTGCATAGTCGCTTTCTTCTAAGATAACGTGAAGCGAAAGATGACGTTGTCCGTTCGTCTACGTTAGTTGAATTTATTTTTTTTTTCTGAGCGAAAAGCTGATACCTCAAGATCTTAAAGCCCAACCAGTGAGAGCTCCTGATTGGTTGGTTTTTAAAGATACTGAAATCATGAGCCGCCTTCTGATTGGCTGGAACTGTTCTGAAACGCAAGGCGCCGAAGTTCCTGGGACCAACCAAATTCATCCCAGAAAACCGAGAGGGATTGGAGTCTGACTCCGTTGGGTTTTTTTTTGGGTGTTTCCACATTCTCCCCAGCTATTCCTCCCTCCCCGAGGAAGGGGGTGAATGCCCCTTCAGCCCCGCGGCCATCCTTGAGATGCCCAGGTGAGGTGGGACCAGCCCCGCCATGGAGCTTGCTGGCATCACCTCAGCTTCCTCCTCCTCCTCCTCCCGGCTGGGCTGTCAGCACACCTGGAGCGGGCGGAGGCTCCCAAGCCGATGCCCGGTCTGTGCTGCAGGGAGCAGCATCACCCTTCGGGTGGGCAGGTATCCAACGCACACCAGATCCAGGTGAGATGGCCCTAAAATCCTCCAGAGAAGGACCCACCAGGGCCCAGCACTGCTGGAAGCACCTTCACACCCAGCCTGGGATAGCAAGGACTGCCTTGGGCACTGCTGGGGATGGTCCCCATCCACCCCTTCCTGAAGAGAGGCAGGAGCAGAGCAGGGACGGGGGATGAGCATCACCTGGCCTTGCAGGCTGCTGGCAGGAGCTGCAGCCAGAGCAGGAGGGCTCAGGATACCCAGCCCAGGCAGAGCAGCTGCCTGGCAAAGACGGCCGAAAACAAGACACACCAAGGCAGGGGAATGGCCGCAGGCTTTGCCCTTTGCTTGTCCCCACGGAGCTCTCCCCTTCCTCCCCCGGGCTCTGCCCCTGGTCCTGCAGCTCCCGTGGCTGCTGCCACCCAGCATGGCCACCCCCACCCCCTGCCTCGGGTGCATTTGCCATCCCGAGCTCTTCCCTACAGATCATCTCTCATTCCTTTCCATACCATTACCCTTAGCAGCATCAATGCCATCAGCTTCCCGCACGCTCCTCCTGCTCCTATCCTGCCCCCTCCGTTGGTTCGTGAATTTTTGGCCCCAGGGATCCAGTGTTCTTGTGGATGCAGGGGAAGCACCGTGTGCTGGGCACGGTGGGTGGGAGCCATCCCGGCCCCTACCAGGTACCGGAAAAAAAACCACAAAGTCAGAAAAGACCCAACCAACCACCTGTCTCAGCAATGCACCCTGGTTTTTGTACATTGATTGTGTAATTTAAGAAGTATATATATAATATATATATCTCTCGTGATTGTATTTCCGTGGATACAACAACAAAAAGCAGCAAGAGAAAATAACCGAGCTCTGTCAGCGTCCTTGGCTCTGGGGTCTCCTTTGCTGTGCGTCTGTCTCACCCCTGGGGGGCGGCTGAGGTTGTGAACCCCCACCCCAAGGTTTTGGGGTGCAGCAGGATGGGGGGTTCACATGCATTGCTGGGTGCAAGGGGGGACAAGGGGAACAACCACTGCCTTTGGGGACTCCTGTGCCACTGCCAGACAAAGCCTTGGGAAAGGTTTTGGGGCTGCTCCAAGCACCAGCCCTGACCCAGCGCTCTCCTGAGCCTGTGACAGCCCCGGCACAGCAGGTTGATGTCACCTCCTGCCCTCCCCCAACCTGCCAGAGGACCTGTGTGGGGGACACGAGATTTGGGGCACCACCGGCCCACCTGGCCTATCCTCACAGTGCCCCACACCGGCTGCGTTGGGGGCACACAGCAAATCACAAGACACATTTTGCTTTTTTTTTTTCCTCTTTCCCCCCATTTTTTTGGTTTTTTCATCCCCTTTTCCAAAGGCCAAGGTAGTTTTCCTCCTTCTCCTGCTCCTTGCCGCCCTCCATCCCTCCTGCCAGGATGTGAGCAGGGCTGTCTACATCCGCTGCTGTGGGAGCAGCACAGAGCAAGAACAGAAGGGAAAGGCAGTATCTGGCACCAGCAGATTTTTTAAGGGGAAAAATCAAAATACAAAGAACCAGGTGTTTTTCCTTTTACGCTGCCACAGAACATCTCTGGAAGTCCAGGCCACCCCTCGGCATTTGCACAACTCATCACCAGCCAAAACCAAAAAGCAAATAAACAAATAAAAAAACCCTATAATATAAAAGATCAACATTGCCAGGTAACTCTGACTCTGGTGCAATAATCAGGTGAAGCAATTCCCAGCTCTCTGCCCCAGTCCAGCCTTGGTGGATCACACTCTGGCTTTATTGTCCAGAGGGAAATGGCAAAGCTGCCATCTCCATTTCCCCAGACTCTGGAATCAGGCAGTCCAAGTAAAATCCGAATCAAGGGACGAGCTTTGTGCCAGGGCACAGAACCTGGGCTCTTTGGAAGATGCTGGTGGCCCCGTGCACAAGGATGGGGGACCCACAATGTGCACAGCCCCACACCCACATTTACAGCTGCTTCCCTTGCAGAACTCCCATTTGCAGTCCCAAATCCCAGTGAAGGGGAGAAGCTGAGCATGTGCTGGAGTGAAAAGCAAAGGGGGGATGCACCTGTCTCAAGGGGGTGCCCAAGGTCCCCGGAGGCACAGCTCCCATTGCTGGCAGCACCCTTGGTTGGTGCCAGGCTGCTGCCACAGGGATTGAGACAGGACCCCACCATGAGCAGCAGTGGATGTCCCTGTCGGTGCCATTGTCTCAGCTCATGCCCCAGGCTTTTTCCTCCCTGAACAATGGCTGGGGTGAAGCCACCTACAGCCAGAACGCGGGAGGGAGGAGAGGAGGGGGGACAGTCCAGCCACAGTGCTCACCCTTCCCATGGGAGACAAGGGCTCTGCACGGTCCTTGCCCCGCACCAGGGCCTGCTGGAGGTGAGGGGTCCCTGCATCCGTTTCCAGCAGGTCCTGGCAGGGGAAGCCCCGCACCTCAGCCGAGGTCCTTGCTGCTGGCAGAGGGAGGCAGTGAAGGTCCCCCATCCCTCCCGGCGCTCAGCCGGTCCCGCCGCCGCTCAGACCGGGTGGACGAACTGGTAGACGAGGCGCTGGGAGATGTCGGGCTTCCGGATGATTCCTTTCTTGTAGTACTGCCGGATGGAGCGGCTCAGCTTGTCGTAGTTCATGGCCGGGCGGTTCTTGCGGATGCCCCACAGCCGGGCCACCTGCGCCGAATCCTCGATCTTGAAGATGCCTGGCAGAGGAGCGGGGCACGGAGAGTTACAGCATCTCCTGCCCCACCTCAGCCCCGCAGCGCCCGCCTCGGGACCTCTGGGGCATCCCCGCCCACCTTTGTCCTTGTTGAGCCAGCGGATGAAGCGCCCGTAGTTGTGCGGTTTCAGCAGCAGCTCCTTGAGGAACTGCCAGAGGTGGATGGGTTGGCCGGAGCAGGACGAGTCCACCTCGCTGTCGGCCCAGCTGGTGTCACCTCCTGCCACGGGAAAGGAAGGGTGAGAGGAGGGGAGGGACAGAGCTCGCTGCTGTGCACCATCCCAGGAGCTGCACGAATCAAGGATGCCCCGCTCGATGCCAGAGGGGCTCAGCCCAGGCACTGGGTCTGGCAGCTTTGCTTTCTCCTCCCTCTCTTGAAGCAGCTCGGTCCTGCCTTTGCTCAGGGGGTGTGGGACAGGGCCACTGAGGGGTTGGAGCCATTTCCCCTTTGCTGCATTTTGCAGAGAGCCGTGCGGCTGCTCTGGGGCAGAAGTAGTGTAACCGCACAGATCCCACAGCAGCAGCTGCTCCAGTGCTCCGGATAATTGCAATTAAACAGGGAGGGACCCCTCAAGGAGCCCGGACCCGCCCGAAACAGGAGTGGGGCTAGTGGAGCTGAGCCCACACAGAACTCACCGCAGTATCTCACGTCTCCAGGGGCAGCCTTCTCCTTCATCCAGGCGGCTGGAAGGGAGGAGCAGGGGTTCAGGGGGCCATCTCCTGCTGCACAGCATCGCCCACCCTCCCCAGCTCCCTCCTGCTCCCTGGCACCCACCAGACTTCCAGATGTCGAGGTGGGCGTGCAGGATGTCGCCGCAGGCGGGCGAGCGCTGGCAGAACTGCTCCTCGGACATGGCACACAGGTCCTTTCCCGACAGCTCCTGGAAGGACTTCCCGATCTGCGGCAGCCGGTATTGGTGCTCCGTCCACAGGATCCACTTCTGCACATTCCCGGGGCTCCAGTCCGTGGGGTCTGGGGGTGAAGGGGGTGAGTGTGGCCAGCCAGGAGCCGGCCCCTTCTCCCGCGGGAGAGCAGCCGCACTCCCCCAGATCCCCACACGCGGCTGCAGACCCTCAAATGCAGCGTGGCTCTGGCTCCCACGCCAGCGCATCCCTCCCTGGCCGCACCACGAGAGCGCCGGGAGAACCCACCTGAGGCGATGTTGAGGAGCTTGCAGGCTGTCTCGATGTCCTTCAGCACCTCGCCCACCACCATGCTCTGCACCTGCTCCAGCGAGTGCTCCTCCAGGTGCAGGCTGTCCTGCAGGTCCCCCTCGGGCCCCAGCCCCAGGCCCTGGCTGTCGATGATGGGACATTGCTCCGGCTCCTTCCGCGCCTCCTCCCGCCCGCCCTGGGCGCTGCCGTGGGACGGTTCCCCGGCGCCCTTGGTGGCCCAGGCCGTGTCCTCCGGGTACAGCATGTCGAAGTAGTGCAGGCAGAAGGCCGGCACGGGCTGCTCGGGGGTGCTGGGGGGGCTGGGGCTCTCCGGGCAGCCCCAGCTCCGGGGGTCGGGGTCCCGCGGGGGTGGCAGCAGCGTGGGCTCCGGCCAGGCGAGGCGGCCGGGGGGCAGAGCGGTCAGCCCGGGGCTGGCACTGCCCATCCCTCCGCTCAGCGCTGCCTCCAAACCTGCCCGGGGATGAGAGAGGAGCAGAGCTCAGCCCTGCACCGCTCCTGCCTTCCCGCCCAGCAGCCAGGCACAAAGGGAGGAACTAAGCCTGTTAGAGGGGAAAAACCCTCCGAAGAGCCCCACTGTGCCCGGAGCCTGCGGATGAGTGCGGGGTCAGCCGTGGCTGGGGGGGCTGTCCCCGGTTTGGGAGGGCCAACAGGAGCAGCAGCCAGCAGGGAGAAGGAGCTCAGGAGATGAGCAGGAGCTGGCCCCTGTTTAGGATCTGGGTGTTTAGGGTCTCCCCGGAGGCTGCACCCCAGGCTGGCAGCAGCTCAGTCCCAGGTGGAGTTGAGGCCTCGGTGTGAGACAGTGGGGGGCACTGGGGGGCTCCCCAGCACCTGTGCAGGACAGCCCTGGGGTGATGATGGATGCTTGAGCCGCAGGGATGCATTTCTGAGGGTGGAAAACATCCTCTGCTGCTTCCACCTGAGGCACAACAGCCCCCAGACCCAGATGTCCTGGGAGGGACTGAGCCCAGCACCGCAGCACCCAGCCCTTGGCCGCTGTTGCCAACTCCCAGATGAGAACTTTCCTTTTAAGGACAGGATAATTGCAATTACCTTCACTCTCTTGCAAGAAAAACTACCCAAAATCTGCCTGTCCCCATCTGTCTCTACGTGCAGGGAGTCCTGGAGGCCATGGAGAAGAGGATGAACCTGCTGAATTTCCATGGCAACACCAGGGAATGGCTCCATCCATGGAGAAATCTCCCAAAAAACCATCCTGAGATTTTGGGGAGGGGAAGCCCCTGCCAGGGAGAAGCTGCTGATGGGCACGGCCAGGGCACTGCCCAGCTCCTCCACCTTCAGCATTGCATTTCACAAGAAGAACCATAGCAAACTGGTGGTTTAAAAGCAGAAAAAGCAGCTTTAGCAATGGAGCCGGCACTGGGAAAGGAGCATGCAAAGATTGAAACCCCTCAGGACACCAGGCAGCCCTGAAGGGGAACAGGGGGCAGTGACCAGGGAAAAGGGGTACCCTGTTGCTCCAAACCCTAGCTGGGGGGAAAAATGTTTAAAAGATACAAGAGGAAAAGATCCTCCAGGCAGAGCACAGCCCCCAGGCGTGGGGCTGCTCAGTGAAGGAGGGACACTGGGGACTCAGCCCCATGTCCCATGTTCAGGGAGGCGCTAATGCAGCTCCTGAGGATTCAGGGCTCCCAGGAATGTGGGTTTTGAATTGCCTGCACTTGGGGGAAGCTCATCACCCTTGGAATAGCCTGAAGAGCTCAGAAAAACCCATGGAAGAGCCAGGGACACCAAAACAGCTGCCACAGCAGCCTTAGCCCGTGGGGATCTGGGGAGGGACTGTGAGTTCAGGAGTTGGAACTCACATCCCTGAGTGGTTTTCATGGCACTGCAGCAAGGAGGAGTAAGAAGACCCTCTTCTAGTCTGGGGCTGCCTCCACCATCCAAACAGTTTCCCTGAGAGATGGTGCCTGCTTCCAAACCTCTCCTTGATTTGCTTGGGATTAAAAGAGCTTTAGGAGATCAGCAATAAATCCAACCTCACGCTGCTCCCAGCACAAAAGGGAAGTGGTAACAGCTTGTGCAGCTCCTGCACTGTGCTGGCCATGGGGATCTCTGAGGAGGGGACAGGGGCCTCATCCCCAGTACCTCTGGGATGTTCTGAGGCCACGGTTCATCCTCACACATGGAGGAGCAGGGCTATGGAACTATCCTCGGGAATGCCACAGGATGGATGGCCCCAGCTTCACCCTCATCCTGTTCCCTTCCTCCCTGATGGGACCAGAGAGACCCAATCCCTTGGGAAGTGTCCCCAAAAGCCTGAGCTGTGCCCCACCAAGGGCACTGTACTCTCAGGGCGGGGGCCACTGTTTGACTTTCTCCCTCTCTGGCACGCGGGCGGCCGGGCTGGGTGGGACCTGTTTGCACTGAGATGCCACTTCAGGTGGCTTTTTTCCCCCTCTTTCCCTACCCCTTTTTGCATTTCCCTGGAAAAGGAGAGCTGGAGGAGCAGCCCCATGTGCTCTGGCCCACAAGGCACCCAAAACCCTTCCCACTCCCTGCCCGAGCTGAGCTGGGTCATTGCATCAGCCTTGGCAGACGCTCCATGGGGAGCTCCAGCTCCGGGGCTGGGATGGGGTGGTGGGACTGGGATGGAGCTCCTGCACTTGCCAGGGCACATTGCCAGCATGAGCCCAGGGCCATGGGTGGTGCTGGGTCACAGCTCAGCTCCACAGGCCTGCAGAGACACAGCCCCACAGAGACCCCACAGGGGATAACAATGGGGCCAAGGACCCCCGTGTCTCCCCAAGCTCTCCTGGTAAGTGCAACCCACCATGGCTCAGGGTGGGACACGAGCACCAGCAAGGGTGGAACGCTGGGATCAGCCCTTGAGAGCGAGAGAAAAAAAAAAGAAGGGAAAATAAATTCACCCACCCCCCACCCTCGAACAATGGGTCCGTTAATTAAAATCAAATCTGCGGTGGAACAGGTTGTGCCGGAGTGGCTCGGAAGCCCCGTGGGACCGGGGAGGTTGGCCCGCTGCGGGAGGGGTGCTGCCCACAGCACCCGGGATGTCTCCCAAGCCCCCGGGCAATTCTGAAAACCCTTCCCAGGAAGCCGGGGTGGGAGGCCAGGGCCAGGCTCCAGGGTCACCCCTCCAGGGTCACAGCACAGGGATGTGCTGTCCCTGGAGGAACTGGGGCTGTGCAGGACCCAGAGCTGTCCCAGCCTGCCCAGAGCGGCCTGGATTGAGCAGGAAAAGAGAGCTGGGGTCCCTGCACAAGCCAGAGCTGCAGCAGGCACCCAGGTGGGTGCTCAGAGGCTGCTGACAATTTGAGATCCTGCCAGCATGTCCCATGCACCCTGCAAGCCCTGGAGAGACAGCTGTGCCATGTCCTGCGCCAAACCCTGCGCCATGCACCCTTCTTATCTCTGGGTGGAGGAAGCATTGGCCAAAACCTCCCCACAGCCAGGGCAGGGACCGGGGACGGCGCTGGGGGACTGGGGAGGTGACGGAGCAGGGGGCTGGTTCTGGTACCTGCATGGTGACAGGGTTGGGGCCAGAGCAAGCCCCAGGCTCACTCTGATGCACCCCCAGGGGGATGCAGCCCTTCCTGGGGGTCCTGGACCCTTGGCTCCCCAGCAGCCTCCTCCAATACCACCGAGGTGCCCTGACTCCTGCTGTTACCTGCATGGCTGCTGGCACAGGGACCAGGTGTCCCCATGGGTCCCCACGCCCTGGGTCAGGCTGCCCTCTCCATCAGCGCAGGGAGGCAAACAGCAGTGACAGGCACAACCTGCCAGTGACCTGAGCAAAGCTCGGTGCTCGGTGTCCCCCCGGTGAGCAGCAGAGCTTGGTGTTCCCCATTTGGGGCCAGGGAGCCCCTATTTATAGCAGCATCTTCCCCCCCGTGCTCCCAGCCCCAGAGAACACTGGTATTGTGGGGATTTGGCACCCTCACAGTGTTTGTGTTTCACTAACCGAGCAGAACCACAAAACCAAACCCGCAGCCAAAGTGACTCTAGGGCTGACAAACAAAAACCACCCCAGCAGGAAAGCATCTGAGACAGTTCAGGTCTGGAAAAGGGATTTGGCTTCACAGAGACACCCCAGAGCTGGCAATTCCTCAACAGCCACCCAGGGCGCTCCAGAGAGGATCCTGGCTGCTGGTTTGTCACACAGTGCCCCTAAGGTCACGGTCCCCTGCCTGGCCCAGGGGCTGGTAGGACCCTGGGTGTCCCAGCTGTTCCCAGGTGGGCTCAGGAGGAGCCGGCCCCGAGAGTTCTGGCTCCATCCCACCCTCCTTGCTTGAACAGGAGGAGGTTGCAAAGACACAAAAATAGCAAATCCCATATTATTTCGGGTGACACCATCCAGAGAAATGCCAGAGCCTCACACCGAGGGACAACCTGTCCCTGTTTTGCCCTAACGACACCTGAAGGAGCAAGGAGCTGTGAATGGGATACTGACATGGGACAGCACCAGACTGGTGCCAAAAGCAGCAGGACCCCCAGGAGGGAGGGAAGGTGGGCTGGGTGGGTGCTGGGGCAGCACAGGGAGACGGGGGTCGCGGCAGCTCGGGCTCCTTACCTCGAGGGTGTGCGTGCTCAGAAGCCACATGGATGCCAGCGCAGGGTGGCAAGAGCCGTCCCTGCGGCACTCGGCGCGGTGTCTGCGGGGGACATGGCCCCGGCTGAGGTGTCCGAGCACGGGCGAGGAGTGCGGCCGGCAGCACCGCGCCCCGCTCAGCGCCTGCTCCGCGGCGGCAGCGCGGCCGGGCTGAGCCTCATCGGCACCGGGCCGGGACGGGAGTGAGAACCGGGCACCCCGAGTGGCTCCGGGGGCAGGACAGGGACCAAGCCCGGCACGGCTGCGCGAGGGGGATGCCGGCAGTGAGTGTCAGGGCTCAGCCAGAGCCGCCTTTGCCCATTATATCCAATTCCTTCCTTATTTACCTGAACAAACAAGCAGCGCTTACCTCAGCCGAGGTGTTTGAACAGCCCGGGCCGGGTTAACCCTTGGCAGGTGCGTCCAGGGCAGGCTTAGGCCAGAACGGGCCTTGGGAGGGGAGTGGGGCAAACCCGGGCACCGTTAACCCCTTCCCACCCTCAGATGGGATGAGACAGAGACAGGGACAGGGACAGACAGACACCTGGCTCCTCCTGGACTCAGACCTGCAGCACAGAGACCTGTCGGATGTGTGAGCGTCGGTGGCATGACATCACTCCCAGAGGAGGCTGGGCCTTGCTGGGGCCGGGAGCATCCCTGAGGGACATCCTGGGAGCATCCCTGAGTGGCACCCAGGAACACCCCTGAGCCGAACCCCAGAACCATCCCCTGCCCGAGGGCTGCAGCCATGGACGCAGCCTGTGAGTGAGGGTGCACAGAGCTGTTGGGGTGAAGGCAGCCCCTGACAGCACCCAAACCCTCCCATCTCAGGGACACATCTCTGTCCCCTGCCCGTGGGTCCGTGACTGTGGGATGGGGCATGGGGACACAGCGAGAATGTGCCGTACTCCAGGCCCGGGTTGTCTCCACCGGCATGAGCAGGAAAAAGCAGTTCTGAGCAAGACAGACACCGAGCTGGTATTTATGGTCTTTTTTTTAGCACATGAAGCAGGCAGGGCAGTTAAGGCAGTTCTCCTGCTCACGTAGCGCTGCCAAAACCAAACTCCCACGTGCCCTAAAAACCCACGTCAGACCAAACCCCGCCACAAACACCCACAGGCTGGCCCCACGTCACCATATCCCAGCAGGCACGTGGCCCGTCCCCAGCCCACATACCGGTGGCAGAGCTGGCATCCCTCGTTGCCCTTACCCGGGGCAGGCACAGCCGATAAGCCACCCGTCAGAAATGTTTGCCGTGAGGAAATGAAAACCCTGGAGGAAGGAGACCCCGCTGCGGGCACTGGGAAAGGGCTTCGCTGCTATCGGCAGCGCCAGGAGTTTCTGCCTCCCTTTGAAACGCCTCAATGTTATCTTATCGTGGGGAAAGCTCCCCCTGGATCAGGGCTCCCTGTCTCAGGGGAGTTCTTTTCTGCTGTTTTGGTAAACTCGGCTGGGCCTGGGACACGTGGCAGGGGCTGTGGGGGGACCTTAGGACAAGCAGCTGTATTGGGAAGCTTCCAGCCCCTGCCCGGGCTTTGCCAGAGGTTGGGCATGTCTGACTGGGATGTGGCACAGCCAGGAAGGGGGTCCAGGCCACCCAGTGCCCTCCCAGTGCTCCCGGCAGCCACAGCAGAGCTCCCCAGCCCATTCAGAGCATCCACTGCTTTGGACAAGGCCCCACAAGCTCCCAAAGCTGCTCCCGTGCACACCTCAGGATCCCCGGAGGGCACCTGGAGCAGGAGCATCCCAGCACAGCCCTGGGGCCGCAGCCCTCCAAGCATGGATCCCTTCTGCACAGCGCAGAAACACGAGTGTCTCACGTGTAAACTCGACACCAGCTGGCACCAGCCATGTTGGGAAAGCACCATGCCCATCCTGCTGTCCCTGTGGCCGCTCCTCTCCTGCCCCACAGCCGGGCTGTGGCGTGGGGGACGTCTGGTGAGCTGGGTTTGGTTTGTGCAGGCTGTGCAAGCTGGATCTGCTGTGACACCACCTCCAGGTCACCTGTGTTTATTTGGCTTCTTTACAACATTTCACCAAAGTAAACACTAGACCAGAGCACCAGAAGGAGTCAGATGCAAAGCTGAAGAAGGCACGACTGGGGACACTGGACAGTGTCAGATATCACCAAGCAGTGGGGAGTTCCCAGTCCCAGATCCAGAGCATCCCAGACCCGGGTCATCCTGGGCTGTCTGGGACCTGTTTCCAAATTCACACCTCAGTCTGAAAAAGCTTTTCCTATTTCTCTTATCGGTAGCAGCGGGATCTCGATAATAGAAAGAGATTAAAGGGAAAAACATTTCCTTTTCTGGGCTCAGGGAGAGCTGGGCAGTGCAGCACAGTGCTGCAAAACTGGGTGAAAGGCCTCAAAACGAGACCTCTGCTTCCCTCCCAGAGGGCTCGGAGGCTGGAGCCACCCAGTATCACCAGTTTCTAGGAGCTCCAGCTGTGCTGGGCTTTGGCCACACAAGGCTCTGGCCACACTGGGCTCTGGCTGTGCCGGGCTCTCCTCGACACCTTTCGCAATCACAGCTCGGCACAGCTCTGCTTGCACATGCAAACCAGGAAAAGGAGAGATTGCAACACCTGAGGAACAACAAAAGAGGGAAATGAAGTCTGGCTTTTCTGCCCTGTGTGCGCAGTTTTCGGTACTTTTTCCTTGTCCTCCCTGTCAACCCATCAGCTCCGAATCCGGTGTCTTTTGCCACTGCTGAAACTTCAGTGCTTGGGAACGTGGCCGGAGGGGAGAGATGGAGAAACGACTCATGAATCAGCCTGGAGGAATCTCTGCCCACCTGCCTGCAGCTAATCTCTGGCTGCATCACAAGAATAATAGATAAGCAGCCATGTCACATATAATAAAACTATTGAAGGCCCTTGATGTCACTGCACAAACCACAGAGAGCATGGAGCCCGACCTGTCCCCACACGCAGCTGTGTTTCCTGGTCCCCTGCAGTGGTGGGGCTTCCTGTGCTCCAGCTCCTGCACAACTTTTGGGACAGTGGTGGCCCCTGAGTAGAACTAGAGTCCCTCTGAGAGGCCACATCCTGCACCCGATGTCTGTGCCACAGGGCGATAATGGGACAGGAGCATTCCCCACTCCCAGGCTGCGGGATGGGTGCTCTGAGGCTTTTTTGCAGCTCAAGGAGACTGGAAATGGTTGAAATGGTTGAAGTTCCTTTAATGCATTCTCCCCACGCCTTGGAGGGGTCCTGGGAGAAGAGAAGGTCCCTCCAGCAGAGCCCAAAATTACCCAGAGGGTCAGGGAGCAGAGGTGCAGGAACCCACAGGTGTGCGCGGAGGTTGCTTTTGATGGAGCAATGTCCCTGCGCAGATTTACCTGGGAGAGCGTCCAGAGCTCCCGAACTGCTGGGATTGCTCCAGACCACCGGAATCCCCTCTGGCTCCTCCTTATCCCAGCCAGACCTTACCCATTTCCCCTGCAGTCCCAGGGCGAGCGGGGCCGCTCCTCTTTATTCTTTTTATTACCCCCCCGGCTCCCCCATCTCCCAGCTGCTGCCATAAATGCCATTTACGGGGCCGCGTGTGTGCTCGGGGCAAACAGCCGCGTTATTGCCGTGCCCCCGCCCGCGGCCCACCCTGATAGAGGAGCCGGGGCTCCCGGCCCTGCTCTGCCACTCGGTCCCCCTTCGGAGCCTGCTCCAGCTCCTGCTCGCTGCTCCCACACTCCATCCCCACTGCATGAGGTGGCTCCTGGTTGCTCCCGTGCCGCTGCGAGGGGACCGCGGTGTCACCTGCACCCCAGGGCAGCCCCCGAGGGTGCCAAGGGGGTACTGGAGGAGTCGGCTCCATCCAGCTGCACAAGGGTTGGTGTCTGCTCCACACTGATGGCATGAGGGGTCTAGGTGCCATCCCTTTGCTGAGCACAGAGACCTTGGTGGTCACCCGGCACCTTTCAGAGGCACCAGGAGGTGACAGGGTCTGTCTCTGGGCTGCCCCAGTCCTGCCTCTGCAGCCTGGCCGTGTCTGGGAGGGCAGCTGGGGAAGGACGAGCTGGGGGAGGCGGATGAAGACACCAGTCCCTGGACCACCAGCTCCCCACCATTCCCACCTCGGTCCCCCCCCAGCACCCCCAGGTTCGGTGCCACCCCGAGTGATACAAGGGAACTCGTGGGACACCCAGCCAGGCAGGGAGCAGCGGATACACCGCCGTGTTTGCTGTTCCCTTCCCAAAGCCCTGCTTTTTTCTTTCTCCGGTGGCATTAAACTCCTGCCTTTGTCTCTTGGGATTAAAAGCCTGGAAATGGTTGCGGGTCGCCCGGCGGTGCCAGGAAGAGCGGGCTCAGCGCGGCGTGGGCACACCCCGCTCGCCGCAGGGTGAGGAAAGGTCACGGCTCCCCCTGCACCGCCACCGGAGATTTGGGGTGCAGAGGAGGGGAAGGATCCTGGTCTGGGCTCTCCATGCAGCTGTTGCATCAGCACGCCAACCCTAAATCCCATCCAGCATGAGAGAACCCCCCAAAATAACCCACACAGGCACCGTACTCTTGTTCTGTCACTGTCACCTGCTCGTCCCAGCGGCACACGGGGCAGCGGGGCAGGGGGGGTCAGCAGCCCCTGCCCGTGCCGGGGCCGCTCGGCAGCAGCAGTTCCCAGGTACACAGGGGCAGCCAGGTGAGACGGGCCGGGCCCGGTGCCAGCAGAAGGGATGTTGTCTTTTCACACAGCCCCGGTGCGGGGCCGAGTGGCAGCAGAACCCTCCTCGGCTTTGGTTCCCACACTGGGTGCCATTGAGAAATGCAAATTCATTCTTCTGCTGCCCGTTCTCCCCACATGCAAAACGATCCTCGGGCATAATGGCCCCACGGAGCGGCAGCGTGGGAGCCTCGGGGCAGGGAAACACCCCGGGTGGAACGGGCAGCTCTGCGGGCCAGGGCAGCACACTCTGCCCCCGGAGCAGGGGATGCTCTTGGTGGTGATTTCCCTTTGGGTTCTGCACTGTCCAATCCAGGAGAACTGCAGAAGGTCCCGTCCCAGGGAGAAAACCCCTTAAGGTTACCCCAAACACCACACTGTCTGGTCTCAGCTCGAAGAGCTGGGGTTGGAGGCTGGAGGGGCTGCGTGGTGAGGGGCACGAGGGGATCAGCAGGGACCAGTCGCCCATCTCCCATCGCTCCTGAGCCGCAGAGCCAGGTTTGTGAGGCCAGGGGAGCAGGGAGAGGAGGGCTCCCCAGTGCACGGAGGGCAGGAACCTCACATCCCGCAGCCTTCCATGGGCACGGAGCTGCCCGCAGAGCGAGCCGTGACTCAGCGGTGACTCACCGAGCTCCGAAGGAAACGTGTCGCTCCCGTGAGCATCGCCCGGGTCCGGCACCTTGTCCTGGGGGCTCAGCAAGGAGCCAGGACCTCGGCAGTCATGCAGGGAAAACGGGGTGTGTGATGTAGGGCAGGATCCCAAACGAGATCCCTTGTCCTATCTTTCCCCACTGTGCAGTCACTGGGTTGGCCACAGAGCTTGGAGGAATTTCCTTTTCCCCGGCAAACACACGCTCCTGGGGGCAGCTCCTGGGGGCAGCTCCTGGGTATCCCCAGCCTTGTCAGCCTTCCCGACACCGACACCGTGCAGAGCCGCAGTTCCCGGAGCCAGGTCTGGGGAGGAGGGAGCTGTGATGGGCACCGGGAGCTGGGCAGGGGGCCCCCAGCACCTGTCAAAGCCTTGCTGGACACAGGCAGCATTCCTTGTGGCATCCCTGGTTTCACGGGCAGGATATTAAAGCAGAAAATGGTTAATGCTCTGTGAGGGAGCAGAGAGACTGAGCTCTGGCCCTGGTGTAGGATGTGACCCGAAATGGCTCCATGTTCCCCTCAAAGGGCTGTCCCGGCCTCAAGCCTGGCTCTCCCCATCCCAACCATCCCCATCCCAGTGCTGGCTCAGGCACCAGCAGAGCAGGGACATCACTTCTCTCCTCAGCAGTGGATTTTGAGTGCAGCAAAATGTTTGTTCTGTCAACATGTGCCTAATCCCCAACCAAAAGCCGATGAAAACACCATAGGGGGGAAGGATGGGAATGAACTGCCCTTTGAGACAAAGTCCCGGTGGTGACAGGCACAGCCCCAGTGTGTGGGGAGCTGGGATCCTCCACTGGCTCTCTGCTCCTGGGGACCCTGTACCAGGCAGGGCAGGGGAAATGCTCTCCATGGGGCAGGGATGGTCTCCAGCTGCAGCCTGGCCCTGCCACAAACCCAAGCAGGATCCTGAGCTCCACGGAGAAGGTGCAGAAATTATCCTTGCTCTGTAGGGATTGCCCGGCCTCAGTGACCAGTCCTGGCTCCCTTCCCCCTCCAAATGCAGCCAGCAGGTGCAGGCAACACACAGCAGTGTCCCCACACCAGCCTAGGACTGTCCCTGTCCCTGCTGACCCAGCACCTGCTGTGACACCAGCAGGCTCACAAACGTCACAAACGGGCTCACCTGAGGATTAGCATTTCCAGATGACCCATAAAACCTTTTTCCTTGTGGGATGAAACAACACTTTGTCCTGTGAGGCTCGTTTCCAGCCTGTCTGGGGCTGGGCTGAGCAAGCAGAGCTGCCCCACTGCCCACCCCAGGGTGGTCCCAAGGACCCACTCCCAGCACCCAGAGGCATCAGCCCTGCACCCTTCACCCACATGAAAAAAAAAAAAAAAAAGGGAAAAAATAAGGTACATTTAGCAATTTTCATTTGTTTGCTCTTTAAATAATTGTTTCCTTATCACTATTGATTTAGATACCTTTAAAATTC
Organism: Poecile atricapillus; assembly: GCF_030490865.1. Taxonomy (NCBI): domain Eukaryota; kingdom Metazoa; phylum Chordata; class Aves; order Passeriformes; family Paridae; genus Poecile; species Poecile atricapillus. The sequence goes on from NC_081271.1 coordinate 3,496,049, forward strand.
TGACAAACCTGCTTCTCAGGCACCCTCAGCTGCTTCCTCCCAGCCTGCTCCCCATGGGCAAGGCAGAGCAGCCAGGCTCATCCTAAGGAGACTTCCCTGCTTGGGGAGGCACCTGCAGGGCACTGAGCCCCCACTCACCCCCTCCTTCCCAAGAGGGATAAACCAGGCTGCTCCAAAGCTGTAGTTTGGGAATTTGTCCTCTCTCATTCCACTGTGGAGCAGACACAGGGGCTTTGGGGCTGCTGCCATGCCCTGCCAGGCTCGGGAGGGCACCCCTAAGGGCACAGTGGCCGCGATTGCACAAGACCCTCTGCAAAATCCAGCTCTGGCTACGAGCAGCCTCAGGTAGGGCAGCACAGTGACTGCTGGGGTGGAGGCAGGACAGGACAGGTTCAAGTGTCCCCCAAGCACTGCCAGGATGACCCTGTGGCCTCCCTGGGGACAGGGACCCTCTCTGCTGCCCAATGCAGCCGTGTCAGTCCTCAGGTGCCTCTTGCTGTCACCTACCCAAGGGTCCTTGGCCCTTCTGGGCTCACAGGGGTTCGAGGGGCTCATCCCAGGGTCCCTCCAATGACACCCTGGGTCTGGGGCTTCAATGCCACTGTCTGATGTCACAGCCCAGCCTGCAGCTGTCAATTAATTGAGGAAACATGGCCACAATAAACAGCGAGGAGGGAAAATGCTGCAGATTAGATAAGGAATGTGAGTTCTTGCTGTGTTTCCCCCTGGATGCCAATGCTGCACAGACCCTGCCAAGCCCAGCTGCTCCACACCAGAGGTGCAGAGAGACCCAGGAGAGGTGAAAAGCCCTATCCTGTGGGATGGCTTTCCTAGAAAAGGGCCTGGAAAAAGGGCCATACCCCAGCCCCAAGGTTTTGGGGTCCCTCTCTCCCTCCCACAGAACTGTGCACCACCCTGAGGCCACAGCAGAGCAGCCAGACCCCCTTTTGCCCCCAACACGTCACCCTTCAAAATGAGATACAACATGGGCCTCCTGGTGTGCAGACCCTTCCTCATTCCCAACCCAGAGGGTTGTGCCCATGCTGTCCCTGCCCAGCAGCTCCTGCTTGGCTCTGCAGCACTGTTCCAGTTCCAGCAGTGGTGGTGACAGGCCAAGTGACATGTGCCACCCCACCACCCAGCCAAGCCTGGCCAGGACAGCAGCTGCTCCGGGAGGTGGGCGGACAGGACTCTTGCCTGTGGAAAAACCACATCCAGCAGCTCTGAAGGATTTTGTGGACGAAGAACAACCTCAGCTCCCTCTGCTGGCACCTGCCCCAGGCTGGGCCCGTCGCCAGCAAACTGTGTTTGAACACCTCCACTGGGAGCCCCTGGGTCCAGATCAACCCCCCCAGACCAGCCCCTGCACCCAACACCATCCCCTGGCAGCACGTGGAGCTGTGATTCCTGCGGTGCCCCGACTCCTGGGCACAGCTGAGCCACCTCACAGGACACTGCACCGCTCACCATGAGTGGAAAGTGGTGAAAACCAAACTTTCCTCTCCCTGCTTTAAGTTTCTATGAAGGCGTCACTCCTGCAGGGGAGAGATAACCAAACTACGGGAATAGGATGAGCGAAGAGGCAGCTCTGGGGCCAGCCCAGCTGCAGCTGCTCTGCAGAGCTGAGCCTGCAGCGTTCCATGGGGCAAACAGGGCTGGTCCGTGCCCACGCATGCCATCTGCCTCCCCGCTGGGCTCCGCTGCGAGCTTTTACTACTTGGCTGTTTTATCAATGGGGTAGGAAATGTTTGAGATTAGATTTCCTTAAATAATTCCTGTGTAACTGGGAATTTTCCAACAAACACAAAGGCAGAGAGAGCAGGTTGTGGAGAGCTTCCAGAAAGATCCCAAGTTCCCCCTGATTCTGTTCCTTCCCCATGGACCTCTGGTAGCATCACACCACTGGCCTGGCCTCATTTCCCCCTTGGTCCATTAACATTCCCTCGTGCCTCCCAAGGGATCTGCAGAGATGCACGAGCAGAGTGTTGCGCACCACAGGCTGTAGCAGGTAGAGGAAGAAAAATAAACAAAAATCACAAAAATCCTCTCTGCCACTGTTCCAGGTGCTGCTCCTGGATGGGCAGGTGCCCATTGGAGCCCTTGGGGTCATGCCTGCAGGTATGAGGACATGCAGTGGTGCTGGGGAGTTTTTGGAGCAGATCTGCTCTTCCCTCCAGCCCTAGGGGCATGAGTACCCAACAAGGCACAGGGCATGGGCCTGAGCAGTCCTGGGTGCTGAGCACATCCTCATCCCTGTAATCCATCACAAAAATCTGGGAATACCCTTCCTCCAACTGATGTGCTTTGGGAACTGAAAAAAAAAAAAAAACCTGCATAAAATCAGAATTAATTTTTCAACTTTTAATGGACAATGATCTGGTTCCCCTAAAAAAACAAGCAGCAAAAGCAGCACCCAAGCAGCTCCCAGATGCCTGTGGCAGCTGTTTGCCTTGGCCTCCTGCCCACCTGCCCAGCTCGGCTGCTGGGATCGCAGGATGACCTCCACCACAGCAATCCCGCCAGGTATTTGCCCACTCAGGAGATACCTTTAAAGGTGTGATGGGATTGTCCTGTGCTGGCAACCCCTGACAGGTTGCAACCCTAAAGATAAACAGATTCTTTCGAGCAAATAAGGAGTAAATGCAAAGCTGGGCAGTGAGCAGAGCGGGCAATCCTCCCCTGCCCAAACAGCGGCCTCGGGACACCTGCGAGCACCTCGAGCTTGAGGGGCGCGTTCTGCTCAGGGCACAAAACAAACACCCCCAGGCACAGGCAGCAGGATGTCTGTTCCCAGTCAGGCTTTCAGTCAAGCTTAACCGGCACATGAAAGCTCCAGGCATTTATTCAAATGATAAAAGCAAAGCCAGCACACACAGAGTGAGGTTTCTGGTGGGGATTAGTAACAAACTCCCAGGTAAGCAAAGGAACGGCCTCAGCTGAGCTGCTCCATGGTGCAGTTTATCCAAGTAATGCTTGGGCTGGGTGTCCTGAGCAGCAAGGCCTCACCTGGGAACTCAGATCCACCTGGGACAACTGTGCAGGTGCCCAGCAAAGTGAGACCTTCCTGTGCCCCAATCCCAATACACAGCTGTTTCCTTAGGGATTGTGAGAAAATAAAACCCAAGCTAATCTTCCTCCTTTCAGACTCCCACTCCTGCCTTCCTGAGCCACTCAGGGGATGGAAGATGTGATCCCTCAGGACTAGGCTGTTTGAAGTGTGAAGTATCACCCCATCCTGCACCAGGCTCTGAGGGAACGGCTGGGATTTGGATCAGCCACACAAGGAGCACCTGGGAACACAGCAGTGGCATCGCTTTGTGCTGGTGTCCCTCCTATGGAGATTGCTGAGACCATCCCACTCCTCCTCAGGAGCTGTCTAGAGAAGTGACCTGACCTTGTCACAAGGGAATCCAGAGTCCCTTCCCTCCCCCTGCCTCACAACCATCCCCAGAGCCTCTCCCCACCCTCACCCAGGGGCTTGACAGTTGGTTTGATAACCTCAGTATGCACCAAATTGGGTCTGGTTTCACAGCAATTTGGACTAAATTAGGGCTGGAGCTGGGTTTAAGAGTTTTGTGCTTGAATGTCTGGAAACACGCTGGGGATGGAGCAAATCAGGAACATTTAACTACAAAGTGACAGAAGGTTTGCAGCTTCAATAAAACTCTCAACAGCTATGAGCTTTTTTTTTTTTTTGGTTTTTTTCAGTGTTAATTTAATCATACAAATATTCATTTATACATTAAGGAAAAAGCTTCCTTTATTTTCACCCCCAATGTGCTATCATAGGACTTCTCCCAGACTCAGAGAGGCAACACACCATCCTGTGCTACACATGCACTGTCCCGGCGAGCACAGACAGGCTGGGAACCACCCACGCACTCACACACGGAAAAAATTAAACACAACAGAAACCCAGACATGGGACAGCGTGCATTTCCCACCCACACCACTGCTCTCTGACTGCACGGCTCTGCCCCAGCTCCCAAACCTTGGCGGGGCTCAAATCCAGCACTCCTGAAGTGTGGGCAGAAGATTCCCACTTTCTCAACCCCTCCCATGGCACTGTCACTTCAGGGCCAGTCCCAGGGACATCCTGCTCCAGTTTGCCAAGGCTGGGAGGTGACTGCTTGAGCTGTGTTAGTGGCAGGGTCCAAGTGACTCTTGCTTACCACAGGGACCCACTTAGAGGCCATCAGAGATGTTCTACATTACCCTTTTTTGTGTATGGCAGCCGAAATAAACTGCAGTGTCATGTAGCAGAATTTTGCCAAATTCACTTTAATCTCCCCATTAAAAGCTGGACACCTGAAGCATGAGCAATCTGAGGGCCGGCTGCACCATGAAGCTCCAAGAAATCAGGAGATAAAAGCACCTTTGGCCTCAGTGAAAGAGTTTTTACTGGAGGAAAAACACAGAGATAGACCAACCCCTGTTTTAAAACATCCTTCTAGTGCCACAGCAGGGGCCACAACACTGGCCCCAAAGAGCCAGCGCTCCGTGGATCCCTCAGCTGCCTGGGCAGAGCAGGATGTGAGCAGAAAGAGCTGCAGATCTCAGAGCCCTGCCTTTCCTCACACCCTGGAACATGCAACCCTTGTCACCAGGACACCACAGACTGCAAATGGGCATGCCTTCAGAGGGGGAAAGCACATGGCTACTTGGGGTGCATGCAAGTTTTGATTTTTCAAGACAAGGGAAATAAATTCAGCCTTAGGAGGAGCACAGGAACACAAGTGTGGCAGCCAGGGGACACAGGAGGAGCACACGTGCCTGGGAGCAGAAAGCCAGCATGGGGGTATCCGAGTGCAAGGGTCTCCCAGGAGCCTCTGCTGACACCAGGCAAAGGTCACAGCACCAGCTCTAACTCTCCAACTCAGACCTTGATTTCCCTTCCTTTCCACTATGCAGCTGACACAAGGAGCTAATAAAGATAAGGAATCACCTCTTCACTTGGACCAAGAGCTGTCTCCAGAAGTTCAGTGCCCTCAGAAGGGGAGCAGTGGTGCTGCAGGTGTGATGTTCATTTCCTCAGAGGGGCTTGTGAGCCACCTGTGAGGAGGGGAGGGAGTGAGCAAAGATTTCACCTGCCCACAGCCACAGATCTGGCTGCAAATCACCCCCCAGATCAATACTCAGATCAATGCTCAGATCTAATGCTCAGAACTAACCCAAGGCAAAATGTTAGAGCACAAGAACCAAACCTTCCAAGAAGCAGCACTTCAGCAGGTTCACTCCAATCCCAACTCTCCCCCAGATTCAGGGCACAACCAGTTGCCCACCAGACTGCAAGTGCAAGTGTCAGGCAGTTCAAGTCCTGTGGTGCCACTTCCATGCAGACAGTTTCTGATCTTGTACTTGTTTCTCCCAGCTAACCAATTTCTGAAGGGAGATTTCAGCTAATGGTGATCTGTAACAACTGAACCTCTGAAATTTGAACAAAATCCATCACCCAATCCTTCTTCTGTTGGACACAAGGAACTCCCACTGGCCCCACAAGGTCCATCCATATGCACCCAGGTACCAGTCCTTGGTAGTTGCAATCAAGATTCCTCCATTTGAAACCAGCCACAAAAACAAAAGCAGCCAAGAGCAGCAAGGGCAAAGCCATGCAGTGTGCAGCTCTGACACAGGGAAAAGCCTTCCCTGGGAAGATCTGGAAGAAGGTAAAGGGAGCTTTGCATATTCCTGTATCTTTGGCAGATGGCTGTTCCAGCCTGGTTCATTTGTGCAGGATGGTGCTGCTGGGCTTGCTCCCCTCTATTTGTGGGGAAAGCACTTCAGAATAAATTCACCACTGTGCCTGAGACCAAGCTGCATCCCGTCACACTGCACTTCCCAGTCCAGAACGGGAAGAAAACATGCTGGAGGAACAGCAGAGCAGCCCAAATCTTTTGCAATCCCTCCCCTAACATGAGAGCCCACTCAGAGCCTCAGTGCAGCCCTGAGCCCAGATGACAAAGGCAGAAGAAGAGGAGGTGACAGTGGGACCCAGCTGGTGGTACCAACTCCTGCTCTGTGCTCCAGAACACATGGATCAGCCTCTAAGCTACACCTCAGCACAGGAGAAACAAATGCAAACTTAGGCTCTGAAAGAGAGAGGGGAAATTCCAAATGAAAAGGACAGGATGTCTGTGAAGCTTTGCAACTACCAGCAGGTGAATTACAGCTACAGAGATTCCCCTTGGCACACAGCTCCAGGCACAGCTACTGCACACAAGTGAACAAAAAGGGATTTTAAACTGCTAACCACACAGGACAGCTCAGGAACTTGAATAAATCAGTTTCTTATTAACATGGGTGTGTATATATGTACTTCATGTACAAAGGGGAAGGGAGATGAGCCCTCCATGTTATCCCAGAAGTTCCGGAGTCTCCCTCTCCAACTCTGATACCAAGACCTGTCCATAGCGTGGTTCCCAACGACACGCAGGACAACTTAAAAGCAACACCCAAACCAAAAGGAAAAGAGGAAATAAAATATTAAAAAGTCGGTAACTAAAACCAGCAGATGCTGTTAAAAACGCAGTGCTGGGTGCAGACCCAACCTGGCATTAAAAAAGCCTGACAGAAGCAGTCCCTGCACAAACCCCAGCGGGTGCTGAGCCAGTCCCGTTCGGCAGCAAACCAGGACATTCTGGGAAAATGCACGCTGTCCCTTAGGAAAAAAAACGAACAAAAAAATAGAACAAGAAACAAACAGAAATTAAACATTTGCTCAAACTACAACCGCTCTGTAGGCAAAATATTCTTTTTTAAAGATGGCTTTTAAATTTTCATTTTTAAACTTCTTTTTAAGCTACCTAATTACGTGTGAAGATGATTTCTAAAAACCCATAGTGTTGGTGTCTCTTCTTCCTCATAGCATTTACACCACTCTGAAATCCAGCAGTCACACATGCATACTCAGGTTTTGGATTTTCCTCTGGAAACAGCTAGTCTTAAGTTACTGGGCTTTTGTTTTTTCTTCTTTTCCAGAACACGGAGGCAGAGAAGGGGGATCCACGTTGTGTCTGTCTGCCACATGAATCCCCCTCCCCTCCCCCAAAAGTCAGCTTTTTCTTGTCTTGTCGATACCCGTTTTGTGTTTTTGTGTTTTAAGACTGTCCGAAGTGATAAGGACCGTGGAAACCCTGAAAGAAAGTTGGAGACATAATCAATTTTCAACAGGCAAGAAACAAAACGCTCAATGCTCAGGTCCAAAAAGTGCCCAGCCCAGCCCAGGGCTTCCCACCATCCCCACTGCGGCTCCAAGGACATTCTTAAATCACATGGTCCAGGGTTGGTTTCCCCAGAGAGGGCAGATTCCACTACTTACCTCTGCAAGATGATTTTAGATGATGGTCACAAAATAACTTGTGTTTTCTACACCAGAATTCCCTACAGATGCTACAACACCTGCAGGCCCAGGCCCTGCAGCCTCTCCAGTCTGTCCCAGAGACATGGGGCTGTAACCAGGGAAGAGGCTATGCCAGAAAAAAAAAAAAACCAAGAAAAAAAAAATTCCACGTTCCCACAAGTGCCATGCGTGCCTTCTCAAGGTGACAGTACACATTTGCCGCCAGTGAAATCAACCAGAGTATTTACCAAAACCCCCAAAATGTTTCCTACAGAACCCATTTCCCTCCTTTACATCCTGAAGTGAGTCACCTAAATGTCAGATCTAGTCACAGGTCTCAAATTAACAGGAACTCCTTTTGTAACTTCTATTGTCTGGATCAGTTATCCGGGGTTTCATCAGGAAGCAGAAGAAAGACCAACGGGCAGCAAGGGATGCCCCAGCTCACAAGGAGATGAAGTTTGTCTGCCATCAAGGTACAACCCCCACACAAACCCAGACACTGACTGAGGTCAGGAGGCAGATGAGGGAGAAAAAGTTGTTGTATCTCATGGCAGAGTTGGAAGGCCATCATGCAAATGCTTCTCAACACAGTCCAGCTCTTCCCAGCACACTCTGGGTAAAGCAGAGAGAAGCCAAACCATTCCCATTCCAGCTGAACAGGAAGCTCTGACCTCAGTTTTCACTACTCTGCCTTTAACAGGGCAAATTTCCTAGGAAATACCATTTCCTATGTGTTCTACAATTTTAAAACCCCCTCACTGCAGGAGCCAGGGCTGTGGAGCCATGAGTAGGAACACTGATTGTGTAAAGAATCAACGTCACTGGCAAACCCCAGGGTGGAGAGCTCTGCTGCAGATCTGACTAGGAAGGAAGTGCCATGAACAGTCTGTAATCTTGCTACAGCTGGAGAGAAAAAGTTCATTCCTGGGCATATAATCAGGTGGTAAATACAAGCAAATGGCAAAATGAAGCAGCTCTCAGCAGCTCTCAGAATCCAACCGAGAGGAGGATCAGCAGACAATTAACCAGGACATCTCCTGAACTGCGTGGGAAGTATGAAAGACTGGGAACGTGGAAATTGCTGTTTGCAGACAGAAATACACGCAAGTGATGAAAAAACAAACATGCTTCTACCCCAGGAATATGCTGCAGTGCCAGTTTGTAAAGCTTTTCAAAAGAAACAGCCAGCAGATTCCAGCATGGCAGTTCACCTAAGGAAGGAGATGCTCCCATCAAAATCCAGAGACTGAGAAATCCAACATTCCCAAAAATACACTCACTGAAACAGGGGGAAGGGGAGAAGCAGGAGAGAAACATAAAAGTGGTGTGAGCAGGTGCACAAAAAAAGGACAGAGGAAAAGTAATGTATAAACAGGATCCCAAGCAGTCTCACCTCACAGGGATTAAGCTATTATACTTAGCATTCTGCAGAAGGAAAACAGGATTTGCTGCCGATTACCTGTACAGACACATTTGCCAGAATTTGCTTCATCTTTGAGCTACCTGCACATAAGGCTTTGTGTGAGGCACTGCCTGGCGAGGTGTTTAATCATCCCTTGCTCCTCTGCTGGAAGATGCAGCACCCTGGGAGTCCCTTACCCTGTGTCACCTCACAGGGGATGCCAGAGGCAAAACCACCTTGCTTGCTTTAATTTGGGGGTCCACAAGCCTTCCCCCGTGGTGTAAGGAACTGTCAGTCACCCTCAGTCTGACATCAGAGCAGCTCATTTGCTCTTGGATGCAGAGAGCCTGTGAAGTCACCATGAGCTGGTTTGTAGGGAAACCCTCTGGCTCTCCACAGACTGGTTTCTGGAGCACCTAATTTAAAGCTATGCAATTATGCAAACTGTGTCAGTTAAACCCAGAATTTAGCTCAGCACAAGAGATTCCTCAGCATGTACAGCTCTGCACCACCTGCTATCCTGCACTGAACACCTGACACCCTGGAATGAGCTCCCCTGGCAATGCCAGAGCAGTTCCTCAATCCATGACCATGGTCAGCTCCTCCTGACGCAAGGAATTTCACCATGGAAAAGTTCCAAATCTTTCCTTTTGGAATTGCTGCTGTTCACTGCATTTCACCTACCCAAGGTTCATTATTGGACATAAGAACTTGGCAAAATTGAACCCCATTCGCACCTTTAAGCTGAGTGAGAGCTGCTTTATTGCTGACCCTGTGCAGGTGACTCCACCTCTCCTGTCCCATGACATTTAGTCACCACACACAATGTAAGGGTTTGACACCAGAAAACTTCAGTTACTGCTGCAATGCAAATACCGAACCCCTGTATGACATTTTCAAGCCTAATTATCCCCTCTATGCAACATTTTAGATCATAAACATGCAAAAATAATTCTGCAGACAATTGCAGTTTTTCCGAGTTGTTCCAATGGAAGGATTATTTCCACTATTTTTGGTGCGTTCCCGTCTATCCTCCAAGTGGGATCACTGTCTTTATGAAAAGCTCAGCTGCAGCTTTGCAAATTAATTTCTTCCAGAATGTTCCCCAGAAGTAATTGCTCACATGCTGTTTGGAGCACTGGCTCTTCACACAGACCAGCGTGTGACAACACAGGACTGAGATTTTCCAAGCAAAGACTCTGCATGGCAACTACTGGTATAAATTATCATTTGACTTGTGCCTCTAGAAGGGAAATGAGATGTTTTGTGAAGTTAAAACCCTCTGTGAATACTGAGCTCTGTAAACTGAGGTACCTGTGCTGAGAACAAAGTGAGGATTAAGTGTTCATAAACCATCACACACAGGCTTTCAGACAGCTCTTTATTTTACCTCTGTGACTGAGTCACCACCAATGCAGGTACACTTCCAGGGACAGGAGGTGGATGCACAGCTGCACAACAATACAGGAATCTCCCAGTGGACACTGACAGTGGCCACAGCCCACACTGCTGGGCCCCATCCCCTCAGGCCGCTCCTACCCCACGCTGCTCCAACCTCGCTTACGTAAACTGAGCACAAACAGAGAACAAAGCATCCAGCACTTGTGTTTTATTCCATGCATGCTGTGCAAACATGGCGTGGCTGGGAGACCACCAGGAAGTTCAGGACCTTCTGGGAGCAGGCACTGGCAGGGCTGGTTCAGGTGCCCATGGGTAAGGAGGTGGCAATGCTCAGGGACCTGATTGAGTTCTCATGCACAACTCCCTGATGTGTTGCCGGGCCAGGATAAACAACAGGAACTCTGCTGGGCTGCAGTGGAGCAAAGCTGGGCTGAAATCAGATTATCTGGCACTTCCCACAGTCCGGAAGGACATGGATTTCATGGATAAACTGACATGCAGCACCCAAACCACCGATCTCTCACTGGAGATGCAAACCAGCTTGTGCCAGTCCAGCCCAGGCTGCACTGCTGTCGGAGCTCCAACATTCTTCCGCTGTGTCTAAATGGATGTAACCACACGGTGACCAGCCCAGTGTGAAGCCCAGACGCCTGGATGGAAGGAGCTTCTCTCCTCCATGGATGCAAACATTTTTGGGGCATCATTCTCATGCATAAAGACAATCTAATGCCCAGTTTCCAGTAAAAGTATTTCTGTCTAAAGTTTACAGGGATACTCCAAAAATCTGCAGATTGGAGGCCCTGGTTTGGGAGAAGCATGGCTCTAGAAGCAAACATTTAAGCTCAGAGAGTGGAAGCCAGTTAAAGGCTCCAAGGACACAGGGTTGGTTTCCTCTTATGTACAGAAAGCTGCCAAGTAGCTCAGCTCCACACAAAACAGAGGGAGATGAGGAGCATAAACACAGCAGGAAAAAAGAAGTTCAGAATTTAAAGCTGTGAACTCCAAATATGTTTCTGTTTTACTGGGCTTTGAAGAACAGTGACCAGGGCAGTCAGGCACTATTTGCTGTGGTGGGGATGATGCTCAGTGTCCTGTCTGGGCAAATCTTTGCTGAATCACAACCTCCAGGTACAGTTTTCTGCATGACACAGAGAGAAGCGATTCCTCAATTCATCTGGGCAGCAGGTTTAGATACAGATCTATGGATTTTATATAGAGATGTTAAGTACAATCTACGTGTCAGAATATGGCTATTCACTTCTGATCTTCCCAGACATGGAAACATGTACATTTCTATCCCCAGTTAAGCAACTAAACTCTAATTCCCAGGCACTGTAAGACTGGATCTTGGGCTTTTAATGGAAAAGCCAGTCACAAGAGAGCAGCAGTGACTGTGCAGGGTTGCTATGAGACGGGAGTAAATTGGAGGGAGCTGTATCAACCTCAGATCTCCAGAGAAAGCGACTGCCAGAGAATAAAGTATTTGTGGACGGGGATTTCTGGGCATCCTATCCTGCACTTAGGCACATCTTTACATTTAAGAACATGCAAAAACTCCATTGGGAACAGATTTAACAACAACATGCTTCAAACAAAGCCCTGACAGGCCCTGGCCTGCAGCCTTCCCGCACTGTGTGTGGAAGGTGGGCAGGGGGCCCCAGGGAGGTGGGAGCCATAGCAGGAATAAAGGGCACATAGCTTGTTCCAACCATGCCACAGGTTTCATCTTACCCACTTATAGGGAATTCTGTGTCTGGTTTTGTTTGTTTTTCCCTAGGACACCCAAACCACATACTCTGCTGCTGTATAAAAGCATTTTGAATGTTTCCAGGTATGAAATGCTGCTGTACTTGTCTAACCCAGCAGCAGATGGCACGTCGGCGTCGCCACAATCCTGACTCCAATGGGGAGTTCTAGAGGACAAGTCACACCTGCTCTGTGCACCAGAGGGAGAACTAATTCCAACAAGGTCTGGCAGCTTTGAGTATGTTTTACACCTGCAGATGCCAGAAACTGCTCGTTTTATCTCAAAGATTTCATGGTCTCATGCACTGCATGACTGGGTGTCCCCAGTGTCTGGCAGCAGAGGAAGCCTCCACAGTCATCTGAGAAATATTTAAAGGCTTATTTTACTTCTAAATACAGGACACAGGCTTTTTTCAACATTTTAACTGAACATGAACCCTCTCCTTCACTCACCAAATGGCCTGTCATACACAACTGGGGATTCCCTCCCTCTCCCAGGTACATGAAAAGAGACAAAAATATCAGAGGCCCTACCCAAGATAAATAAAATCCAGGAATCCTGGAGTCTGTGCCACTGCCTAACCAACCCACAGTGCTCTTCTGTCTGCTCTAGAACCTGAAATAAAGCCTTTCACATCAATATTCAATCACAGGGCAACAACTCCCAATGCAGTAGTTTTCCTTCTCCTCTGCAGCAGCAGAGTACCGGTGAGATCCCCTGGGGATGTGGAGAAGATAGACAGGTAGAGCTTTTCTCAACAGGTACTGGAGCTCCATCTGTTCCTCAGGTAATTTAATACTCCTGACATCACCTCTAATAACCCCTTTTCTGCTCCAGCAGCATCCCCAGCTGGGGAACCATGCACATAAAGGGAAAAAACCAAACAAAACTGCATCTTTTTTTCCCACGGGGGAATGTTCACCTGGCCATGTCCAACTCCCTCAAACTTGTTTACTACAGAACCAGTATTGAACCAATATGAATACTGGGTCTGTGGCAGAAAACTTCCTGCCCCGGGCAGGATGGGCAAGGCTGGAATGGGACTCAGATCTTCAGACCTACCAGAAGAGCCTCCAAAAGATGAAATAATTTTATCTTAGTATGTCACAAACAAAAAGAACTGCAGTACAGAGAAAAAACCCAAAAATCGAGTAGCTTTTCTGTATCACCCACCCCCAACCAAAAAAGGACCATGAAGTTTGTCCCTTCTGAAGCCAGCAAACATGTCTGCTTTAATCTCAGACAATCCACCTCAAATCCACCCAAGAAAATTCTGCTAATACAAAAAGAAACAAACAACAAACAACCCCAAAACAGCCAGGAAAAAGCAGAGGAAAGGTCACCTGCCCTATGTTTGGGGATATATTATAACTGCCCCCATTTCCTCAGAGCACGGAGCTCTGGGTTACCAGCTAAACCAGCTCACTTCAATCTAGTGACACCTCTCAGGTGGTGTTTCACTCTCCTGTTGGCTTCTGTCCCACAGCACAGCTGCTCTTTGCCACAGGCTCCGGTTCCTCACACCCATGTTCTTTGAAGCCAGTCCCAGCCCGGCCCCTCAGGGAGCACCATGACCCCACCACGCAAGCACTAAAGCAGACACTTTCAGCACTGCCACTTCAGGTGGGGTTTCACTGAAAGCTCATCACTTGCCAAGCCATGCACTCCACTGTTATGAGCAGAACCTGGCAGCAGGAGCCGTCCCAGTGATGGTGTTTGGGAGCACTAAGTGGGGGCAGTCAGGCTCACCCCACGTGTGCTGGCCATAAAAAATGCACAGCCCTGGGGTAAAGGTCACCAAAACAAGATCCACTGGCACAGGACAGGCAGGTCATCCAGGGAGGAACTAAAGTGCTGTAGGTGAACTAACATTAGGGCTTTATTAAGTCATTCAGCAACCAAGTGTTATTGTCCTACACAGCCTGCTCAAAGTACAGTAAAGCATTTTTAAAGGATTTTAAAAATCAAACTAGTTTGACATACGACAGTACACACCTACACATACTGCTGCATTAACAGGTGGATTCTGAATTGTAAATAATCCTGCAATTCATTTTTCACACACAAGCAAATAAAAACAGTCAAAATATCACTCAGACTCATATAGCATCCACCAAGCAAGCTTTTGAGAGAGATTTAAAGTAAAGATAATTTAAAAGTCACCTACAATTATGAACAAGACAAGGACACAGACAGGAACAGTCCTTTGATTGATTGTTCCTGCAGGCAGCTTCTGGGATCAAATGGTGAGCTCTGTAGTCTCCCCACACCAGCTAAAAAGAATTATCTGGCTAATCTGAAGTTTGAGGGTGTGGTTGTTTGTTTTCTGTTCAAAATTATGTCAAACTCAGGACACATCTAGAGAGATATTTTGACTTATTTGCACACACAACCGGAGCAGGCCCCGGACACTTGTGGTTACAGCACCCAAACAAGGTTATATAAATTTTAAGGACTTGAAGCAAAAACAAAAAGGTGGATCTGGTAGAGTCTATCAGAGGCAAAAAATATTTTAATATAACATGAGGAGTTGGCAGAGTCAGACAGTCAAATTCAGAACCTTCCTTAGCAGGTCTGGCAGAAGCAGAAGGAAAGGGCTTTGCAGTTTGGAAGGAAGAGCAATTACACACCTGCCAGGCTCCTCCCCTACCCGTTCTCCTGCTCGCCCAGGGCACCTACCTTACTGTACGTCACTACCGACAAGTTGTTCGAGTGACTGCTGGGGGAGAGATTTACAGAGTTTTGTGACAGTCCATTCTGATCTTGTTCGATTTGGTCAGGAGCAGGCCCCCATGTGTTTTTGCTGATTGTGCCTAGCTCGGAACCCCCAGGGTCTTTTAGGTTGTTTTCATCTGGTTGCCTGTTCTTCTGTGGAGAGGCGAATGGGTTAAAGTTTCCTTCTACCTTGCGGTGTGGCTGCGTGTTGAACTCTGTTTCAAAGGATGACAGCTGCTGTGTGACACCCAGAAGTCCTCCAACTTCCACGCTGAGGATCACCCAGATGACATCTGCGGAAAGATACACGTTTGGGTTGTCACTAGATGGGAGTTTATGAAAAAGGGTCAGAATGAGCAAATTAATTCCATCCTTTACAGTATTGTTAAAGCATGTTTTTAGAAAGCCTCAGCAGTACTGGTTCCAGTGCCCCCAGTTTAACAGGCCTGGGATCAGCAGTTTGAATTTTAGGAGCTAAAATTCATAGGGGCACACGACTTGCTTAGGGAACTCCACACCGTACCAGGGTCAGGACCCCCAGTACACACCACTGTGCACAACCTGCACAACCCCCCCTCACTGAAAACTGTACACACACACCACTGACCCCACTGTACACACCTACCCCCACTGACCCCTTTGTGCACACCCACACCCACCAGTGATCCCCCACCCCCCCATACGCGTCCCCCCAGAGGCGGCTCTGGAGCGGCCCCGCAGCGCCCTCTGCCGCTCTCTCCCGGCCTTGCGGCCCCTGTGCCGCCCCGGGCTGGCACCACCGGGCCCCCGCCCCAAAACGGGACGAAATTCCGGGCCCGCGCCGGCAAAGCCACCAGCTCAACTGCAGGGTGAGAGTCCCTCGGACTCAGAACTTGGCAGCCAAAGGGGTTCAATCTTCAGGTCATGTTTTGGCAGAAGTGACAACTTCTGGCAATGCAGGGACATCTCCCATTGTCCGGGGCTGGGAACCCCCTAGAAACCCTGAGAAACCTTTGGCTTTGTGAGCACATGGGACCAGCAACACAAACTGGCCAGGCTGTCCCACCTGCATGGGGATATCCCTGTCCATCCCTCAGGGACACACTGGGTCCCCTACACTCTGAAGAGCCGTGTGGCAGTGACAGTGCTGCTAGAAGCCCTCTCCTTATGGGCACTGGTATTTTTGCCTCCATATGCCAACACCTCTCACTCATATCCGGAAACTTGGGATACTCCCAGCTGCCAACAGAGACACAAAGATGTTCTCAGTGTAAACTAAAGCTGGCAGAAAAGGGGAATAAGGCTGCACTGAAGGCAGATGCTTGAGGCCCAGGCTGAAGCACCAGGCAAAATAGCCAAATGTGTTCTTTAAACAGAGAAATAGCTCACAGGGGATGCACTAAATCACTACATGAAACCCTGGGTATTAGCTTCTCACATGAGGTTTTCACTACTATTTTATGCTTGTACGCAGTTCACAACGTTAAGCAATGGAAAACTGGGAAAGAATCTCAGCAAGGACCGACCAGGAAAGTCTCCACGAGACTGTGCACATCCCTTTGTTTTCCAGAGTTTTATGTAATCTGTAATTTGTTCCAGTGCTTAGAAAACACTGACCAAGACAAAAGCAGCTCCCTTGATGTTTTCCTCCACTGCATGTTCTATATTTAGGCCTGGGACTGGCAGATATCTCCTGCTCCCGTGGTGTCCCTGCTGTCCCCAGCGGGGATGCAGGCTGGGACAGGGCTGCTCACCTCCGTAGTAGAGACCTGTGGCAGTGCACATCCGCCACTGTCCCTGATACATTCCGGCAGTGCTGGGGCTGCACATCTGCACGCTGACATCGGCCATCTCCTGCGGCTCCAGGGACCTCACCATCACCATGTTCACGTGGCCAAACTGGTCTCCACCGACATACTTCAGGCAAACCCCTGGGGGCCACGCCTCCGTCCCTGGGATTAGACAGGAGAGGGAATTACTGACAGTGCACCAGGAAAAGCTTTGTCTGTTTGTGTAAGACTGGATGAAACCTGCTTGTTAAAACAGTTGTGCAATTGTTGGATGGCCAATGCAAACCACGATACACAGGACACACCAGCAGTGGACGCTGAGGAAGCCTGGTTTTCAGAGCAGGCTTAACTGGTGCATTTAGGGACCGGCAGAACAATTCTGCTTTTAGCAATCTCTATGTCTTTGTTACACAAAAAAAATCTCAAAGTCACAGTGTAACAGCTGTTAATAAAAACCAAACCAACCCAAAAAACAACTTAACCTACACACACCTTCCCTTTCCCAGGGCCAGAGGCAAAGACAAGGGCAGGATTGTGTTGCGTGCCCCCATTTCTGCCTCCCTCCATGAAGCTCCTGAACCATGCCACATCAAATACCTGTTATTTACACAAAGTGTTGGTAACATGTCCTCTCAGGGATTCATTTCTTTCTAAACCTGTTGGGAGTCTCAAGAGGAACTCATAGTTTGAGCTGTAAGTGAAGTGCCAGCACTATTTCCTGAATGGATTTATTTCTGTCCTTGCACCAACCCTGTTCTCGGGCTTGTGCAAAGGTGGGAAGGGTTGTGAACACACGATTTATCTGTGGAGATCCATGTTTGGACTGCAGACGCTGGGACTGAGCATGACCTGGCCATCAGAGAGACAGAAAACAGCTCCTGTGTGCAGTCACTGCTGCCAAAGATAACAAGTGCTGGGGCAGACAGAAAGAAAAAGTGCTTCTGAGACTCATGAAAAATCAGTTTAGCACAATTCTCTTTTGCCTCTTCCCCAGTCACATCACATGACTCAGCTAGGGACTGAGAACGCCTCCTGCTCAGCTGAGGCTGACGGAAATGGTTACGGAAAGCTTGAACCACCACGAAGCTTGGAATTGCTCCGACTGGTCCGAGGCGAGCGTGCTGGAGGCTGCTCTGACCTCAGGTTACCTCGAGGACCATCCTTTGCAACAGCCTGCCTGCTAATTTAATACTCCAGTGAAGACACAGCAAGGACTGGTTTTCCTGTCAAATCCTTATTTGTGGAATTCACAGCCTTGCAGGGAGAGCAGGATGTGCACAAGTGCAGTGGGATAATCGGCGTGGGGGATGTACCAGTACAGCTGGAAAGGTGCTGAGAGAGCAGGGCTCTGAAAGAGGAGCTGGGTGTCTGGCTGACCTCGGCCTGGGGCGTGGAGCACTTGAGCATGAAGCCTCATCTGCAGAGGCTGGCAGCTCAGCAACATGGTTTAGTTTAAATTATTTATGTGATTTTTATCAGGTTTAATGGCTTTAGGCTTGCAAGGTGCCTAGAACACTGCAACTGATAAGCCTCATAAAATGAAATTATGATTATGTCATTCTATTTCAGTACACTCATCTCTGAGATGATAAATTGCAGTGTCCTGCAGAGCCAGCAGCAGCTGGGGGCAGAGTGGGGAGAGGAAGCCAGGCTGTTAAATCCTGCTGCTCTTTCAGCAATGGTTCTACTACACAAACTGCTCTTTTATTAGACAAGGCAGCACTGTCCTGCAGGTACCAGAGCAGGGCACTGTTTTTTACTGACATATATGAGAACCTGACTGAACTGAGCTCACAGCTCACACGCCTCAAACTGACAATCTCTGAGCTTTGCCTGTCACACTCATCAGACCTGCAACGCTCCAGTGACACACGCCTCAGGTATTTTGTGTTCTAGAACTGAAGTCATGTAATCAAGGACTCCTGTAGAGATGTTAAAAACCTTGGCGCTGCTTCAGTTATCTGCCTAACAAGTAGATATTATCTGGAAACACTACAGCCCTTTGATACTACACCTTAATTAAATCAAAGAATGATTTTCAAATGCTGCAGTCCTCCTCACACAGCACAGTCATAACCACCATGTGAAGCTGCACTTCCACTAACCCTCAGCAGTGTGGTTGTACCAAGCCCTGGCCTCCAGCACCACTGTTAGGGCACAGATGGATGGTCTGACAAGCCAAGTTCAAACCACACAGAAGCCAAAACATGTCAGCCTCATCAGGAAATCCTAAGTCAAGATGAGCTCGTGTCCCTCATTTTAGAAGACCCAGGATTTCAGAAAGTGAAACATTCCAAGAACAATGAAACATCCCCTGAACTAGGATGCTAAATTAAGGCTGAATTCTCATCCAGGAAATGGCACATCAGAGGAACAAGGAAGGGAGGAGTTGGAAGGGCCCAAGATAGAGGTGTAGTCATAACACACAAAAATTGGGACACTAAGAGTAGAGAAACAAGACCTATCACACTAACTAGATTTTTAGGAGCTGTATTTGGGACAGTTATAAAAAACTGCCAGTCAACTTTTCACAGTACCGGAATTTCAAGCAAATTCTACATGTCACCCTTTCATTGTACTTCTAAACAAAAGGAGGCAGAAAAAGTACACTGGAATATGAAATCCTTCCTCTAGAACACATTCTCTATAAATAAGCGTTCTTAAACATCCCCTCTACAGAAATACTCTTAGATTTTCAGTGTGTTAAACCTACTCTTAGGTTTTAGTGTGGATATTCCAAGCTGCAGTCCAAGCACTGCAGCTATCCACAAGCAGACATACTGAGACAGCTGAACTGGACTCGTGATGACTCCCAACACCTCGGGGTGTGGGACTGTTCTCCCTCACACAAGTACAAGCAGGTCAACTAAATTCAGGCACACAATTTTAAATGCTCATGCAACATCCCATCACTGCACTGCTTGAGGACAAGGGACTCCTTCACATCCATGGATCTCATTTTCCTCTCTGACTGCATCCCACCAGATCAAGCACAGGGAATGCACTTTGCCCAGCCTCACTTCCTGGATCCCAGTCACTTCTTTGACTTATTTCAAACTGGAATGTGGTCTCTCCAGCCCTGCATCCTCTCAGAATGTGAAAAGGTAACTGGGCCCAAAGTGGACCTGCCACATGACCCTTGTGTCACTGCCTTGTTTGTCTACAAGTTTCCTAGAGTTTGTTTGTGTGGTGGCATGAGGAACAAGACTGGTGATCTGACCAAGCTGCACATCCCACCACAAAATGTTTGTGCCAACCCAAGAAAGGGAACTTGCATGGGCTGGCAGCACCTCAGGGTGCCTCCAGCCCAGGTGAGTGCACACAAGCTTCCTGCCACAAGCCAGAATCCCTCCCATTGGACCCCAGCACCTGCTGCAGTCCCAATGCCTCACCTGTATTCTGTATCCTCCACGTTTTTGTAAACTGGGTATCAGGAGGGATGGACTCTCCTTCACCTATGGTGACATCTTCCACAAATGACATGGAGGGGACATTGATATTTGGACTCTCAAAATCATAGTAGGCTCCAATGGCAGCTTGTAGATTCCTGGAAAGGAAAAAAGCACATTACAACCTGAAGTACAGGTGGGTCAGACCCATTGCACAGGTCATATGTCATCCTAAACAGTTCAGCAAAAAATATCCAGACTGTAATAACTCTGCTGCTCATGTGTTTTTTAAAAGCTTTATCTCTATTGCATGTGGATTCTCCAAGATAAGAGAGCTCAAAATACAGCACTTTTTCTTGTCAGGGACACTGGTTTAGATCACTTTTCTACTCTGCTTCTATTTTCCCTGGAAATCTTGGAACTTACAAGTCTTGGAGACCTCTGCTCCAACAGTTCTTTATGAAACTTGCTGAACAGTTCAGGAGACATCCAGAGAAGAGCTATGCCACAGGAGGCAAATGCTGGGCAGCTCCTTCACCAGAAGGAGCTTGTTACCTCAGCTAATTTCAAAAGAACCAACCAAATCTCTCCACTTTATTTTGGCACAAAAGGTCCAAAAGGAGCACAAGAGGAACAAAACACAAAGAACACTCTTCTCATAACTCTCAGAGCCAAAGGGCACCAGTAGCTACAGATAATAACTCCAGCCTCACTGTTTTTGAAACATACCATCAGGTACAAACTGTTTATTCATCAATGAAGTGCCTGCTCAGCTTTGGGTAGTCACAACTCACAGGAACTTACAAACCACCTGAGTCAAAAGTTCTCACTGAATAAAGATAAATGACAGTGCAAGTCTGTGATACATTAGGGACATTCATAAAGTCACCATGCTATTGATTCCTGAGCCACAGTGTAGCTACAACTCATGATAATTAATGTGAAAAGAGGAACAGTCAGGCAGGAAGAGGATTCATGAGCCTTAGCTGAGTTCCACGATATACTATTAAGTCATTATGTAAGTGTTTGGCAAGTCATGTAATTCCTCTGTTTATACATGTCTGAGAGGTTATGGCCCTGATTTACATGTTTTGAGTGGGTGCTGTGAGAATGGAGATGAGTAAAATCTCCCCAAATGCAATGGGTGTAACAACTGGTTTTTTTATTCATGACTGCAGAAATCTGTGTTACTTTTTTGAGCAGGATAGAAAAACCCCCAAAACCAAGTTTTCAGGAACTAGGAACCACCACCTAAAACCAAAGCCCTGCAGAAGCTGCTCTGTGTGGGCACAGTGACATATTGAGGGGCTGGACAGTGGTGGGGTGTCATGTGTCCAAGTCAGAGAGCCAAGGTGAAAGCAAGAGAAACATTTGCAGTGTGACCCTGAGCAAGAGCAAACACAGGGCTTTGTGGGGCTGCTTGCCAGCTGGAAAGAGGCTTGAAACAGTGAGTAAAGAAACTGCCTCCTGTTCAATTCCTACAGTGTTCATGGCAAAAAACATTCAAATCAGACATGCCGGATAAAATCTGAACTGCATGGGAGCAGTGTCACTTTCTCCTCACAGAAAACTCAGGGGACCCAAAGTGCAGCAGCTGATGGGGGGGGGTGGGGGGGGGTGGGGCAACAGCAGGTGGTAGAGCTGCACTGGGAGCACTGGGAGAGGACCCAAAGAGCTCCATCAGTTTTGCAATCAATCCATCCATCACAGCACCAGCAGCCAGCAGATAATCGCTGTGTGAGTCACAGGAGTTCCTGACATTCTGCTAAGGAGGCACTGGAGGAATGTCCTGCACAACATGGCCACGGGGATTGATCAACAATTCAGCAATCCCAGCCTCACAGCCAGACCTTTGCCATCTGTGCCGAACGGACTTTGGTCCAACTCAGGAGCCACTGGGTCCCATGCTGTGGCCAGAACTCTGAATTCCAGAGCAGAAACCATTATTCAGCCTGAGGCATTTTCTACTTAGGAGTGTCAGGGCTCTAATCCCGCCAGCTCAGTCAAATGCTGCAGGAAGGGGCCATGTCACATTAGCCAGTAAACAGAGACAAATGCTCAGTTTTACGTCACCAACCGCCTGTTGCTTATACACTGCACAAGATTTACATAACTCACACCAGGGCTGTGCCAAGAGACTCCTGCTCGTTCACCCAGCTAACACCATGAGCTGGAGCTTAGTTTGCACTAGGATTTCTTCCTGTAGTACAGCAATCCAAGGCAAAAGGTATTGTAAGAGATACAAAAGACAGCAATGCAGCTCTTTCTCTTCCTAATCCACTACTACATAACTACATTTTCAGATGGACCACAACATCTTGTGAGTGATGGTTCTGGAATCAGTGGTACTGACGTTTTATTGACACTGAGAGGAAAAAATGAAAGCTCTGAGGGGCAGACTTCTACTGCAACTCTTTGTGAGACAGCCAGGCTGTGTTTGTTTGCTGGGCTGCAAACAGGCCTCAGAAGGTAGTGGGCTATTTGTGCACATAGGCCTGGGGCCAGCACTCCCATCCCGGGGTCATATTTCAGTGCGTGTTGCCATTGGGAAACAACACTCCTCTGCAGCATTGAGTTAAAAACTAACTAAAGAACAACGCATGCTGGAAACAGATTTACCCCATTTGTAATCAAATATTCCCAAAACCACCTCTCCACTCCCACCATATCACCTGTGTGCTGGGGGATGTTTGGGGTGAGCCCTTCTATGTGTTTCAATGCCTCTTGGACTTCCCAGTAGAGAACTAAAAAGAAGGTTCCAGAAACTGAAGAGAAATTCACTGTGGCAAAAGCCAAAGTCAGGATGACAAAGCAAATCTGCCTTGAGTTCATGTTCTTTGATACAGACAACCCCAGGAGGCAGGGCCAGAGCAGCAGTGGCCAAACTCTCTGACAGAGGCACCCCCAGCTCACACCTCAGTTGTATTCTCAGCTCGCACAACCACGGGTTCTGTCCCACTCATCTCTGCAAGAGACAGTGCTCCCCTCCTCCCGTGTCCCAAAACCCCCAAGATCCCAAAAAAAACCAAACAACAAACCCCAGGTTGGAGGGCAGCACTCTGGGGAAAATGCCACTTGCAGAGGTGAACTCTCTGCAGTCTGGTGGTGTGCAGGCAGCTGAGCCCAAGCAGCACACCCTGCACTTACCCTTCTGCTACAGGCACAGCACAGCCCACAGCCAAATGTGACCCTACTGATAGAGAGGCATTAGGGCAAACACACTCAAGGCTCTGAATTTTCTCTATTTTTAAATAGATATTTGGGGTTTTTTTTAGGTCTTTACCCTTGTGTCCAGCTGTAACTGCACAGCCCCAGCTGCAGACACTGCAGGGACAGACACAAAGGTCAGCCCTCAGAGGGTCCAGTTATCATCTAAAGGCTTCTGTTCACACATACCTGCCTGCTTGATTTCACTCTTCAGTGTGACCTACACCACACTACTTACTACCCTCTGCTCTCTGCCATAGGAGATAAATTACTATTATAAACCAAACAACTCTGCAAATCCAGCCAGTGTAATTGACATGATTGAGCTCTCCTAATTACAGGGGTGGCCATGCAGCTCTTTCTTCACAGGGCCCTCCAGGTCTCAGGACCTCCTTACATTCCCAAAATTAAGCAATTTTTCCATTTTTAGAGCAGTCCTGGACCACAGCAGTTTGTAGCCCTGCCACACTTACAGAGCAGGTCTGATAGGATCCAAGCCCTAACTCCTGGGAAAAGCCTGCAGTCACAAGTCACCCCAGTGATGAGGTGAGCCCAGGATTCAGCACCCTGCTCAATTTTAGTCCTAAGAACAAGATTCCAGAAAGAAAGAGGGGAGTAGGAAGCATATACAGGTTGTAGCTCCACCTCATCAACCAAATCCACTCTAACTGGGTATCCCACTCCTTCCTCTCCAAGAGCATCCGGTAACTCTTGGGTGTCAAGTGCTTTTCCCACACAACACCGAAGTGTTCCTTTTCAGATCAATCCTTCTGCTCTGCCGATTCATTTCAAGCCTCAGGAGCTAAATTACAATAGTCAAGTTAAAACTTTCCTGCTAATAGCTCTGTCGACATCCCTTAACAACTCTTAAGTGATAGCAAAGAGGTGGCTCATCTTGAGCCCTTCTTTTCCCTTCCCTGTTTTTTCCAGACAGCCTTTTGTTATGTTAAACCAATATACTTAGTCATTAATTAATTAAAGTAATTCAGTGTTCATAATTAGAAGAAACTCTTCCAAATCAGTTCACAAACTCGAGGCATCCTTACACAACCTCCCTGTCCTGCAAACAACCAGCAGCATATGGGTAAATGGAAATTGTCTTTTAATTAATTGTATCAGACTTTTTTAGGAGACTGAAGACACTGAAGCACCAAGGCTGTTGAGGCCTCAAGCAAAGCATGGCATGGGCCCAAGACCCTTCTGCTCCCCAGAATATGGAGAATTCTTTCAGCATAGAGAAGTTCAGTATCTTGGACGAAAAGCAGTACAAGCAAGTGCTCATACAAGAAGAGGGACATTAGAATTTGCACTATAAATGTTACAGGAATCTGCAAGCTTTCATATATTGTCACATTACTTGATGAGAGAGCCGAAGAAAAACATGTAATTTTTTTTTAAATAACAGATTTTTTGGGGGTAAAAATTCAAATCAAATCAAATCACAGCTTAGGCTCACAATCCAGCCTGCAAATTTCCCTCTCTCTGGCTCCTGCCCATGCCCACAGCACAGCACCCACCATGGCCTGCTCCTGGGGAACACTGCTTCTCCTGAGCTGTTGGAGAACACAATGGAAAGAATGCTCCCTGCAGTGGCACCTTCCATTTTGAATTTTAGATGGGATGCAGCCCTCAGGCCATGCAGAGACAGCCAGCAATATTTATTAGGTAACAAACGGACTTGGTCATTTTAAGGAAGGTGCCAAGGTCCATCCCCGTGGAGGGTGGGAGGAGCCAGGCAGGTGCCCTCAGCACTCACAGGGTGCAGTGTTTTGTCATGAGCCAAGCAACTACTCAGGTGACATATCCTTGAAATAGGCAATGTAGACACTGGGCACTGCTAAACAGCCCAATAAAATCTCCAGCACAGAACATGTGGTGTAGGACACCTCAGACTCCTGTAACTCAAGTCCCCACCTTCCCAGACCTCCTCTCGCTCTCCAAATGCAGTCTGTAACCAGGCACCACAGCACCCCATAAGGTGTCTATTGTTAAAAACAAAAAGAAATAGTGCAGCAGATGGACAGTTTCTCACTCCCAAATAATGGAACTTCTCCACATGATACAGGGGGGAGAGACTAAAAACACATATGGGAAACATCCAAGTGAGGAAACCCCTTTTGTCTCTTAATTTCCACAATCTTAGTTGCATGTTCTTCACCCCAGCTCTTGGATCCACCAATCCTGGATTGCTGATACTCGAGGCTGGGATGTCTGCAACACCTCCTATTGCTCCTGAAGCAAGAGATGCCTCACTCCAAGGCCAAAGGGGGTGGGGGAAGAGACATGCACATCATGCTGCAAGGAAGCACTTCTACCTGGAGCTTTCAATTCAAATGTTCAATAGGGATGACACATGGCAATTAAGTGCAAAGTCTCAAGATCTTTTGAAGGGCTGGAATTTTAATCAGTGCATATCTTTCAGCAGACAGAATTTCAGAAAGCAAAATTTCTATTTGTTTTTGACCCCTCTTACACTAAAGTTGCACTGAATTCTATATATGAAGTTGGGAAAGTACCTTAGAAAGTGTCTGATGATGGAAAAAGACCACTGAGGGAAGCTGAAAGCTTTTAGCTGAATTTACACAGCTGAAGCGAAGTGGGGGGGGGGGGAGGGGATGACAGGGAGAAGATCTGGCTAATTTAAAGTTTATCTATTTTTTCACATGAAGACACAGAAAAACATTTCATTGTCTCAGTTGAAAGCAGCAGTTCCACAGTGGAGCATTCAAGCGTTCTAGGAATAAGACAGAAACCTGTGGTGACAGAAGCAATCATGTGTCTGCAGGGGCAGCATGAGGAGAGAAACTGAGAGCCCACAGGAGAGGCACAGTGTCCTCAGAGCACCAAACCATCAACTCACTTTCCCTGAGCAGCTTGAATGTGCACAAAAACATGAACAGGAGCTGCTGAAACCTTCCTGAGATACCTGCACAGGGCTGAGCACAGCACTTGAGCACAACCCGTTGCCCAAAGCAGCACCACAATAATGATGCTACTAGCAGGAGCCACCAGAACCATCCCCAGCAGCTGAGCCTTCCCAAAGCAGTTGGTCCCAGCAGCTTTAAGTGGGGGGGTAAAATATCCAGAGAATGTCCCAGCAGGAGCTGCCACTGCAAACAGGCAACAGCTCTTCCCAGTGGAAAATCATTCAGAGCTGCCAGTACACAGGAGATCCTGTAACTGCCAATTCCTCCGCACAAACTATGTTACCAATCTACAAGTGTCTGCAGGAAGGTGATGGGGGATTATCCTACAGAAACCGTCTGAGAACAAGTTGGGGCACATAAGGCAGAGTCCAGCTGGATCAAAATTATATTGTACCCAACTCTCAATTCTGCTACAGTTACCTGCTTATGCTTCCTGGCCACAGGCACCAATTTTTCAATGCTTTGTACCTTGGAGCACAATTATAGTATGTTCCACAGTTATAAATACGATTTCTTTAGAGTCTAGATTTCATTCAAAATAATCAGATCAAACACTTGAGTTGCTTTGGACAAAAGGTGCGGGTTTGGGGTTTTTTTACGCACTAGATAAAAGATTAAAAGAAAATATTTTTAAATTGTTTAATTCTGTAATGTTGCTATTTTTAGTAGCATTAGGAGACAGCTGTGGACACAAAGAGGCAGCAGTCTGGGACGGTTCACAGGCACTAAGAGACATCCACTGTGTCTCAAGTGAGCCACAACAGACCGAACAGTTTAAAATCTCTTTTCCCTCCCCAATCCAAGGGTGTAAATGACCTTGCACCTGTCACAATAGGCAGAGCTCCCCAGACTGTCCTGACACCCTGGTGACAGCACACCAGCAACCATCGGATCTGTTTCTGGGGTGCCACTTCTGCCTGTGAGGACAGTGTGTCACCAATCAGGCTAGAGTAAGATGGATATCAAGTCCAAAGCCTCAGCTTCCTTCTTCCCTACTAAAGCTTATCAACACCCCATCAATGTTTTGAGGCAACCCTTCTCACCAGATTTGGCCCAGCTGGTCACCATAAACAAATATTAACCTGACCAGAGTCAAACCAAGACACAGATTGCTCGATAAATGTGTACTGAGTCACAGAAAAAACATGGGACTCTGGTATCTGTCACCTGATAACGATGACGAGAACCAAAGGAACAGGAACTCCCAGCCACTGCTGTCACTGCCCCACGGATACTGGGTAAGGAATGAAAACCCACAGGCATCCCCAGGGAAGGATGATTTATTTGTAGAATCGGGTCTCAGTTTCCTGCCTCCTCCATGATACAAGGATTCCCCACCAAAGGGAAGGGATGTCAAAACTGAGCTCGAGGTCTATACAGAGCAGTGGGGAAGTTTTCCTCACATTTGTCAGAACAAAGATCCAGTTTGAAAAGCAGCCCAAACATCTGTTCTCAGAGGACACCTGCACGATGCAGATGTCTGCAAACACCTGAGGTTAAAAATCAGGAGCAATGCTAGTGTGAGCCCCTGAGGGAAACATCCTGTGTGAGTGAATCCCCTTAGTTCACTTGGTCTGTTCTATTAAATTCTGAGTGTCGTGACTTCTTACACAAATATACCTCAAGTATTTCTCTGAGTAGCACCTACACTTCGTATAAGTCATGCGAAAAGCAATTAAAACCCTATCAGCTAAACGAAATTAAGTACATGCACTTCTGGGCAATACAGGTGTTTCACTGGATATAAAGAACTTGGAACAACCCCCCCCACAGGGATGGAAATGTGAATCTACAAGGCAATTGTAGCACAGAACTGCCTCACACCTGACATGAAAGAGAACAAGGTTCTAGCACAGATTTCTGTGGTATTTTCAGTGATAAACTTATCTTCATGCAAAACATCACCTAGGGAGTACTAGTTAAACCATGACACAGCTACAAATTCTCCTTAACAGATGAAAAAACACAAGGACCTCCAGAAGAGATCTGACAACCTTACAAATAATGACCTTTTTACCTAAAGCTGAATCCAAAAAGCTTTATTACAATAATGCTTTTTTTCCCCCACACACAATGGAAACCATCATTACCTGACACATTTCAATTAAATATCACACCTACTGCACTAATAAAAATTCAGCTTTCTAAACAAGAGCTAAAAAGAGGAGAATGTAAAGAAATATCACATGTAAATTATTGAAATATACATTTGTTCTTCCAAACTGGGAATGTCTGAGCCAGCTACACTAAAATATGGATTTTAAATCCACCACCATTAGCTACTTCAAACTAATTCACTTTCTCATGAAATTAAAGCACCTCCAAGCCTCTCACCCACAAAGCTGGCACACACTCCAATTAAAAGAAAATAATTTCTTTTTCTTGTCCCAATACAATTTCCACACCAGCTTTAGAGGAATCCAATGACTTTTATGGAGTTCCAGGAGCTCCTGTGAAGGCGAGCCAAGGCCAAAGGGGTTCAGACCCACTTCTGCCCATCTCGCAGATCACTGTGGAGCTGCAGGCAACGTGTGGAACTTCACTGCACCACAAAAATCTCTCCCACGAGTCCCTTCCCTCCCACCTGTGGTGGGGCCCAACATCTGGAGGGGAGGGAGCAGAGCCAAGGTAACTGAGAGGGATTTGATCCTGGATGTAACAGTAGCAAAATGCCCTCCGCGCTCCACTGCCCAGAGTTTCCTCCCCAGGAAGAAACATTTCACCACCAAAACATTCCATTTTTGGTTCTGCTTTTTGAATATAGAAGTTCACTTTTGGTTTTAGGCCGAAAGCAAAAGCTCAGCCTCTCCCTCTGCAGCCTCTAAGAATGGAAAATGAATAACTAAATGGTAAAGCCTCTTGGACTTTCTTGGTAAAGGATGGTGTATGCTGCTACTAGGAAATGTACTGCAGGATCTCAGGAATCAGATTTATGCAACAGGAAGGCAAGGAGTCAGCACAAAAAACAGACAGAACTCTAGGAAAGTGTTCAATAAATACCATGAAAAGACAAAGGGTTCAACCTGCATTTCCTGCAGATCAAGGAACAAACTCTGAAACTTTGGATGCATATGTTCAACCCAAAGCATTTCTGCAGCAGTTAATAAAGCCAACTGGCAGTTCCTTAGCACCGCTCAAGCCTGACAGAGGTCTGAAGGGGCACTGGGCATTCCTGGGAACTGGAGAAGTGGACACAGAGTTTTAGAGACTACTTACAGGTATTCCTCCCCAGTCAGCCACTAATTCTTCTTCCCAGATTGGCGAAACAAGCTATTTAAAAAGAATTCCTTTATTCCAGCAGTATTGTAAATCCTCTGACCACAATTACTAATGATGCTGTTGGAAATAGTCTTTCAAAGCACATTAAGCTCTGAGTGTTCCCTACAGTACATGAAAGACACAAAGTGGGGAAGGAACTGCAGGTCTGGAGATGACAGTTATTGCCAAAGAGCAGCTTTCACATCTGGGAACAAGTTCTAGTGAAACTATTTATGTCTTTGTTAATTAACTCACACATGGGACACTGCTACAGAAAACCTGGAATACCCAATTGTGCACTTCTGTCACTCCACTATGAGGTCCCTCACTATTTCCTGCAGGTGAACATCAATCCTGATACAGAAGGATCATCCCTGAAAGAATGTGCCATGCCTTTAACACTTGGAAAAGTGACCTGATAGTGTCATCAAGACAAATTCTTTGGAGGACAGAAGGTTCTGACCCTAATCCCAGGCAACACAAGACAAACCTAGTAGGGCACCTGAATTACCTGGGCAGTGCGGATTGCACAGGGCCCCTCAAATGACACGGGAAAGGCGCTTCCAGAACAGGAACACGTGTCCTGATTGTCCCTGCTGAGGGACAGCAGGGTTAGTGCAGGGTCAGCCCAGCAGGGCCAATGACCCTGTGGCCATCCAGGAAGGGGTGGGAGCTGGGCAGTGGGACAGACACAGGGCAAAGCTGGCAAATGGAGACACCAGCACGAGGAACAGCACCAAGCTGGGGTAGAAGAAGCAGCCCCTGCCAGGCTGAGAATGGGCACTCACATGGGCTCTGAGCCTTCTCAGAGCAGTCACAGCCCGTGTTTGTATGCACACACATCTCACCACCCCAACAGGCACATGCCCATCCAGCCACAAGATTTATCAATTAGTACTTCAGAAAAAATGTGAAAAACAATGTTTTCAGAACCAAACTATTGAAGCTGGGAAATCAAGGCTACTTTAACCACTTTAGATCATCTTCAATTGAAATTAACATTTGAAAAAGCCCTTGGTTCTGAGGCTGGATTTGAAATGCTGTTATTTCAAACAAGAATTCAATATTCCTGGATGAAAAAGAGCTGCTTCAGCACAAACCAGGAACACTCTGGCTACACAGAGCATCTTCAGGAGTAACTTTCAGGTTCAGCTCTGTTCCCTGCTATCCCAAGGAACCTCACAGAACCCCCAGGATTACAGTGCAATGTCAGTTTTAGTCAAATCACCAACAAACGGATGAGATGGGAAAGCATCTTCTGCTGGGAACCTATAGTTTCTTCCAAACTTCTGAACTCCTCGAGACCTTTCTTCACACTGTGTCAGCTTACAAAGCACAAGGAATTACTTGTTATTCCCCTACTCTTTCTGCAGATGCTTATTTGCCACTAGAATTCCTTTCCTAGGAAGGAAAAGCAAATCCAAAAAGCCAACGAAGTTGTCTTATCACTGTTTATAAGCTCAACAATTCACACAAGTTTTCTCCCAACTGTTGATATTCTGACCTCCCCTTGGATTTCAGTTTTCAAAGCCAAGGTTTCTGGGTTTGATGTTCTATCTCTAAGCAGAGCTTTGCTAAGTGGTCGCTCTTCACCGTGTCTGAAACACACAGCAGTCGTTTGCTCTCCTGCAGCCCCCATTCTGCAGAGCTTTCAGGTGAACACACTTTGGAGATGAGCTGAGAGGTGCAAGGGCTCAAAACCCCTCCGACTCGCAGAGCAGCTGCTCCACAACATCCTTTTTACAGTTCCTGGGCTCACTGCATCAGAACACTCCTAGCTACTGTTTTTCACCCTCGTACTAAATAGCTCCCCTGTTTTTCTCGAGCTACAGCTTCCCTGATAACCCGTGCCTACTTTTTCCGTGGGCAGTAACAGAGAGCCTTTATCAAGACAAACACACACCCGAGAGTCAGAGAGACCCTCAGTCCACAGACAGACGCTAAGTTTTCCCCAAACACCCCGGTAACTCTCACACGTGCACCGCGGCAGCTTCCAGGGTCCTACAGCGCCTTTCTGCCACAATTTCCCTTCCTCCGTAGCTGCCTCAAAGTCGGGGCGCCACAGCCCGTCCCTGACCGCGGCCCTTGGAGAGGCGAACCAGCAAACCCGCACCCCAGGCTGGGGCCGACAGTCAGCCACCTCCGCCCCGGCCCCGTCCCGCTCTCCCACCGCCATGGGAGCCGCCTCCGGCCCCGCGCCGCCCGCCCGGCCCGGGCAGGGGACAGAGGGCCCAGCACAAACACCGCCCGTTCCCCCCGCCCCGGCGGGGCCCTGGGGCGACCGAGCGGGGGGGGGGGGGGGGGGTCCGGGCCCGCGGCCCCTCGAGCCCCTCAGGCCGTCTCACCCGCCCCCCCCCCCCCGGCCCCGGGCCCGCACCAGTTGGTCATGTCGAGGAAGAAGGCGCAGCCGGCGGGGCTAAGCTGGAAGCCGAGCAGGCGCTGGAACTCGCCGATCAGCACGTCCTTGTCGGTGGTGCCGAGGCAGCTGAACTTCTGCATGAGCTCCGCGTCCAGGTCCACGTCCATGCCCTCCATGGCCGGGGGTCCCGGGGGCTCCGCGGCCGGGCCGGGGCCGCCTCAGCGCCGCGCGCGCGGGGGGGGCGCGCGGGGGCGGGCGGGCGGGGGGGGGGGGTGGTGGGAAGTGGGTGCGCGCGCGCCCTCGCCGCCGGCACTGCGCCTGCGCCGCCCCGCCCCGCGGCGCGCGGAGCGCGACGTCACCCCCGGCCGGCGTCACCTCACGCGCGATGCGG
The DNA here is from genome assembly GCF_030490865.1 of Poecile atricapillus. NCBI lineage: Eukaryota > Metazoa > Chordata > Aves > Passeriformes > Paridae > Poecile > Poecile atricapillus. The sequence goes on from NC_081271.1 coordinate 3,527,956, forward strand.
GGGGAGAGAGGGAGCGCGGCAAGGGCGAGGGGGCGGTGCCTCGCATGCAAATGAGAGCCGCGCGTGAGGCGGGGCCCCTGCGCGGGCTGCGCGCGTCACCGGGGGCGGGGCGATCGCTCGTCTCCGCCCACAATCGCGCGCTGCCATCCATATATGGCGGCGAGTGCGCGTGTTTGTGTATGTAAATGAGCTGCTGAACGTCACGTGGTGCCGTGCAAATATAGGTGCAAGACTCCATAGGACCTCCTTCGGTGTCTTTTTCCCCCTAAAAACAATGTTTTTCCTACAGCTTTCGACCGCGCGAGACTGTTCTGTGCGCGGCTCGGGATCGGAACCACCGGGTGTGTTCGTGAGAACACAGAGAACAAGGAGAACACGCTTTGGCAGCATCGGAGGCCCCAATGAAACCTGCGCGCCGTGCGCCGGGGGGCGATGTCGGCTCTGCCGGGCCTGTGGGCGGGCGATGGTGGCGTGACCAGACAGGGACGGGCGCGGCATGGCTCCACCTGCCGGGCGGGGAGAACGATACAGCGGGGCCCATTCGCTGTCACTTCCGGGCCCTACGGCAGCTGGTGGGGGTCAATCCGCGGACGGAGGCGCTGTGTGAGTACGTCACTGCGCGTGGGCGTCACTTCCGGCTGGCGGCGGCGGGAGCACCATGCCCAAGTGGGTGCGGGAGGCCGGGCCGGGGCTCCCCGAGGGTCCCGGGCGGGGTCCCCGGGCGCGGGTCGGTGCTTTTCGAGGGTCCTGGTGCTCCCCGGGAGCCCAGGGCCGTGAGGGGCGCGGATGACCGGGCGGGCCGAGCCCTGGCGCCCTGCGGGGCTGTTCCCGGGGCTCTGTTAACGCTCACAGCGCGAAGGGGGCTCTGAATAACCAGGTTTTTCCCCCGCAGGTTTTACTGTGATTACTGTGACACGTACCTCACCCATGACTCGGTGAGTACCGAAGCCTCGGCTTTAATTCTTTCGTGTGTCAAGAGCATTAGAATAAAATTGACCTCGGCTAAAACAGGTCCCGTGAGACACAGCGGTGTTCCTTAGTGTTTTCCCCTTCCATGCAAAAAAGGGAGGGAATGTCCCTGGAGTTCTCCAGCGGGGCAGTGGCAGGGTCAGAGAAAGCAGTTGGGGGGGGGCTCAGGGCAGCCTTTGGAGAGCCAACACTTATTGTTCTGATAAAACTTTACATAAAGGTTTTGCACATCACTCCTCCTCTGCCTGGGCACAGAAACATACCTGCTTGATGCTGCTAAATTATACGTGTTTAGAATCATAACGAACACCACGTAACCTTAGGGTTTCTGTGACCTTTCCCAGCCCTCGGTGAGAAAAACCCACTGCAGTGGCCGGAAGCACAAGGAGAACGTGAAGGACTATTACCAGAAATGGATGGAGGAGCAAGCCCAGAGCCTGATTGACAAAACAAGTAAGGCCAATCTTTCTATGACCCTGGCTGCCTCCCCATTCCTTCCCCTGCCTTTCCTCCAGCTGCTGTTCCCTGCTTCCACCTTGACTTTTCCTCACTTCCCTGGGGAGTCTTCGCTTAGTGAGTCATGAGTGAAAACTTGGAGCGTAGATCTTGAGTTCCTCAGGTTTTGAGCTGTCCTAGGGGAGCCTGAGAGCTTTGCCTACCACACAAGAGCTGAGGTTCCCTCGCAGGGCTGGTGGCAGTGGCTCCATGTCACTGTTCACGGGGGCTGTCGGTGCCACTGCTCTCAGTGGTATCCTACAGGGCCACATAACAAACCTGTGCTGCTTGGCAGTGGCACATTTATGCTGAGAACATGGAAAAAATTAAAAAATATAGGAAAATGGACATTAAAACAGGGGATTGTTGCCTTTTTCACATGCTGGGGTTGCTTACCCTCAGTTCCCAAGTTACGTTTTCTTCTGGTACTTAAAGGCTTACCTGAAGTGTAGCATTGTTTCCTCTGTCACTTCAAGAGGTTCTTTTTCCTCTGAGGAATGTCTCTTTCCTCTGTGGAAGAAATGCAAACACCAGATTAACTTAATGGCAGCACTCCTTGGCTCATATCTCAGTATCTCAGGTTGGACAGGACCCCTAAGGATCATTGATCCTGCTCCCAGCTCTGTGCAGGACTGTCCAAAAATAAACCATGTGACCAGCAGCATCATCCAGCTGCTCCCTGAGTTCTGACAGACTCAGAGCTGTGCCAACTTCCCTGGGGAATGTTCAGTGCCCAATCCCCTCTGGTGAAGAGCTTTTCTAGAATGTCCAGTCCAGACTTTCCCTAACTCATCCTCACTCCATTTCCCTTTGTCTATTTCCTTGTGATGCTTCAAAGTTCCCCATCTTTTGCCTTCCTTCCAGTCAATTCAGTGGAATTTCTCCCCTTCCTTGCCCCCTATTTCCTGCTCCTTGCCCCCTCCCCAGCCCTTGCCTCGTTGCCATTCCAGCACAGTATGTCCTGGTGGAACGCTGCGGATCCCGCCATGTGGTTGATTTTTTTTTCCTCTCCCACACACACTCCCACCCTGCCCAGGGGTGTGACATCCACGCAGGAGCTCTCTAGTCCCAGCTGTAACAATAATTGTCTCCAGGAGTCTCAGGTGCTCCCCAGGTGCCAGGGATGTGTCCGGCGTGTGGGGACAGCAGCGCACACAGCATGACGTGACCGCGGGGCATGACACGGACGAGTGACCCAGCGCTTCCTCAGCCTAGTAACTGGCTTTTTTTTCCCTGGGATTCTTTCTTTCCTTTTTTTTTTTTTTCTTTTCCCCCCCAATGTAGCGGCTGCATTCCAGCAAGGGAAAATTCCACCGACCCCGTTCTCGGCACCACCTCCAGCCGGAGCCATGATTCCACCTCCTCCCAGCATCCGTAAGTTTGGGACACTTTGGGACTGGGGTCACAGCCCTCTGGAGCTGTATCGCTGGTGTCCTCAACTTGGAAAGAAAAGGCCTTTTAGCTTCAAGCCAAGCCAAGCCATCTTGAGCTTGTGCTCCCACGGTGTGCAGAAATTCTGTGTAAGAGCAGATCAGTCCTTACTGTTTCTGATTTCTGGGATGCTGAGTGCACCAGAAGCAGTGACAGCCCCTCATTCCAAGGGGGCTTCCTTGCAGGTGGCCCTGTTAGAACTGCACAGTGGGTTGGTTTGTGTTGGTTTTTCTAAACAGAATCACCTTGGTAACCTTTTTCCCTTGAGCTGCTGAAGGGCCCAGAGCCCTCCCAGCCCCAAGTCCTGCTGTTGGGAGTGGCAGCTCCCTGTGCTGGGTGTGCACAGCTGGAGTTGGTAGCCAGCATATTCCTCCACTGGTCACTTCCTAGCACCTTGAATCAGGGCTGTAATGGAGGCAGATGTAAAGTCACTGAGGCATTAGTTACTGCCATGTGCTGTGAATAACTGCAGTGTGTCCTTTGGTGGCTGAGAGTGCCAGTGTGTAACTGTTGTGTCTGTCCAGCTGGCCCCCCCCGGCCCGGCATGATGCCAGCCCCACACATGGGGGGGCCCCCGATGATGCCAATGATGGGCCCACCGCCCCCAGGAATGATGCCAGTCGGACCTGGTAAGTCTGGGATGGGGTAACTCTGCCATGGGGGACTGGCTGGGAGGGTCTGGGTGATGTTTCATGTTTCCTGTCCCACCATCTGTTGGGAGCTCAGTGCTGGGATGGTCACATTCTGGTCACGCCTGTGTCACTGTTACCCCTGCATGGGGAGATAATAACAATTTTACAACCACTCCTTAAAGCCCCTTTGCTTCTCATTGAGAGTCACCAACCCACTGCAGCTGGAATTATAGCTCTGGGAAGTCGTGGCTGTTCTGCCTCTGCTCTGAGCAGTAATTGTTTAGGAGTTTGGTGCCTCCAGGTCTCACATTTTGCACAAGAGGTGCATTTTTTGCACTAAGTGGATTTTACTTTTTAAAGTGTCTCAGGGGAACGTGTTCCAGAGAAACAATGGGCCTGGAAAAGGCTTTATCAGAACTGTAAACTAAACTGTCTTTGATCCATTCCACTCTTGAGCTTCCTGGCATTTGAAGAGTTCTTAAGGGATATCTTATTGGAGCAGTTCCCAGAACAAATCTGTGGGAACACACACACACACACACACACACACGTGCACTGAAAGTAGTGAAGTGTCTTTGCAATTATTGTCTTGCGCTTGAAAGTGTTCTTTAAATGTTTTTAAAGGCACAAGATAAACGTACAGTCTGTGATATTCAGCAGCCTGGCAAAAATAAATGGCAAAATATGATGGAAGCCATTATTTAAGGGCTGTTTTTCCCTTGCAGAGGTGCTTGGTGCTTGTTTGTAAGCACATGGGATGGTTTTGTAGCACTTTTCTCCGAATGAACACTTTTCCAGATGAGTAATTAAGCTCATGTGTCTCTTGAGTGGCTGGAAATAAGTAGTGAGTGAATATTATCAGAATGGGTGTATAACCTCCTCTGCTGGTGGCTGAGCTCCTTTAAGGAATGGAATCCGTCTTGGCAGCTGCCACATCAGAGATTACAGACTTGGAAAATGGGAGCTCCCTGGAGCAGGGTAGAGAACCTGCCCACTGTATAGTGTGAAATTTCCCCCCTCTGAGGGTGGTAAGGCAGATGTTGCTGTGATGAGAAGCTGTGGCTGCCCCTGGATCCCTGGAAATGCCCAAGGCCAGCTTGGACAGGACGATAGTGGAAGGTGTCTCTGCCCATGGTGGGGGAATGGAAATAAATCTTTAAGGTCCATCCCAACCCAAGCCATCCATGTTCTACCATGACTGGGCAGGTGGTGTTCCCAAGAGCTGTTCTCCAACCTGTCTTTCCCCTGGCAGCTCCTGGGATGAGGCCGCCCATGGGAGGACACATGCCAATGATGCCAGGGCCCCCAATGATGAGGCCCCCCTCCAGACCCATGATGGTGCCAACCAGGCCGGGAATGACCCGTCCAGACAGATAAAGATGGAGATGGAGCTGCCTTTTCATATTCGGACCTTCCCTATGATAAATACCACAGACCTGTGTCCCTGGGGCTTTGTACTCAGTGTGTGGACTCTGCTGTCACCTCAGTGTGTGGATGGACACAGCCAGCACTGACTTGTATGAGGTCTAGCTTTTTAGGTGTCTCTTCAATTGTATTATTATTTCCCCCCTCTGCCACTGAATGATAAAAACAAGAATAAAGCATTGGTGTTGTTTCCATATGGACTCAAAGCCTTCTTCTGAACTCTCTCCTGAGGAAGAAAGTAAGGGTGGGGAGCAGTGCTGGGCTGTGAGGTGAAGTTCAGGGCTGATGGGGGTCCTGGGGGAACCCCTGGGAAGGGGAGTCCTGGAGGATCCCGGGGTGGGTTCCTGGGGCTCCTGGGCTCTGGGTGGGGGTCCTGGAGCGGGTCCCTGAACGTCAGGGGTCTCACTGTGGCCGCACTCCCCGCGCACACGGCCGGAGCGCGGCTGCGGCTGTGCCAGCAGGGGCCGGCCGGGGGCGGTGCGGGAAGGGGCCGGGCGGGGCGGACCGGACCGGGGGCGGTGCGGGAAGGGGCCGGGCCGGGCGGACCGGGGGCGGTGCGGGAAGGGGCCGGCCGGGGGCGGGCGGTGCGGAGCGGGCGGTCCGCGATGGGGTCCCGCCGCCCGCGGGCCTGACCCGCCGGCCCGGCATGGCGGGCATCATCAAGAAGCAGATCCTGAAGCACCTCTCCCGGTGAGGCTCCCCCTCCTCTTCCTCCTTTTCCTCCTCATCCTCCTCGTCGTCGTCGTCCTCGTCCTCCTCCCGGGGGGCTGCGGGGGATGAGGGCCGGGGCCTGGGGGTTTGGGCAGCGCCGGTGGGGAACTGCCGGGCCCGGGGGGGCTGAGGGGCTGTTCGGGCTGGGGAGCCGCCGGGCCGGGGAAATGTCTGAGGGTCAGGGGGTGTCCGAGGGCCGTGGGGACTCTGGTGTCCGAGGGCAGCGGGCCCAGCGTGCCCGGAGTTGGCTCTGCCCCGTCCCCGGGGTCGGAGCCCTGCGAGCCCGGCCGGTGCCCGGTGCCGGCGCGGCCCGGCCATGCCGGCTCTGGGCCGCGGGCAGCGGCAGTGGAAGTTCGGGAGGCGAGAGGGGAACACGAACAGCCCCGGGGTGGCACCGGCTCTAGGGGGGTGTTGGCGTTGTATTCCGACATTTTCAGTGAAGTTCATCCAAGGCGCTGCGAGGGGCGTTGAGGAAAAGCGGGTGGTCCCTGCGTGAGGCTCTGCCGGGAAATGCAGCTGCGGCCGCGGCTCTGCCGCTGCTCGGGGCGGGCCTTGAGCGCATAGCGGTGCCTCAGTTTCCCTTCACGGCGACAAAAGAGCTGCCTGTGTTACCTCATGGCTGCGGGCACGACCTCGCTCTGCATCGCTGCGGGATCAGGCGAGTGTGAAGAGGAAGGCGCCGTGCCTGTGAGGGTGCAGGTGAGGGCACAGCGCTTGTCCTCTGTGCTTTCTGAGCAGCTCCTGTCCATCCCTGCTGCTGGACACGCTCAGAGTGAGGGGCCTGAAGTGACCTGTGTGGGCTGCGTGGGGTCAGTGCTGCTGTGATGCACGAATGCACCTCTGAGGTGGATCCTGGGAGTGACCATCCCCACACACCCTGAGTGGGCAGTGCAGGACCTGTCTTAGAGCCACCAATTGCTCCGTGCTCCAGCTCTCTCGGCACTGTCCCGAAGGAGGAGTGATGGAGCTGCTACTGGAGCTGCTCTGGGTGTTAGTTTAAATGGATTTCTGCGAGGCCTGACATCGCAAGCTTCTGAGATTTCTGTCTCATTCACCTCACAAAGGTGTGTTGTGGTCAGCACAGATTCAGCCTCCTGGTAAGGAGGCACTGAAGTATTGTATAGGATGGAGAGGTGGTTGAGAGCACTTCTTGACTGAGGGTGAAATCCTGGGTGCTGCTCCTGTGGGTGTTTTTCTTTCTCTTTCTTTACATAAATACAATTTTGCAGGTGCTTTTGCTTAATTTTGTATTTCAGTCTCTCCTACCACTGCTGCAGCATATTCTTACCCAAAGCGCCCCTTTTTCCCTCGGATCGGGCCAGTTCTTAGTGTTCATCTGTGTATCCTTTGGGCGGTTCCAAGGAGAACAAGGAGTCTCAAAACATTCAGCATCTCTGCCTGTTTTCCTACTAGCTGGACTTTGTTGTTTGGGTGATTACTCTGATCCTGCCCCTCACTTGCACAAGGATTCTGGATCCTTGCAGAAATGCAATTTGAACCCAGTTTAATGGTGGATGAAAAAGATTAAGTTTTTTTGTTCCAGTTTTGTTTCCTCCAAATACCTCATCTTCACCCTCCCTTTGGGTTTTCTTTCAGCCACGCTCGTTTGCCTGGAAGAATTTTGCTACTGAATCATTAATCTGCCTTTATTTTCTGCTCACATTTGCATATGAAGTAATTCCTTGTTCTTTTTGTTGTGTCTCCACTCGGAGTCCTTTCTGCACGGGGGTGTGGTTTTGTCCCTCTTCTATGTGGAAATTTGTAAGAAAACGGTCAGGAGAGGCAGCTGGACCAGGGAAACATGAATGGGGTGTTTCACCTGACTGTTCCTGTGATCCCACATCATGTGTGTGTGGGATGGCTGTGGTGGTCACGGCAGGGATCAGTACAGCTGGGCTTTGCCCAGTTGTGAAGGTATTTGAGAAGGCTCAGCCTTGTGTTCAGCAGCTTAAATTCCTAGAGCAGGAGAACCTAAAAACTTGCAGAGCTTTCACCATCTGTGCCTTTCACTCCTTTGTCCTATATTTAGCTTGGAAAAGCAAACAGATGAGGTGGTTTCAGTTCTTGCTGCTTGCGGGCGGGCACAGGGCTGCAGTGCTGGGGAGTGTTTGGAACCCAACATCAGGGGCTCCCTCAGAGCTGCCTGGGCATTGGCTGCCGGCTCTGAGCATAGTCGTGTTTCCCAGCCTATAATTATTCATGGAATCACATCTAATGCTTTAAAATAAAATCAGTGAGCTGCCTTTACCTCTTCCTGGCCTTATTTGAAAGTAGCTGCTTCTTGTCTTTTTGGTTTAACCACTGTTGGTGTAGCTGCAGCAGATCCAAGTTCTCAGGATGTGACAAAGGCCCTGTTTATCCACAAGCCCAACTGCCTCAACTTCATGTTCTACTTTGGTATTTTGAGTTCTCAGCACTGCAGTGGAAATCCTTGCCAAAATGGCTTTTATTTAATTTTGTTGGAGAGGTTTATCCCCTGCTGCCTATAACAGCTGCTTTGTGACGTTTTCTTTTGGGACACGTGTTGAAGCTTGTGAGCCTGTGGAGTAACAGGCACACAGGACATGGCTTCCAGAGGAAATGCAATGTGCAGTCCTGCTGGGAAGAAATAAAAGCTGATGTCAGCAGAGGAGCTGGACTGGGGTGTGGGGGTAGGTCTGAACACAGGGGAAGGAGACCACAAATGTGTCTCACTCTGACAGCGACCCCAGAGAACTGCAGCTGAGGAGTAACTTTGGGAACCTCTGGAAGTAGGGTGGAAAGGGAGCAGAGGAGAAATGAGAGAGGAGTTAACAAACAGCAGCTGTGTTACCAGAGAGGAAAACCTGTGTGGAAAACGAGAGCTGTTTGCAGAGGAGAGTGCAGAGCATGTATCACCGGTGCAGGCAGACGTGTAACAGATGTGCAGCACAGAAATGGGTGGGTAGCAGGTTGTGGACTTGGAAACTGTCCTCAGCATAGGATGGAGCCACCTTTTCAGGTAAGTGAGATAGGCTTTAGAAACAGAATTAAAAATACCGGTAGAGAACAAAGCAGGGGAGCAGCATGTGCAAGAACACTGAGGTGCTTATCAGGGCAGCTCAGGTACTCAGCAAGGAGAAACAGCATTGTGTAGCTCCTCAGAAATGGTGGTGCACCTCAGTGGAGGAGGAATGGAGGAGTGTTTCTCCAGTTCAGGGGTTAGACCTCGCATCCCTTTTTTCCCAAGTAAGGTGTCTGACTCCTGCCCTCTCTCAATTGCAGTTGATGGGTAAGTGAAGTGACCAGGCAGGCTCATGGTGTGGCTTTGGTTTGTCCTAGACCCTAGGTTGGCAGCAGGGACGTGTGGGTGTGGAAGCGTGTGCTGTGCTGGGCTCCTGGGGGCTGTTGTTTCCTAACTTGGATGTGAGCATCTTGGAACCTTCCTAGCCCTGAAGATGCCTTTGGCATTACCCCTTCCGTACGGTTGTGCTGCTTCTGTGTCAGTCAGCACAAAGAGCTGAGAGCTGGCTCCCAGACCCAGCACTGCACTGTGTGTGAGTCCTGCCTGTTCTGCAGTTGGCTGTGAAGCTGTCTGGGAGTCCTTGTTTAGGACTGGGACTCCTCCCTGTCCATCCCCACCATCAGAGACTGGCACTCACTCAGGTTGAAGCAGGGCAGAGAAAGGCCTTTGCAGCTGTCATCATCCTGCCAGGGTGTGAGAGACTCCCTGGGGTCAGGATGGCAGAAATGAGATATGCTATTTCAAAGGGACCCATCCCTCTCCTCAGAAAAGGTGGGCAGGTGAGACAGAGCAGTTCTTCCACCTAGAAGATGGGATTTGTTCTGTGCCATTCAGGAATCATTGGAATGGGCTCTGTGGCTTGCACCAGGCAAGTCAGGCCATGTCAACAGCTCTGCCTTTGCCCAGCACACGAATGTGGGGAATTCACTGAGTTTAAAGAGCACTTTTCCCCTTCAGCTTAGATTTCTTGCCCAAATGCTGCAGTCTGGGAACTGCTGTAAGAGATCAGACCCTGAATTCCTGCTCTGTTTGCCTCTCCCTTGCCCTGAAGTGTTTTGCAGCATCGCTGTGTGCTCGAGCACTGCGCTGCAGCTGTGCCCTTGCTGCAGTCACAGGATGGCACATGCAGCTCGTGAGGGCTGTGGGACACCCTCGAGTCAGGAAAAGCTACCACCAATAAGAGAGATTTGCTTACTACCAATCCTCCAGGCTTCTCCCAGTTTCCTGACCTTGATTATAAATTACCTGGAAGCAATTTAGTGAGCATGGTGGGTAAGGAGGAAACCAAAGAAATTGCATCTGGGAATGGCCTGAGGAAGCTACAGAATCTCAAGTGATGTAGGCAGCAAAACCTCTGACCAGCTTTTCAGTTTTGGCTTTAGCTGCTTTAATATCCTCCTTCGGTGATCAGGGAAATTTCTGTGATGATCTCTAAGATGATCATTTGCCTAAAATAGCTGTTACAGCACTGGGAAGTACATGAAACCACAGAGCTGCCAGCTGTTAAATGCTGATAAAAACCGTTACTTTTCCATCTGCACAGCATCCTGCTCCCGCAGTTCAGCATGTGCTGTTCAGCCAGGTAATGGTTCCTTTGGTGCCCCAGCACCCAGGGTGGATCCAGAGCATGAAGCAGTTTGTGGCAGGACTTTATGAGGCAGTTTATGAGGAAGGAGCTCTCTCAGGTCCCAGCACCAAACTCCTGGTGATGAGCTTGTCTCTAAGTTCTTACATGCTGTGCCCAGCAAAGCATGTAAGGCTGGATGTAAACCCTTTTTACTCAGTGTTTTAGTTTGGAAATATCTTGTTTTCCCAGTACATTTTGATGGCTTCTTTTACTCTTAAAAATTTTAATGTAGAGGAATTATTGATGGCAAGGCAGAACCCCAAGCTATTATGGGTAAAGTTGCACACATCTGCCTCTTTGTTCAAGACAGGGTGGAGAAAAGGAACGGGCACAGACAGGACGTGGCATTTTCCCTTCCCAGAGTCTAAAGTCTTCCCTTGTAAAGTCATGGTTGCTGTGCTGCACTTTGCTGGGAGAACCAAGCGATCAGTTTTGTGGAGCTGCTGGGTGCAAAGTGTTTCCAACCACTTCTCCTCGGCTCCAGACACGTGTGTGCCGTTTCTGGAATGCTAAATAGACTCTGGTTGCAGCAGAGGTAAATTACCCTTGAGTAGCTCAGGAGGAAAGTGTGGCCAGAGCTCCTTCACTGCAGCTCTGGGCTTGCAAAGCCCTGTGCTGACCTTGTGGACCCTCTCCTGAGCCTTTCAGCCTCACTGAGGGAAGGGGGCTGTTAAAGGGGCTCTTCTTATTTCTCCTGGACTCCCTGAGCCCTTGCCTCCCCTGCAGCTGCTCAGTTCAGTGAGAATTAGGTAATAACCTGCTTGTTTCTGCACACTGGAAACGAAAATGATTGCAGGACAAAGAAGTAGAGCTTTGGACTAGTGCTTGTATTTATTAGGTTTCTTTCCTGCTTTCTTTCATCCGTTATTTGCTTGAGGATTTGGGAAATTCCCTGGCCAGTTTCCAGGGTTTGCATTCCGGATTTGTTGAGGGCATGGGACAGCTGGCATTTAAACTTTACTGAGTGTCCAGGCGAGGAAATAGCAAAGCAGCTCCTCAGCGAAGGTGGAGTTCAGCCCCTGGCAGAGACTCGGCCTCTTCTCCTCTCAGATGAGTTCCTGGTTTGCTTTCCAGGGCTCCCAGTACCCAGTGAAGTCTGATGGGTGTGAAGCAAGGAGCCTCTCAGCATTCAGAACGCTCTAGAGAAATATTTGTTGAGGAAGGAAAGTGCCCTTGGTGCCAAGGGAGGCTGCAGCCTTCTGGGAGGAGTGAGCTGGAATTCTGCTCTGTGTAATGATTCGGTCTCGTGCCTGATCTGCTTGGAAATGCTGATTTTAACTTGGAATTGAATTCCTAAGCCTTCCCTTAGCTTCGTTGTGTTGCAGGAGGTAACACAGAGCCAAGACAACTGATTACTTCTCAGGATGTTTTGTGTTTGGCTTTGGGTGGCTGAGAGGCCCAGCCGTTCATGCACTGCAGTTGAAGCCTGGAAAAACAGAAAGCTGATAACGGAAAGCCACCAACAGTGGCATGTGTGTAAAAGGACACCAGATGTGCCTAAATCCACCCTGATAAGGAGCGTGGGACGGGCTGGTACCTCCTTACATGGAAACTGTTTGACCTGTAACCCAAGCAGGGTGAATTTCTCAGGCTGATTGTCCACTTGGGAAGGTGTTCCTGCCTCCCAGGATATCTGGGGTACACAGAGCTGTACACAGTTGATGAGATGATTCGAAATTATAAATGAGATGATTATAAATATAAATTATAAAGGTGCTTTGTCTTCTTGACAATTGGGCAGTTTGGTGTAGATCGGATTCCCTTAAACTCTAAATGGCTTTGTGCTAAGAGGGTGTGATACCAACTCCATCTCATACTGTGCAATTATTAGTCCCATCCTCTGCTAATTCAGCGAGTTTCTCTTCCTCCTGTGCAACTCTGCAGAGCAGTTCTGTGCCCACTCTCAGACAGAATGGTCTCTGCTAACACCGAAAGTTCGAGGAGGTAAAATGGCTTTTCTTCCTGAAAAAGCTTTTAGTTCTTCCTGTGCATTTTCAATGCAGCTATTTTTTCCCTTTTTACAGAAGTTTTGATCACTTGCCCAGTTTTATTTCCTTCAAAATTATTTTTAAGTTCATCCTCAGTCATGTGTGCTGCACTTAAAACTTTTGCTGCTGCCTTCATTGAGAGCAGCCCTGATTTTGAAAGTCACTGACCTTTCCTTTTAGCAGTCATGAACCTTTTGTTCTAGTAAACATACTCTTGGGCTTCTAAGATAAGAGGTTTAATTTGAGGTGAAATGTCACGTCACAGAGATTTTTGGATTGTAAAAGATCTTCCTGAGGAAGATGGAAATCCCACTAAAATCCCTGTCCAAAACCAGACCAAGCAAGACTTCAAAAGATTTTTGGGAAGGAGCAAATCTGCGTTGGTCAGAATATGGTTGTTGGGGTTTTTTTCGCTCATGTCCAATTCCTGTCAGAGTTGCTTAAGTAACGTATTTATATTCCAAATCAAAGCAGAAAATCCTGATCTGTTTTCCTGCTGTGACCCTTGTGGAGGCAAAAACTCCAGTGGTCCCTGGGCTGGTTTTCCACTGAGCTGATCAGTTCCTCCTGTTTGCCTTACCTGTGTTTGGGGAGACTTTCCAGCTGCTCACTGCAGCTGTGACTGGTGTCACAGGCCATGCACTTCCTTCTGCCAAGAGATTTTGCTTGTCATTAAGCAAAATCAAGGTCGCTGGTGTACAGCTAATTAGCTCCCCCATATAATAGCCATAGTGACAAAGGTATTAATAGAAATGTTCTTGTGGAGCTGGGGCTGTGTACAACAGCCAGTGATGGCTGCAGGACTGCAGGGAGGAGGCTGAGGTAGAAGCTGAATATTTGAGAAGAAGGTTCCTGATCCATGTGGCAGCAGGGTAATGAGACAGTGGTCTGAGGAGAAGTTTTATGATTTCAGATGTCTTCTGACATTATCTGTCCATGCATTTGCTCAGTTGGAGACAGTGTGGCGAGACAGTTAAAAATGTGAACATAAATTTATTTATGATTCTAGCCTGGCTTTGGGCCAGCAGTCAGATTTACCCAAATTTCTCTTGCAGTAAGTGTATTTGTGGCCTCTGGATATGCAGGCTGAGGAATTGGGCAGTTGTTTTCAGTAGTGACATCATGTTTTGATATATATTCAAGCTGATGATTGAGCAAATAGATTTTCAGGGTTGACTTTTGTCAGAGTAATCCCAGCAGGCTCAAAAGGAGTGCTGCCCTGTGAGTTTACTGGCTCAACTCTGCTTGACTTCTGATAGAGCTGCCAAAAAAAAAAAAAAAAAAAAAAAAAAAAAGCAAATATCCTCTTGTGTCAGTTTTCCCAATAGCCACCATTTTCATTCAGTTTTCCCTAAGCCAGCAGCCGTGCTGCCAAGGACGTTGCTGTGGGTGAGTGTGAATGGAGAGAGCCTGCCAGAAAGCATCTGACACGTTCTGCTCTCACTGCTTTTCCTCCCGTAGCACTGACCAAAGCAGCTTCTTGCAGGCAACAGCAGAGACCTGGCACCTGTGAACTCTCACCTGAGGCCTCCTGTGCCCTGTCTGATATGTGGGTGGTGAAGTGACTCAAGTGTGGCGTTTATTCCAGTGGAAGATCTGGCATTCCTGTACAGGGCAGCAGCTGAAAGCAGGGTTTGACAATGGGCAACATACCCTGAGAAATTTGGGCTGTGGTTTAAAAGTAAGAATCTCTTTCCATTTGAGATTTATTTTTTTCCAAAACCTCCAGCTTCTGTTGTGCCATCATAGGTGGGGTCTCTAAGCTCTGCTTTGGGGGTGGAATGGCACATTTTGGTGCATCTGGAATGCCCCATGAAAGGATTCTTAGATGGAGTCTGATATCACTGGAGGTGAGTTTGGTACCTGCTCAGCAGGATCTCTGCAGCCTTCCCCAGGAGATGGTGATAAAGAGTTGCTTGGTTTGGCTAGATCAATTTCATACCTCAGTCTACACTGTGTCCTGTTTCACAGCTTTACTTCTTCCACTGGTGTCCTGGTATTTTTGATACACCCACAAACGAAAGGAATGTGATGCCCTGGTTCAGACACGTGCTTGTGTTGCCTATAATCAAAAGAAAAATAACCCTTGTGTTAGGATAGTAAAGTAAAAAGCAGACCTTTGTTTGGAAGCTTCCAGGTGTCCCAGTGGTGATGGGAGCACCCGGAATTGAATTTCTACAATTTTATAACGTTAATTAATTAGGATATCTAAAGGTAGGAGGTAAGAGAATCTCCTATCAATAGGAGATTCAGTTGCCCCGGTCACCCACCCCTGGGTCAGCCCCTTGGAGTTGGTCCAAGGGCTTCTCTGCCCCATTTCTAGCTATGCCTTATTGTAGGTCCCTTCCTTGGAATAAGAGTAAACAATATTTCAGGAATGTGGTTAGAAGGTCAGCTTATTGTTCTAAAATCTAGGGGGAAAGGGTAGGAAAAGTACTGGAGCTACAGCCATGCATTAGCAATCTACAAAGCTACAACAATATGAAAAATATATAAAAAGCTTAAGCATCATTCCCCCCCTTTAGAGACTTGATATAGAATTATAGGTGACACTTTTTCTCTGCATTACCAACTGAAAGCAGCTTCTCCTCTGAGCACTCTTATCCTGGGATGAGGCTCCCAGCACAGGGATGATCCTTCAGTGCAGGTGTGAGAAAGCTCAGCCAGTGGGAGCTGATCACTGCCCATGCCAGCTTTTGAGCTTAAGCTCTGGGTATTACCTACCTGTCCATGTTGTGTTTGGTTTATTCTTAGTATCCAATACCAAGTAGACATGGTGACATCAGCTTTCAGCAGAACTGGTTCTCTGACACAACACAAGGGCGCTCCTGGATTGCCTTTGGAGGTGTTTGCTCTTATTTTCAGCCATGTCTGGATTTGTGGGTGCTCAGAGCAGGACTCCAGGCCCAAATCATATGGATTCTCAGTGCTCCCTGCCAGTGGAGCAGCTGTTGGAGCACAGTCTGGAATTTTCAATTTCTTGGTATGGATGCTGAGAAGCCAGGTTAACCTCAGCCATCTTCCTGGGCATGTTCAAACAAGAAGCATTTGGTTAAAGGGAGTGACGAATTTGAAGGGAATGTGCAGCCTGGCAGGTGTTGTAAACTTGGTCTGAGCTGTGAGCAGGTCCCCTGGGCTCAGGGCAGGGAGGGGTCAGCAGGGCACAGGAGCTGTCTGCAGGGGAAGAGCAGCAGTAACAAACTCACAGCTGTGCGCTGCCCTGCCCTTCCAGCAGTGCTACATCCATAGCACAGGCTTGACACCAACATCTCAACACATCTGTCACACTTTCTCTTCTAACAAAATGTTTGATTTGGAAAGGCCCTTTTGCCCCTGGAAGCCCTGGGCTGATGGCTCAGCTGCTGCTCCAGTGACTCAGCCAGGTTTGTGCTACACCCTGAGCTCCTACAGCAGCTGCAGCAGCTGCATCCTGGCAGTGTGGCTCTGGTTCCTCCTCTCCTCCTTGAGCTGTGGCTGTTCCGGAATCCCCTCATGCCCATCCCAGAGCAGTCCCCACACTCTGGGTGCAGGGGCAGAATGAGCAGGGCAGCATGTGACTGGGAGCCTGCTCCTGCTTACGATGACAATAGAAGCTTTCTTTCCATCCTGCTTTCTGGACCACTGTACAGAATGAGAATTAGCATTGGCATGGAGGAATGTGTGAAGTAAGCCCTGGATTCAGTGGTGGGAAAATTGTCTGGCAGGAACTCTTCACGTTTGAATCTGGTGACATTGGAGTGCAGCCCCCTGCTCCTGTGGTGGCAGCTCCTGCACAGGAGTGAGGTTTGATGGAGACAGAAGGGGTTCTGCTGCCACAGAGGGGTTCTCTGACATGGAGAAGTGTTCCTAACACTTGTACAGCCTAAGTGATCTGCTGCCCTCTGAACTGGCTCCTCTGGGGCCACTCTGGTTTTAATGAAGTCAGAGGCTCTTGAGCAGTCCTGCTGCAAGCATTTCATCCACAACACTGAAACCTCGGGCATGTGAGGGATATGAAGGGCTGCACACAGGGGAGGTGAAACACTGGCCACCCCGGGGAGGAGGAATTTCAAGCAGAGAAAACAGAGGACAGAGCTGGGGCAGTCTCTGGGAGGGGAGTTGCTGTTTGGCCCTGCTGGCCAGAGAGCAAGCTGGGCTGCAATGGTGGTGTTAAAAAGAGACAGCCACAAAAGTCATTCATTAATGATCTTTTGCTTTCCTGAGTGAAAAGGATCTAGAGAATTAAACTTTCCCCTGCTGACATGGCAATTCTGAGGGGAGTAAAACTGCTGAGCTGTTGGAGTTTGGCTTTGGTTTTCTTAGATTTTGTCCTAGAGCAGTTTTGCTGGTTTCTGGGATCCAGATCTTTAGAAGGAAATTTTCAGTTTCTCAAACCTGACTTTAGTTTAAAACAAAAAAAATCCTCCAAATGTCAAGACATCTCTGATGGCTTTTTTTTCTGAAGCAACCAAATTGCCTTGGGTTTAAAAATGTCAGAAAGGGTTTAACAAAACAGCAAACAAACTCCAGTATTAAAATAGCTCTGAAATGCTCCTGCAGTTTCAGCAGCTTTGCTGGGGGCTGTTTTCAAGTTTCCTCTTTCTTCCCTTATAGGTTTACAAAGAATCTTTCTCCAGACAAAATCAACCTGAGCACACTGAAAGGTCAGGGGCAGCTGACCAACCTGGAGCTGGATGAGGAGGTGCTGCAGAATGTGCTGGAGCTGCCCACCTGGCTCGCCATCACCCGGGTCTACTGCAATAAGGCTTCCATCAGGGTGAGCAGAGGCAACTTTAAATGGATAAAGTTATCCATTTACAGGCAGAATTGCTGAAATTGTGCATGGACTTGCACTTTGCATGCTGAACTCTTACAAATTCTTCTTCCTTGTGTCTTTTAGAGCAAAAAAATTGTGGTTTTTTAGTTGTTATAAGCTGCCAGGTTGTTTAATTGCACATGGTACTAACCACTGTTGCATTACATGAACTCAAAAGTTTTAAGGACATCAAAGAGACTTTCTATAAAAGAAATATGATTCTACTTTGCCAAGTGACAGTAGAAATGAGCCTGTCTTACTCATCTGATGTGCTCTGTTTTTAGAGTCAGATCTGCTCAGTTTAGTAACAAACATTTGTTCTCCCTCCTACAAGAACTGCAGAGTGAACGTTGCTGTATGAAAATAAAATTGAGCTTTTTGGTCTGTGCACAGTCTTCAAAAGAGTTGTGTGATTTCCAGTAACAGCAGCAGTTAGTTGTAAACTCTTAAAGGCCAGGAATGCTCCCCATAGCAGAATTTGACCTGCAGAATATCTGTCACTCCTGGTGATATATGAGATCCAAAAGCTCAGCTGGGTTTGTAGATCTGTTGTCTGGAATTTCGTTTCCCTTGTCTGCGTCCGGAGACAGTGAGACATTGCAGACATTTTCAGACAAACGGGGTTCAAAGTTTGGGCTGAGAAGGTTTCCTGCAATTTCTGAAACTTTCCAATGCAGAGATCACTCTGATAACCTCAACTTTATTGTTTCAGATCCAGTGGACGAAGCTGAAAACACACCCAATCTGCCTGGTAATGTTACCTCTCTTGTCTTCTGTCCTTTGTTTCTCCCTTCTTCCTTCCCTCTTCTTTTCTTCCTCACTCTTTTAAATCTCTTCTACTTGAGAAAAATTCTGGAGAGGGAAACCATCAAGTGCTCAAGTTTTCTTTGCACCTGAATCCAGGCCCTTAGCCATGAGTGCCCTCCCATGTGTCCCTCATTTCACTGCAGGATGGAAGCAGATGAGCTCTCAGGGAAGTCCAGGGCAAGCCTGTGCCTGTTTTATGTTTGTTTTCCCCTCTCCCAGGGTTTCAGGTTACCCACTGGCACTGATGGTGTGAGAGCTTTAACACATGGGACTCCTGGAGACTCCAGAACTGGTTGTCCCTGCCCTGGAATCTCACCCTAGGGCTGGTGGGCTGAGCTTGAGGCTCGGTGTGGTGTTCATGGCTCCCATGTTGTGTCTCTGTAGTACCTGGACAAAGTGGAGGTGGAGATGAGGACGTGTGAGGAGCCTCGGCCACCCAATGGACAGTCCCCCATCGCTCTTGCTGCTGGACAGAGGTCAGACCCCGAGCCCTGCAGCTTCTCCCTGACATCCTGCTGGGGTGTGGGGGCTGTTCTCCTTGATTCACCACTGGCCTGCCTGCTCTTGGGTTTAAGTGCCTTTGGTGTTGCTTATAAACCTCTCTGTGTGAGCCTTACCTCTGCCAGGCCTCTCGTGACATGGGGGGATCTTCTCTTTGCAGTGAATATGGCTTTGCTGAGAAGGTCGTGGAGGGGATGTTTATTGTTGTCAATTCCATCACCATCAAGATTCACTCCAAGGCCTTTCACGCTTCTTTTGAGCTGTGGCAGCTCCAGGGCTACAGTGTCAACCCCAACTGGCAGCAGAGTGACCTGCGCCTCACCCGCATCACAGACCCGCAGAGGGGAGAGGTGGGTCCTTGGTTTTGTTCTGGGATCACAGAAGAAAAGTATGATGAATGATTTTTCCTTGTTTCATTTCATGTCTTCTGAGTGTGCTGGGTCTTTTCTTTTAAGCCTTGAAGTTGTGAAAATCTCAGGATTTTCCTGTTTTGCTCCTCCTGGGCAGGTTCTGACGTTCAAGGAGCTCACCTGGCAGACCCTGCGGATAGAGGCAGACGCCACAGACAGTGGTGACCAGGATCCTATCACTACTCCTCTGAGACTCATCACCAACCAGGGGAGGATCCAGATCTCTCTCAAGAGAAGGGTGAGAGTTTCCTCCATGCTTTGCAGGATGTGGTCTCATTGCCTGGTGCAGAGATGATGCATATTTCCTCCCACAGTCCTCAACAACCCTTCTCTCCCTTCAGAAATGTTGAGCCCAAACTGATGTATCTCTCCATGTTTTCTGTCAGAGACAGCTGTGTTCTTACCAAATGTCAAAGCAGTTTCTTTCCCAGGGGAGGATCTCGTGGATGGAATGAGCTTTTCAATCCGTTCAAACTTCCCAAGGAGAGCTGTCATCTCCTTACTGGGAGTTGAAAGCTGGCAGCCTGATTTTTAGCTGTCAGTGGAAATGTGATGATTTAAAAAAAATAAAAAAAAAAAATTAAACAGTGAGCAATTTGTCTCCTACAGAGGAGGTGGCTGTGACTACTTTCTATGTGAGAGGAGGTGCTGTGGACGTGCACCAGATAACATCTCTCAGAGGAGTTTCACAGCAGCCTCCCTTCTTTCTGCTTTTGTGTTTTATGAAGACTACGTGGAGGCAACTTTTGAAGTCCCTAAGTCCTTCCTTGCTGTTTCAGACCAAAGATTGCAACGTGGTGGCCTCCAAGCTGATGTTTCTTCTGGATGATCTGCTCTGGGTGCTGACAGACTCTCAGCTGAAAGCAATGATGAAATATGCTGAGTCTCTGAGTGAAGCCATGGAGAAATCTGCTCAGCAGAGGAAAAGCCTGGCACCAGAGTCTGTACAGGTGAGTGAGTTTGGATATTGGTCTGTCAGGGAAGAGGACAATTTCTGTTTGTGTGGCATCTGGCCTGTATTCACAGCATTTTCCTTGATGGGAACTCGTCAGGTCAGGGCTGCTCTGGGGTAGTGAGGTGACCAAATGAGTGGGATTCATTGCCAATAAAATACATTTTCCAGGTCAAGGATGAGGGAAGAGGAGATTTCTGCTGGAGTTGGAAGCTCCAGGGAAGCAGGGATACACATGGAGTGCAGTGAGGTTGCACAGGAGGAATGGGGAATATTTGGCCCTTTTGCTACGGAATCTTAAAAGGTCTTCCAAGAGAAGTGCATGCAGCTGGTGGAGCCACAGACAAAG
This sequence comes from Poecile atricapillus, assembly GCF_030490865.1. Lineage (NCBI taxonomy): Eukaryota > Metazoa > Chordata > Aves > Passeriformes > Paridae > Poecile > Poecile atricapillus. Next base: position 3,548,031 of record NC_081271.1, read on the forward strand.
GGTTTTGCTTATGAGAGCATAGGAAAGGCTCCAGATGCTGGGAATCCCAATTCAGTGCCTGAATTGGGCATTGAATAAATCAATGCCTCACAGGCTGGAAGATTCGCATGAGTTGATTAATTACATTATAACTTCTGTGTTTTCCCTCTCTCGGAGCTCTCACTGAGCTTGTTCCTCTGCCACAGATCACCCCCCCTGCTCCCAGTGCCCAGCAGTCCTGGGCTCAGCCCTTTGGAGCCAGCCCCAACGCCAGCAGCATCGGGCAGTACTTTGACAAGCACGACATGAAGGAGTCCTCCTACCACCTGCTCATCTCCCGCCTGGACCTGCACATCTGCGATGACAGCCATGCCCGGGAGTCAGGTCAGGAGAAGAAAAACAGCAGCAGAGATAAAACAACAGCCAAGGCAGTAATTTTCTGTCTGGAAGAGGGTTGGGAAGTACTGGGACTTTGCAGTTTGGGATTTGAGTTTCCAGGCCTGGTTCTTACCATATAAACCGTTGAGCAGTTGATTGAGGTGTCCTTTTCCTTGCCTAGGACAAGATTTTGGTGCAGATTCCTAAAGATGGTACCTTAATCCTGGCTGTGGTGTCAGTTAATCAGTGGTGGCAATCAGAGCAATGTGGTTCTGAATTCTCCTGGATCAGGGCTGGGATTGCAGAACTGACCATGCTTTCCTGTGCTCTGTTCCTCACAGGTGCTTTGAAGCACGGGATGCTGGGTGGTGCCATCCAGCTGACCTTCAGGAGGATGGCTTTTGATTATTATCCTTTCCACAGGGCAGGTAGGGAGCCTGTGACCTCACAACCTGAGGAGGGGGATAAAAAAGGAGTTTAAAGAACTGTTCTGTGATTGCAGGCTGGACTGGAAGAAAGAAACCACATTTTTAAAGCTGAGATGTTTGCTTTTCTGCAGGAGATGCCTGCAAGCATTGGGTGAGGTACAGTGAAGCAATGGAGACTCGGGGACAGTGGGCAAAGAAGTTGGTCAGTGAATTTCAAAACAAGATGGAGAAGCTTTATGAAGAAACAGACCTTGTGTTTGCCAGGGCTCCACTTTCCCCTTTCAAAAGGAAACCAGGTAATGGTATTTGATAAAACCAGTGAAGCAGGAGGTGGTACCAATATTGCTTCATCCAGCAAAATCTTCAGTTGCCTGTCCCCAGCTGAGCAGGCTGGTTTGTTGGTGCAGGAATGCATAGCTCTCTAAAAATCATAAATATAATGGCAAAGGAAAGTGGCTGGGAGAGCACTGCAGCAAGGATAGACAGGCTGCAGCGGATTATTGTTGAGTTTCTCATAAGATACAAGGATGAAATTACATACTTAAGACCTGCCTTAGGAAGGTGTTCTCTGGCCACAGACCAGACTCACCTTTCACAATGCTCTTCCTTCAAAAGTCCTGAATGTTTCTCCTGCCCAGCTGTGTTCATTCGTTTCTAATTTTGGGGCTCTTAGTTCTGCTCAGTAAGCACAGAGGTGTTGGTACTGATGGTGCAAAGAAGGTGACTAAAACCCTGCTGGTTCTGCCTTTCTGTCCCCACAGACCCTCCCCAGAGTCCCCAGAAGAGCCCCCCAGAGAAGGGCCGGGCTCCTCCCACGAGTCTCCCACGGCTCCGGCACCCGCCCTGGCACCGGCTGCGCTCCAGCTGCCTGGTAGTGCGGGTGGATGACCTGGATGTGCACCAGGTAGGAACCTCAGCACTGTCTGCAGATGGTAATGGCACTTCTAAAAACGAAATTATATGATTCAAGATATGACTGAAAGAATCATGCAAATCCTGCAACATCCAAAACATTGCCCAGAGAACCTAAATGCTGTTATGATGTTGCCTGTAAAACTTTTAACCCAAGAGTGAATGGCTGATAGTTTTCATGTTCAGAGGGAGCTGTATAACCACGGGTTCTGCCCTCTGTTCCTGTCTAAGCATACACCAAGCATTAGGCAGGCCTGTTGCCCTGAAAACTCAGCTTCTGAGCTTGCTGACATGGTTTTCTAAAGACTTTCCCAGGACAGTAACTGTAAACATAGATATGTGTACATTCTTTCTGTTCCACGTCTTGTGATGGGCATCTCTCATGGCCAGTGCAGTGAGAAAGTGTTATCCTGACCATCCAATCCCTGGCCGTGGTCAGGAGCCTATAAATCCTGGGAGGAAAAATAAACTCTCTCTTCTTTTCACCACACCTCGACCTGTGTCCGTGTGATCTGTTCATCTTCAGCGGTAACACAGGCCCAGTGTAAAATATTTCATGCCTTTGAGAAGTTAGTGAGGATGTGGATTTTTGACAGAGAAGTCTCACCTCAGGCTTTCTGCCCTGGATCAGGCCCTGCATCCATGTGCCCTGTGTCCATCCAAGAGCTGCTTTTGCTCTTTGCAGCACCAGATACTATGATGGTCTTGCCAATGTGCTGCTGATATTGCAGACAGCTGTAACAGATTTCTGTTCTGTTTGCTCACGTCACCTAATTCTGCTTGTCACAGCTCTTACTAGCAGTGACAGGAGACACAAAGAACTAAATTCCCTCAAAGGAGAGGAGTTGGCAGTATCAGCAGGTAGAAGAAAATTACATTTTTGCTTGAAAGCAGTGTATGTTTGATGTGCAAATGAGGCAGATTGAATACAGACAACTGTGGGGTCACTGGGACACTTGGGTTTGCCAAGTCTGAGTTCTGCACAACTGCATTTCATTCTGTTTTCAGGTCTCTACAGCTGGGCAGCAAAGTAAGAAACCCTCCACCTTGCTTTCCTGTAGTAGAAAAATCTTCAAATTCCCTGATCAGGTCTCTGCAATCCATATTGAATTCACAGAATATTACTTCCCAGACAATCAGGACTTTCCAGGTAATACATCAAGGTTAGCACCTTCTTTCACAAGTTTCTTAAAGAGTCATCAATGGTCTAGATGTGTTAACCCTCTTAGATATTCTCTGTCCATTGTTGTTTAGTTTTCTGATGTTTGCCATCCCAATTTTTTTTTTTTTTTTTTTTGCCTTTGGGAAGGTGGGATGGAGTTTGTGCACAATGTGGAAACAGAGCTGTGCTTGCAGGAAGGGGTTGCAGCAGCTGCTGTTTGCCCAGTTCCTGGGGCTCAGCCTTACTGAGAGCCCTGGAGCAGGGCCATGGGGTGCTCTGGGTGCTGTCCCAATGGGTCACCTCATTCCTCTGGGTACAGCACAGCTGCTCTCCTTCCGAGATGTGTCTCCCAGGGGTGGTGAAGCCCTGAATTGGTGCTGTCAGTGCAGGTTCTGCACTGACTGAGCTGCAGAGTGCCCAAGCGGCCTTTCCTGCTGTCATTAATCTGTTTCCTTCTAGTTCCATGCCCAAACCTGTACATGCAGCTGAACGGCCTGATGCTCACCCTGGACACACCGAGTGTGCTCTGGATAAACCTCTTCTGCCTGGATCTGTGTCGCAGTCTGGAGCAGTTCAAAGCCATCTACAAGCTGGAGGACTCAGGCAAGCGGGATGAGCACGTGGATGTCCGGCTGGATGGCTTCAGGCTGAAGGTACCATTCTTTTCCTTCCTTTCCCAGTCTTCAGTGTTCTCTCTGTGAAAGGAACATGAGACCAGGACATAGCTGGAGTCCATAACGAGGAGACAAACCTGCTGCCTTCCTCTGACTTTGCTCTGTCTGCCACTTGTGTTGGCTTTGTTTGGTCTGTGGGCAGTAGAGCTGGTGCTGGAGTTCTCATCCAGAATAAACCTCTGCTATTCCTTCCTCACCTCGTCCCTTGTCGTGTCTTTCTTCCCCCTGCAGGTCAGCATCCCTGTGGATAAGAAAGTCACAGAGCACCAGGACCGGCCGCAGGCCCTGTGTGTTTGCATGTCAGAGGTGACAGCCACCAACACCCGCCACGCTCCCTCCTGCAGCTGCCAGGACCTCCAGAGCCTCTTCCGTAAATTCACGGGGTCAGAGTTCTTCCACTCCAGCTATGCCAAGTTCCCACGGGCGCAGGATAGGTTCAGCCTCCTGCACACCCTGTTCCTGCGCCACGCCTACCAGGTGGATGACAGGCCACTGAGGCACCCAGGCTTTCCCCAGCTGCCTCACAAAACCTCTGCCTCTGAGGATCTGTGGTGTCTGAATTTCAGTGAGCTCTCCCTGGGCTTTGAGGGAGCCGAAAGCTCCAAGGGCAGAGCCCTTAGCTTTGTTGACCCTTTTCCCCTTTCCATATGGGCCTGCCTGCCCAAGAGGTGGAGGCAGGCTCAGATATCTAAACGACAGGAACTGGCCACCTCTGAGGTGAAAATCAAGCCTTCTGCCAGTTTTAGCAACCACTCCAAGAACATCAGCCTCTCCAGAGAACACAGTGTTTGTCAAAGATCAAAGACTGACCTGGATCTGAAGAATATCTGTAAGGCTCCAGACACGATGGATGTCTTGGGAGAATCTGACTGCGAAGTTGATGATGGAGTAGACAGTAAGGAACTGGAAGCCTCTGCTGATATCCATGTGCTCATGTCCTCTTCTGTCCACGTCAAAGTTCGCCTCAACCACTACCAGTACTTGGTGCTGCTCAGGATGAAGGAAGTTCTGCAAACACTACAGGAGCAGCTGGCCCAAGATACCCAGGAAATTACTGGGTCTCCTTTAGATCCCATGTCTGCTTGTGTGGGAGTTATGTTCCACAGTGCTGAGGTGGCCCTGCTCATGACCCCTGCTCCAGGGTGTGTCATGGAACCCAGATCCCTGGATTCAGATACAACCAGCCTGATCGAGTCTGAGCTCTCGCCCTCAGACAGCAAGGAGGGGCTGGCAGCTGAGGAGAAGGAGCTGAAATCAGAGAGCAGTTCGGAGAAGGGCTTAGGCAGCACTTCAGAGCTCCCAGAAGACAGCGGGATGCAGGACATGGGTGCCAGTGTTCCACAGGAGAGGCTCCCGAGATCCGCCAGCGACGGAGCCCTGAGCGCAGCTCCCCGCGGTAAGGGCACAGAGCAGAAAGGCCTGATAGAGGAAGCGCACGAAGCTGTGGAAGCCCTGGCTGCAGAAGGACCAACAGAGACCAGCAGCCACCCTCAGAGCCCCCCTGCTCTCCCTTCCAGCCCAGCCTCAGACACGCAGCCCTCGGGCAGAGGAGGCACCGCCCTCAATGGCCAGGCAGAGCTCATCCCACTGCGGAACATCGAGGTGGAGCTCTCCAGTGCACTGCACATCACCAAGGACGCCACAAAGGAAGCTCTGCACGCGACCATGGACCTCACCAAGGAGGCCATGTCCCTCACCAAGGACGCCCTGAGCCTGAGCCGGGACAAGATGACCTCCACCATGCAGAGGATGCTGTCCCTGCCCCCAGCCAGGTGAGCAGGCCAGGCTCCCGGGCTGCAGGAGGGGAAGACAGGGACCAGCTTTCTTTCCATTTTGTTTAGATTGGAGATGGGTTAAGTGTTCATCTCTTGGGGCTGTTCTGAGGGTACTGAAATCTGACTTGCAAATGGTCAGAGACCAACCCAATCTGCAGGCTCAGCTGCCTGCCTTTATCACTGGCTTTTGTTGGGTTTTTCTATAGGGATTCCGTGCCCAAAGCAGAGGAAGGAGCAGTGACCCCAGGCGGGGCAGGCAGCAGCCGGATGCGTTTCTTCTCCATGAAAAGGACCTCCTCCCAGCATTCCTTTGACACCACATCCGTGGATGGGAGTGGCCCTGAGGACGGGCTGTCTGTGGACAGTGATGGCAGTGATGGCTTCGTGATGCTCACAGACTCTGGTAAAGCCCTTGGCTTTTCCTCATTTCACAGGGGTGATAACTTTGTGCCACAGACAACTCATCCATGCTGTGTTCCTATGGAATCACTTTTTGGGAATCACTTTGAAGGTCTTAAGGAGTTGCCTCACAGTGGCTCTTTCTGCTTTTGTAGGTGCCTTTTCTTTGAGAGGAGGAGGGTAAATCAGTGTGAGGTGACCCTGCACATCCCAGTGGTGTCCTGAGGGCTGTAGGGGCTGTGATGTGCTAGTAAGGGCACCTTGCCCAGAGCATTTAGGAGGGCTGGTTGGATTTTGGGCACTCTGGACATCTTTCACTTCAACCCTGTGATGCTTAAACTCATCTGAGCAGCTGGAGAGAGCTCTCCAGAGGATGGTACCTCCAGAGAGGCTGGACTCAGGCAGGTGCTGACATCAGGACTTCCAGAAAAAGAAATGGAATTGAATTGTTGTTGCTTCCATTTCAGAACCCAGCCTGGACCCTCTTTCTTCAGGGCAGCTTCCTCAGGCCCACAATGACACGGGCAGCAGAAGCAGCCTGGTGGCAGAGGATGAGGGTGGAGTGTCCCCTGAGGTGAACAGCTCCACGTCCCAGAGTGAAGACCCCAGTCTGCAGCTGGTCAGTACCTGGCACTGGGATTGTGTCCCTGAGGGGCTCTGGAAGCGAGGTGTTTGCTGTAACCAATGAGCTCTTGGTGGCTGTTCCAGGTGTCTGTCCTTGTGCTGAAGATGAATGATGTGAACTGTGCAATAGAAGTACAAGGTGATGATTTGTCTGTGGCTTTACAAGTGATGAACGTGGTTCCAGAGCAGCTGAACAACGTCGGCATGTGGCAGTTCTTGCGTGGCTACGTGGGTATGATGCTGCTCTGGGACTCAGCTGCACTGTTAGAAGTGGCTTTTATACCAGCCTCCCTCAGGGAATATTCCATTAACTGGGGCCTCAGTGTTTAGGGTGGTTACACCCTAACAAGTCATGTGTGAGGGTTCAGATCTGGCATTTGAAAGATGTTTCCCAAGTGCCTACACAGTCAGGCTCTGTGGTGCCTAGTAATCATTGACTGGGATTTTTTAAATTGCTGCTAGGATGCATGAAAAGAGTGAATAAAGCTATCCAGGGAAACCGTGAAGTTATTCCTGCTCTGAGAAAAATACTTTTGGTCTACAGTACTTCCCCTAAATTTGAATTAAAAAAAACAAACAAAACCAAGCCAAACCTAAAAACAATCAACTATCTTCCCCAATGCCCCATAAAATGTAACCCAAACAAAACTGAAAGTAGCTCCAACCCCAAAGCTGAAGTGAGAGTGTGAGTAGTTTCCAGGCTGCTGATCCTGCCTTTCCCAGTCCTGCCAGTGGCCATGGTGAAGCAAAGGGATGAGGTCAGCTCTGGAGAGTGAACCAGGACACTGGGTTAGCTGTGGAGGCAGAGTTGGGACACTGTGGAGGACAGCTGGGACAGTTCTGGGGGGCAGAGTTGAGGCAGCTCTGGAAAATGAATGAGGCATTGGCAAGGTCCTGCACATGCAAAACAGGGGCCAGTTTTATAGTGTGGTGAGAGAGGGATGTGCCTGGAACCTCAAATGGTCCAGCTCCAGTGCCAGTTCAGTGGTGTGGGCTCTTAGTCCTTCGAAATTTGGATTTCTGTCATGTGAGGGATGATGTCAGACCAAGGTCACTCGGCTGCTTTTGGACTGAAATGGGTGTTCCATGATGCGCCTTCTGAGCTGATATCTGATCACTGGCGTCCTGTTGTGCAGCGAGATCTCTCTGCCCCAGCTCTAGGAGATCCAGGTGTGGAGAAGCCTGCGAGCCCTGAGCCCAGGCAGCCCCATCCCGAGGTGTGCCTGCGCCTGGAGTCGGGTCCATGTGCGGCTGCTCACTCACCACTGGCTGAGCGCAACGGCTTCCTCCGGGTGCTGCTCCACAGCCGCTCCACAGAGCTCTGCATGTCCTGCCTCACCAGCCTGGGACCCTTCCTAGAGGATGAAATCATCCCAGAGGTGATCCCCATGGAGATAGAGGTGGTGGATGCCAAAATCACGTTGAAGGTGAGAGATTCCCCCCAGGGCAGAGCTCACTCGCAGGATTCCACTTGGGAAGGGATGCTGTGGGATTGCTGGGGGCCTCTGTAGAGCTTCTCTTTTCCTGAGACTGTTTGGTTTTGCTTCTGAAAGTTGCCCTAGGGATGAATGAAGAACACGAGGGAAGTGTGTACCTGTACACCCTGTTCATAAAGCCAGGCCTTTCCCTAGAGTGGACTCACCCCCATGAGTCTGGTGGTGCTGCTGGTCAGGAATGCTGCTCCTGAGGATGCTGCAGGCAAGGGAAGTCCTTTCAAGAGCTGTCACAGCTGCTCATCCCTTCTGTGCTTCATGTTTCTCCAGGATGACAGCCCCCCAGTGTACCCCACCTCCCCTGGCCCTGTCCCAATCACCTTGGCAATGGATCACGTCGTGGTGAGGCGCAGGGATGACGGCATCTTCTATCTCACAGGTCAGTAACTTGCTGCTGGGAAGGATGGGCTCTGAGGAGGGATCAGTCCTTGTGTGTGTTTCCTGCTGTGGGAGCAGTCCCTGCCTCACTCTGGTGTGAGAATTCGTGTCTGATGTTTCCTTAAGCATACACATATTGGATCCATTATTACCTTTTAGTTTCTCTATTTTAAAAGGGGAGAGAGAATTTTATTTCCCCTGTATAAAAAGAGGGGGGGAAAAAAAAGGAAGAAAGAAATGAACCAGTTATTTTTTTGTTCTGAGAGCTCTGTTGTATGAATGTCCACACCTGAGTGGGTTCTGTTGCTTTCCAGCTTCCCAGGGGAAGGACTCAGTGAAACAGGAAAAACCTGTGTCAGTCCCTGAGGAGCAGAAGGCCCCATCAGAGTCTGTTTCACCAGCCCAAACAGGAGGAGCACATGGGCTGCAGGTGAGTCACTGCTGCCTGTTGCTATCTGGACAACAGAGAGCTGGAAATTCTCTTTTGCCTTCATGTGTTTGCAGTCCTGGGCAGGTGTGGGGAGCTGCAGGAAGGGAGTGCCCCGAGGAGCAGCCTGGGCCTCCTCCTATGAGTGTTTTGAGGAGTGAGAGCATCTTGCCCAGCCTGAACTCACTTGTTCTCTTTCAGAATCTGGTTAGGGATTGTTTTCTGATTGGCTCCATCTTCCCCACTGTGTCCAGTTCCAGTTACAAAAACAGAACTTGAGAGATTCCCAAAAAAAATTCTGTCGGTGTGGTTGTGTCTCAGTGTGTAATTCATCCCAAAAGCTCCTGCTTTGGTTTTCTGTGGAGCAGCTTACTGTGTACCTTGAAGACTCCTGCCTTGCTCTGTGCCTGTTTCTTGCAGCTCAAGCAAGTGCCAGAGTTGCAAAGGGAGCTCCAGACCATGAAACTGGCCCTGGCAGAAGCCAACATGGACAAGGCTCGCCTTCTTCAGGAGATCAGGAAGTACAACCCCCTGTTCCAGCTCTGACCGTGCCGGCACTGCCGGGGACAGGGGACCAGCACCAGCAGGGCAGGTTTGGTCATTTCGCTGCCAAACGGGTCCAGCTTCAGGGCTGAAAGCAGCTGTGACTGCAGAGGACTGGGGAGAGGGAGGGAGGGGGCCTGGCTGAGACAAATCGGAAGAAAGAGGAGGAGTTTGCTCTGTTCTGGCCTGGGAGTGCTGCACTGAGCCAGGGCATGGTCAGCCCACAAACACCAGATCAGATGTTGGGGGACACCCCATGTCTCCTCATCTGTGGGTGGCTTTCAGCCTCCAGCTTTTGTGGTGACATCTGGAGATGGTCCATGTTGGGGTTTCTGCTTTTTTTACCCTTCCTTGTTGTGTTCTTGCCCAGCTGTGCTCACCAGGGGCCACGGCAGGAGCAGGTTGATCTCTTCAGCACGTGGGCAGTGACAGGACAGGGGTGGCAGAAGGGTCAGGGCTCTCCTGGGAGAGCAGGGCTGCCATCACCTGGAAACAGAGATGGAATTTCCCACTATAGAATGAGGGCACACAGCTCACTATCCCACAAGGGGGTCAAGATAGTATGGAAATTCCTTCAGATTCCCTTTTCCACCAATGATTCCTTGTGTAGAAATGGATGCAGTGTATAAGACTTAGTCCAATTTATTCCCACTTAATCCCAGTGTTCAGCTTTATTGAAGCAGGAATTAATTCCTTACAAGGCACTGTTTAAACTCCAAGTTTACTATCAAAGAACAGGGTGAGGGAGGTTGGTTCAGTCTCAGGAGATGACCTGAGTGATTTTTGGGATGCACCCTGTCCTCAGTTCTTTGTGTGCCCAAATTCCCCAGGGGGGAGGGGGAGCAGCCGTAGCTGCTGAGGAAGGAGCTGTGGGGTTTTCAGCACTGGGTGGTATCTTTCAGCAGGGCTGAGGGGCACCAGAACCACCTGCCAGCCCTGATCCCAAAAGGAAAACACTGGAACACAGCCGTGTGGAGCAGCTCTGTGTGAGCACTGCTGAGAACTGCCCAGAGCCTGCGAGCAGAAGTTGGATTTTGTTTCACCAAACCTTTGTGCAGCTCCCTCTCCCTGTGGGGAGCAAGAGCTCCGAGAACTTCTTGCCTGAGGTGGAATGCCACAGTATTCCTGCTTTTTTTTTCATTAATTGCTTGAAAATGGGAGGTTTCTCTCTTCTGCTTTTTCAAATTTTCCTATCATTTTGTGTGAGTATGGGAAGGGTGTGCCAAGGGTTTGCCCAGCCCTGCTGCCCACCTGCAGGGACCCACAGCTCCTCCCATGTGTGCAGGCTGAGCACAGCTGGGGCCAAGTTGTTTACAGCAAATTCCTTGCTCCAGCAACTTCAGTCAATGGGTTTTGTTGAAGAATTCAAGCATTTCCTTTGCTCTGAAGAATCAGAAAAAAGGACTAACCCAAAATCCACACAGGTGGGAGGACAAAACCTCTTGGATCCCCACAGATTGTAAATATCAAAGTTTACTTTGTGGAGCCTCTTATTTAAGGATTCTTCCTCTGTTCCAGGGAGAGCCTAGGGAGTCCTGCCCAGCACAGGTGCTGCAGGAGAGCACGTGGCCTGAGCACCTCTCACAGGGTCAGGAGAAACTCCTAGGGCCCCTGGAAGGGGACAGAGGAAATGTGCAAGTCTGAACTTGAATTTGAATTTTAGGCAGTATTGCAACTTTGCTGCAGTTTGTTTCCACTGATGCATTTATTGGTTCTATGAACCACCAGCAAAATTAAACTCATTAACCTCCTTCCATGCTTGGGCCTCTTTTCCTGCTTTTCCCTCCCCCTCCCTTCCCAACGCTGCTGTTTTAAGGGCAGCTCCTGGATTTGGAACACTGAATTTGGAAGCACAGTTGAGCCATGACTGCAGATGTCCCAGCTCCCAGCACATGTTCCCAGGGAACCAGCCCTGCCCCAGGCTGGGAGCAGCTCTGGGAGCACCTTGGGTCACACAACAAGCAGATCCCAGTCAGGTTACAAACACAAGAATAAGTTTAATGTACAAAAAAGCCACACATCTGGGCACAGAGCAGGAAATGCTCTGCAGCCCCTGGATGTTCCTCTCCCTGCTGTGTTGAGACCCCAAGTCCAGGTGAAGGGTGCATCCAGGCTCTGCCCAGTGTGGACATCAGGAACATCCTTGAGGTCACACAGTCCACCCCAAAGGGGCCTTATGGAAGAGTCCATCTGGGAACCTCCTACAGAAAGCTCATTTCAACCTTTCTCAGTGGAAGATGATCTTTTTGTACTTGGAGTTGGGGATTTGCCCGCGTGCCTTGAGCCTCCGGACAGCCTCCCTCATGTGCTTGGGCTGCAGGGGGGGCAGCTCCCCCCACTTCTCACACACATCCAGAGCTGGACAAACAGAGAGAGAGGTCATGGCAGGGGCCAGCTGAGCTCTGCCCAACCCCTGCTGCTGCTTCAGTGCAGTTTGAAACAGGTCACATTTGTGTTTGGGGTTTTGCAGCTCAGAGCCAGGAATGAACCTGCTGCACCAGCTCCTCCCTGACAGGAGTCCCAGGACAGCAACCAGGACAAAAAGCTTCTAAAGCACTCAGGCACTGTGGAGATGCTGGATCCAGGGGATGAATGAGCTCAGAGCCTCTGCTCTGGGGCCCTGGGGGCTGGATAGGCTGTGGATACAACACAGGTTCAGCTCCCAGCCCCTGTACCAAACTGCTCCGAGCTTGTCCCAGAAGGAAAGACTGGGGCAGGTTTAGAGGCTTAAGGAACTCCTCTGTCCCTGTAGCACAGATCCTCATTATGCAGCTGCTCTGGGGCTGAGGGACAGAGCTGCCACCCCAGGTTCTCTGCCTGAGAAGCAGCAACACTGGTGGGATCAGAGGGGCTGCTGCTGGAAGGGAGAACCATGGAAAACCTGGTCCTGTTCCACGTCCTGCTCCAAGCAGGGTATGTACCCCGGGTCCTTCACATGTCACTCAGCAGGTGCCACTCACCTTCCTCCACCACCTCCCCAACAAACACCTTGGAGATGCCCGACATGGCGATGACAACGTTCTGGGACACGGAGGTGCCGGTGATGGACTGGATGAGCTAGGACAGGGACAGGCGAGGACAGTCAGAGCCCCACCCGCTGTGACCTCTCAGCCCCGCCCAGCCCCTCAGGGGTGCTCGGGGCCCAGCCCGAGCTGCAGCACCAGGTCTCGGTGCGGGAATTTGAGCTGGAATCCATCGGGATCAGCTGTCCCGGAACAATGGGCTGAGCCCAGCCCGCCCCGCTCGGCTCCTGCTGCCTCCTCGTACCCGCTTGATGGCGGCCTTGGGGAAGGCAGAGCGACGATACATCTCGTAGCGGTTCAGCTGCTCCTCGGAAAAGGAGGAGACCAGGATCCTGCGGGAGAGACGAAGATCATTCAGAGCCGCGGGAAGGCCCTCCCAGGGCCCGGAGGAGAGGGGAGCGCCGTGGGAGGGGGAATCTGGGACGGGGCATCGGGAGCGGTGAGCTCGGGATCGGGCTCACGATTCCCGAGCTCCCAGGCACCGCCAAGCCGGCACTCACTGCATCTTCTGGATCTCATCCTCGTCTACTTTCTGCTTCTTCTCCTTCCGCTCCTTCAGCTCCAGCTTCACCTTCCTGGCCGCACATGCCTGCAGCCCCGGGTCCTCCGCGTCCGCCGCCTCCCCCTCCGCGCTCCTCACCTGGGCGAGAGGACAGCGCTCGCTCTGCGGCCCCGCGGCCCGGCCCGGCCCCGCTCCCGCTCCCGCCTCACCTCCCCGTCCGCCACCTCCGCCTTGAGCTCGCTGCCACCGCCAGCCTCCCCCACCTCGCCTTCTCCCGCTCCCTCTGCGACTGCCGCTTCTCCCGCGGCCACCACCCCATCGCCGGCGGCGGGCGGGGATGAGCCTGCGGGCGGCGGCTCCGGGACAGTGGCGGCACCGAGCGCATCCCGGGCCGGATCCGCCATGGCCGCGCCGCGGCGCGTGCTGATGACGAAATACTACGGGAGCCGGGAGGGGGCGGAGCCTATCGCCTCGGGATCGGTAACGCGTGGCTCCTCGTGATGACGCACATTTCCCGGCGACGCTGGGGGCCGTGGAGTCTGTAGTCATGGCAACAGAGATGCGACGGCATCTCCTGATGACAAAGGACTGCGAGCGCCGCGCCAGGGGGGGAGGTGGTGTCGGTGCCGGTTGCCATGGCAATAGCGACTCGGCAGCGCATCCTAATGGCGTACTCCACGGGCGCCGCGGTATGGGCGGAGCATGTCGCCATGCCAACGGCGCGCCAACGGCGCCTCGTATTGACGCACAGCTACGGGCGCCGCGAGGGGATTCCCGGGGCGGGGCTTGTCGCCATGGCAGCGGGACTGTGGAGGGGGGCCTCTGCGGGGCTCAGCCCCGGGCCCTGCGCTCTCGGACCGGCCGGCCCCGCTCTGAGCCGCCCTCCCCACACCCGGACCCTGCCGGGACACGGGGTTAGAGCGGCCCCGCTGCCCGGGCCCCGCAGGGGAAACCTCCCCAGACCCGCCCAAAACGAGCGCGGCTGAAGGACCCCGGGCAGCGCTGGGGGCGGGGCCTGCGCGAGACCACGCCCACTCACACCCCCACTCAGGCCCCGGCCCGGCCCCGCCCACCAGGCTGCGGCCCCGCCCCGCCCCCGCCCCGCCCCGGAAGTCGCGCGGGCGCCCGGGCCGCGCCGGCCATGGGGAAGGAGCAGGAGCTGCTGGAGGCCGCGCGCACCGGGAACCTCCCGGCCGTGGAGAAGCTGCTCTCGGGGAAACGCCTCAGCTCCGGCTTCGGCGGCTCCGGTGGTGGTGGCAGTGGCGGCGGCGGCTCCGCGGGGGGAGGCGGTGGCGGGAGCGGCGGGAGCGTTGGTGTGGGGCACCCGCTGTCCAGCTTGCTCAGGTGAGATCGGCCCCGGGGGCGGGGAGCGAGGGGTCTGAGATGAGGTGGGGGCTCTGCGCGGACCGGGAGTTGGTTGTGGGGCTGTGGGACGGGAAGAGGGCGTGCGTGGGGCTGGGGGCTGCAGGGGAGCGAGGCTGACAGGCGGCTGTGGGGGTTGGATGTGCTCCTGGAGAGGGCTGCGGGACAAAGGGATGCCGGGGGTTCCTGGGGCTGCAGAGCTGCGGGGGACGCCGGGGTCTGTGCCCGGGGGCGTGGGCCGGAGCTGGAGGCTCCCCGGGTAGGAATCGAGGGCCGAGGGGGTGGGATGAGACATTGCAGCGGGCTGTGAGGGGCGTGTGAGCTGGGCACCCCTGAGAGTTTGGGGAAGCAGAGATGCGAGGGGGCCGTGCCGGAGGGAGCTGCGGCGGAACTCCTCGGGCTGCTGTGCTCGCAGCTAGGGGCTGGTGGGCTGGGAGAGGAGAGGGGAGAGACTTTCTGTCTGTCTGGAGGCGGCACTGCCAGGGCTGGGTGCTGCCTGTTCCCCTGTCCAGCATCAAACCGCTGCCGTGCGGATGCTGCAGTCTGGCGGCACGGGGAAGCTGTGCTGCTCTGGGAGGGCTCCATGGCCCGGGCAGCTTCCAGCGGTGGGAGAGCTGCGGGGTGACTTTCCAGGGCAGGTGTGCAGCCGGGTGTCCGTGCCCTGCGCTGGCATTGTCGCGGCTGGCGGTGACGCTGCCGGATCTGGGGTCGCCTGTGGAATTTGCTGGTTGAAGCTCTTGGACTTTTGTTGTTTTTCTCTTCCCCATTTTTTGGCATCATCTCTCACTGCTGCGCTTCTGGAGCTGCAGCTTTGGGCCTCTTCGGCCTCTGCCGGGAACGCTCCAGATCCATAAGCAATTGGTTTGTACTGGGAGGTGTGGAGGAGATGTGTGTCCAGTGCCAAGTGACACAGTTGACACGCAGCCTGACTGTTCAGAGGGATGTGTCTTGCCCCTTTTGGCCGAATTTGATCTGCTTTTCCTTTCATGTAAGCCAACTGGATACCTGCAGGTTGTGCTGGTGGCAGAGGCCCACAGACATTCGAGAGCTCATCCTACCCTGGGGCACATGTTTCCCTTTCTGAAACGTAAATCTACCCTTGGGTCGAGCTTTGTTCTTCTCTTTTGATATATTAAACAGTTTGAGCCCTTGTTTGAGTGGGATGGATGTGCCCACAGGGGGCTCAGATCAGTGCAGAGGGTCAGTGCAGTTGAACACCCTGTGAGCTGAAGCAGATCTGCCACTGCCTGACAGCACCTGAGCACGATGGTGTCTTTTCCCTGCCTTTCACTGGGACAGTGCCCATGGTGCCATGGTCCTGGAGTGGTCCCGTGGTGCCAGAGTGAGCCACGCCATCCTTTTGACTCTGACCTGTTGCTGTGTTTCTCACATGTGAACATGTGCACAGACGTGTGTGTGAAGGACAGTGACTGTCACAGCTGTCACTCATGTTCTGTGTTCAGGACCGTGGCTCTTGGATGTGCCTGCTGCTGACACTGGAACTACCCCCTTCCCCTGCCCATGTCCCAGTCCCTGAACCTGTTTCTCCCTGTACAGGTCGGATTTGTGCCAGTGACACTGGTCTGACTGCACACTGTGGGGCATGGCAATGTGTCCTGTGTGCCAGCTGCTGCCATTTAGGGGCTTTGTGACTGTTTCCCACCTGCTAACCATGTTTTGGAGTCTGTGTTACAAGACTCCTCCAGGTGAGGAGCTTGTGTCGAGGTTTTGATGAGAAGCAGCTGCTGGGTGTCCCTGCAAGGAGAGGCCAGAGGGTGCAGGAGACAGGCTGGGACAGGCTGTAGGGACCAGACAGATGAATTTTAGGGTGGAGAAAACCTCACCTTTTCCAATGCTAGAACATGGGAATTTTTCTAATGTAGGATTTTGCCCTCCTTGTTTATGGGGAGAATCCTGTCCTCAGTCAGGTCTGCATGCTCCATATTTTCCCTTCCTCAGGCAGTCCCTGGCCCTGCTCAGGCTGATCCCTAGTCCTGCTGAGGCTCCTCGTGTCTGTAAGGATCTCTCCTGACACAGGAACTGCTGAGCTGCTCTCCACCCCCAGAGCTCATTCCCAGAATAGGATCATGAACGCTCTGCTGGGCCGGCACCTTTGTTCTTCTCTCTACCTGATTTAAGGTTCCTATTTTATTTCTTTTTAAAGTCCCGCTGTTTGGATAACCTGTTCCCAAAGCTCTTGGCTCCTAAGGTGCCTGTCACAGCTTTTTCTGTCAGTTCTGCATTTCAAGTGTCTCAAAGATACAATTTTGGATGGGGTACAAACCAGGAATTCCCACATGACACCTGGTACGTCTTGAGCTGGCACCTGCTCTGAGCTGGCACTCATTGTTTTGGGCCATTTCTCTTCCAAAGAGAGCAAGTGCTACTCCATGAAGTGGTAAAGATGCCTCTGGCAGTAAGTTCATTGGAATGTGGTGTTTTATCAAGTAACCTGAACTGCCATCCGTCTGTTATCAGTTAAATGTGAACTTTGTCACGGCGGCGTTGCTCCTGCCCAGGCTGAGCAGGGCCTGCTGGGTGTGGAGGCAGCACAGATTCCAATTACCTATGGCTTCAGGTGAGCAGGAAACAGCATGGGATAGAGTGGGATAAGCCACAGGAGGAGGAACTTGAAAGACAATTTAAGTCTCTCTCAATGGGTGAATGTGCCAGGGTGTAACACTCAGGGCATTGGGCAGAAAAATAAATCCCAGTGGGAAGCTGATGGGAATTGGGAGTGCTGACAGCGGGCTGGTGGAATGAGAAGGATGCAGGAGGGGGAAAATGGGAGTGTGGATTTGCCAGAGCAGATGGTGGGCTCACAAAGAGGTGATGGCTGCCAGGGTTTGGGAGGCTCAGCTCCCTGCCGGCATCCATGCAGCCCCTGGGATCTGCCAGGGCCTGGGGAGCTGCTGGAGGCCTGGCCCAGGAGTCAGGAGCAGATCTCGGCTTCTCTGGTTCCAGCCATGGATCATGGCACAGGCAGAAGCACTGTGTGAGAAGCAGGGAGCAGCCAGAGAGAAAACCCACTCTGTGCTTGTGCAGCTTATGAGCAGCAGCAAGTCCAGAAATCAGAAATGGTCTGTGAATCCTTGAGGTTTCTTGGGGTTATGAGCCACTTTTGCATCGAGGCTGCAGAATTTGATTTATTGTATTTTTTTTGGTGGTTCACAGTGAAGTTAAAGGCGGGAAACAACAGAACAATCTGTGGCTGAGCTATCAGGATGCGTTCAGGAGGTTTTGCCAGGAGCAATGAGGGATGGGTTGTGTTAAAGCCAAATCTGCAGAAGTGGCTTTTTATTTTCATCTATTGCTGTGAAAAAGTCTGGATCTGTGTTGCCAGAGGGGGAAATTGAGGCTGCTTCTGAGCCCCAGATGGGCTATGCAGTCCCCAGGGAATGTATCAAGGCGATGCTTCTGCTGGGAATGAGGAGTTTGGGTGCACATCTGTTGTGGGAAGGGTCGAGTGCTGCTCCACAGAAGCCACATCTCTTGTTCCAGCCCATTTTCAGCGTTTGCTGCTGGTGAGGGGTCTGGTTGGTTTAGAGAATGACGTGGTGGGATGGCAGAACACTTGAGGTGGCTTCCAACAGTCCAAGTGTGGTTAGGAGTCAGAAAAATGAGTTCTTTTTTAAAACAGTGGTATTTGTTTGGTTTGGTATTTGTTCTGGTGTGGCTGATGGTTTACAGCAGGGATCTGGTAGTGCCATGTGTACTCCTGTGGGAGAGGCTCTGACTGTGCCTGTCTGCTGTTATTCCCAGGGGAAGGGACACTCAGGGTGCCAGGAAAGGGGGGGGGATTGCCCTGTCTGAGGTCAGGGTCGGGCTGTTGTGGGGGGGTCTGTCCCTCCTTGTGGGTAAGCCCCAATTCCTGCAGGAGCAGCAGGGAAGGCTCCAAGGTCCAGCTTCCAGGGTTGTGCAAGCAAGGTGCTTCCCTCTCTTCCCCTTCCCCATCCCCATCACAAGGGAGCTGCTCCTGCTGCATTCCCACAAACAAGGCAACGTTGGGTCTTCCCGTGGTCCTGCTGCCGTGATTAATCATCTCATCCACTTTAAACCTTCTCCTCTCCACACCCTCCCGTGCACACGGCAAGGTGGGACAGGTCCCTCTTTAATTACACACCTGAGCACAGGGATTGCTGAAGATGCTTGTGCCACAGGCACAGGTGTGCACCGGCGCTCGGCTGGGAATTGTTTCCTAAGTACTTCCCTTAAGAATTCAAAGGCTGCAGATACTGGCTGTGACTCTGCAGTGTTTTGTCTCTGTGTGATGTTGTGATGCAGTTTTGGAAAGTTTTTGTTTGCGTGCTGTGGTCAGCGCAGTTCCGTGTTCAGGGCTGGGTCAGGAGCAGCGGGCTCTGCTCGCTCAGGGACCTGAGAGCAGTGGCATTAGCCCTGCCCTGCTCCACTCGCCCAAGCCAGTGGGCAAAGCAGGACTTGTGGTTTCACAGCACCTGGGTCTTTCTTGGACATGAGGGAATTGATGGGTGGGTGGGTTCTTTCCTGTGAAACCCCCTTGAGAGAGCCCTGTCTCTCTCCCTTCCCAATGGGCTGTGGCAACCCTGGGTTTCCAGGGTTTGGTTGGCAGAGAGGGGGATTGGAAGTGGAAGGTTCTGCACAGGTGGGTGTTGGGGAGGGGCTGAACAATCTTCCAGGTACTGGCTTCCCATCAGTCTTTACCCACATGCTGCGTCCTCTGGTGCTCTGGGACTCGCTGTCTTGGGAATGTCAATGTGTCATCGAGTTTGTGTCAGCCAGAGGATGAGAACACAAGCTCAGTTTTTGCCTTGCTTTGAGAGTGTTCTGAAGTGCCAAGAGACTTTTGGAAATATCCATATGCTCATGCAGGTTACCTCAAATGCTCCATCAGGAAGTAGCTGTAAGCTAAGATGTGGTGTGAGGAGTGTCATGGGGGTCCTGGTCTCAGGTGAGGAACATCAGGTGGGCTTCATTGTGTTGAGGATGCTGAGGATGTTGGAACCAATGCAGCTACTTCTGGTGGTGCAGGGTGTGAACAGTCACAGTGTCCCACTATGGCAGGGATTGGGGGCTGGAGCAGAACCCAGGCACACGGCTCCCAGGTGTTTTTGCAGTTGCCAGCTTACACACCTTCCTGGGAGTGTTTGCAGGGCTCACCTAAGATTTGGGCTCTTTCCTCTCATGGAAAGAGCAGCAAAACACATCCACTGCATGCATTTACTTATTTCCTATGCCATGCCCTGGCCCGGCTCCAGTGCTGGCTGGAGGATCCTTATCAGCTGTAGGAAGCCTGGGTTGTTTCTGCTCAGGTGTTTCTGAAACTCGAGTGCCCTGAGGGGATGTCTGTGAGATTCCCTGATGACTTTTTGATTTGGGTACCCCAAGTTCTTATCCTGCCATTGAGCTGTTGGGAACAAAACACAGATATGCCTGTCACCCAATCTGGGGTGATGAGATCCTGATGTTTCCATGGCCTTGTGGCCTTCACTCGTGTCATTGGTCCCAAAACTGAAGAAATATCACTGCAGATCTGAGCACAGCCAGAGCACCCTGCGTTCTGAAAGCAGGAGTGATGCAGAACTCAGCTGGATGTTGGATGTTTGACACTGGGTCTGTGCACTTTACAGTGCAGTGTAAAGAATTCAGCTTGGCCTGGCTGGAATGAGGGGCTCAGCCATCCCCAGCTCCTCTTCTCGAGGTTTGGCTGTGCCAGGGGAAACACTGCAGCTGGCAGGTCTAACAAACTCCTTTCTCCTGAGGCTGCAGTTCCTGGATCCAGCAGGAGGGAAAGGCAGGAGGAACAGTGTCTCCTGTTGCCTTCTGCTCCTGTGTGCAGCCGGTTGTGCCCCAGCAATGCGTGTCACTGCTCCATTCGCTGTCACAGGTCCCCTCCACCCTTTGGCAGGAAGCAGAACTTTCTGGAGATTAATGATTTGAACAGTATTTGGTGTACTGGGAGCAGCCAAGCCAAGAAACAGCGTTCATCCAGCTGGATTTTTGTGAGGTCTCATGTCAGTGAGACTGAAGGACAAACAAACAGGATAGAAAAGACATAGGTGAAAGGTGTGACACAGATTGCCAGTAATACAGAATGGAGGAAATGCATCCATGTCATGCCAGACCAGAAGGAAAGCCCCTCTCAGCTGCCCTGGGACAAAGGACAGGCAGTTCCTGGAGGCTGAGCCCCTCCAGTGGCAGTGCCTGAGGGACTGCCAGGCTGGCTCTCAGTACAGAACATGTGCTGACACCTCCACTCCATGTGAGCCCATTGCCTTTCCAGGCTGTGCCATCCACCTGCTCTGTTCTGTTCCTCGCATGCAGCTGTGGAGTGCTGTGGTGCTCTGGCTGTGGAATCCTTTCAAGGTGAACCATCCTTGAGATGAGAAGGTGCCTCTGAACATGGGTGATGGCAGTTTGCTCTTGTCACTGCAGCATGAGCTCTGCCCGATGCTGAGCTGGCACTGTCACTGTCCCAAAGAGCTCGCTCCAGAGTACAGCTTAGTCATGGAAATGAGATAAATCCTATTTCACAGAAACTGGTAAAAATAAAACTATTGAGGATTGATTTGTTTCTATAGCAACCGACTGGCAAAGTGAACACAGCTGCTGTGTGCAGGAGGGAGGAAAACAGAGCTGGAAATGTCGGTGCACCTGGGCTGGCTGTCTGCAGCAGAGAGCCTGGGGGCTGGGGAGGGGGCAAAGGCTCAAATAAAGACAGGGCAGGAAGGTGTGAGCTGCCTTTGGAATGAAATTTGAGCTGGTCTGTGTGAATGTGCCCTTCACAAAACCTGGGTAACCTCAGAGCTCTTTATGTCCTACTTCCAAAAGGTTGTGCTCCTGCACCCTCATGGGTGGGGAAATGCCCTGCCCTGGGTCAGGCAGGACATTAATGCCACATGGTACCAGGATATCCATCACATCACATGAATGTTTCTAGACCTCAATCCAAAATTAATTTGTCCTGGTGCCATAACTCAATGAGAAATACTCAGCTTTGAGAAATTTGGATGGATCAGATTGGAGTTAAACTTTTTCGATTGCCCTTTAACTGAACATGGTGATGGATGCTTGGCAGGGATTCCTGCAGGTGATTGTATCCTGGAAGAAAATCCAGTTGGGCCTCCAGACTACTGGATAAGGGACTTGAGTTTGGAACTATTGCTGCCTCAGCAGTGTGTAGTTTTGTGTGGTTTTTACTTTTTCCTAAGCCAAGTATTTTAGCTGGCTCTGGTACATGTAGGATGTTAAGGTGGCTGTTTAAATGCTTGGGAGGCTGCAGGATGCAAAGTGCTGGGACTGTGTGTTTAGGTGCATGCTTGGCTTGCTGTCGTGTTGCTGTTGAGGTTTTCAGGTGAAAATTGGGGTATACATCTGACATAGCAGGATGCTGAGGGAATTATAGGAGGAGGAGTGTTGTGCATGGCTTTACTGGACACTGCAGGAGCCTGAGTTATTCAGCTGAAGGAAAAGTGAGCTGGAGTTGGTGTGTAGGTTTGGTAAGCCCAGGTACATCCACACTCCTCCCTTATTATTTAAATACATGGCTTCTTCTAAAGGGAAATTAGATTTAAAAATAAACCTCAAGTTTTTTCCAGTTCCAATGGAGCGTCTGTAGTGCCATGAACTGAGGACACAAGGACGAAACCCTGTCTGAGAGTGAATGCCATAAATATTATGTAAATACATTATCTCATTGGATTTTTATCTAATCCCATTGGCTGCTGTTGTGCAGGCTCCTGAGGCAAGCAAGGCTGAAGATGTCATAGGTGGTCTTTCAAATCTAATATTGAAGTGGGTTGGAAATTAGGTGAATTGACTTTTGCCTCATCCTAATTAAGGCACTGAGAAATCCGCTCAAGTTTGGCATTACAACGTGCCTCATTTTAGAACAGAATCCCATTCCAGAGGCTGGGTGCCTGCTGAGGTTTAAAGGACCACCATGCAGGGACCCAGGTGAGCTCTACAGGCTCTTCCTCAATGCTCTCAGTTTCAGGAATCAGCACAATTTTTTTAAGAATCAGGAACAGGATTAGGATAAAGCCTTAAGCTCTGCAGACTTCAAAGCTTTGCATTGTGATCTTGGCTCTGTTACAAGGACAGTGAAATCCATCAGATGATTTAAATAAGAGACAAGTCCTGTGGACTTGTGTTGGCTTTTTCCTAGTGCTTCTTTCCAGTGATTTCTTAAGCCACGGTTTCTCACTGCACGGTGGGGACTCTGGTAGAGTTGACTACCCTGTGAGAGATGTTTGACCTCAATTCATCCCATGATCCCCATGGATGACTTGTGAATGTCCTGGAGTGTTGTTAGTAACCACCTTTGCATGATTTTCAGCTACTGCATTGCCCCTGTGCCCCTTCACAGCTCTTTTCAGCCTGGTGCAGGCTGTGAAGCTGTGTCTTTGCTCCCGTGGCTCATCTGCTCTGGGTCAGAACAGCTGAAAATGGAACTTGGAGGATGTGTGGAATTCATGCTGGATTTGGCATTTTGAAAATATTTCCTCTAATCTCAACAGAAATTATTTCACAGAAGGAGTGAAACAGGATGTGACCTTGACATTCCTTTTCCCTGAAAATAAAGACTAAAGAGAATTGGTTTAAAAGCTCAGAGGATCCTGGTTGTGTTATATGGGTGTGAGTTGTTACAGCTGAGATATAATTATTTGCTGGGACAGTCACAGTAACCCTGAAATCGTTTGAAGTAATGGGGAGTTTTATCCTGCATATATTTAGGAGTCTGACTGGCATATGTACATTCCTTCTGTACATTAAAAATGTCAGGCTGGGAAAGGCTCTGCTGCTGAAAGCAGCTTCTGGCTGGAAGAGCTGTATTGAACAGAGAAAAGGCTCAGAGCCGGGTCTGTTACTCTTGCAGAGAAGCAGGAGGAAATATTTCAAGGGGTTTGGAGCATCTTATGTTGTAAATGTTCCCAAAAGAATGACGGGTTTTTTTGGTGAGGAAAAAAGCTGTTTGAGGCTGTCATTGTAGGCAGAATCAGAGCTGGCATTTGGGTGAAACCAGGACTGGAAGCTGCAGATCCACCATGAAATATGTGAGAACATCTCTCTTTGCGCCCTGTTCCATTATTGGTTCAGTTTTTAGCATCAGGGGTGGGTGCAGCTGCCTCTGGTGGCCCTTGGGGAGTAGTCTCTACCCTTCCCCAGGGCTCTTGGAGCAGGGCAGGACTGTCACGATCCATCCCTCTGTTTGACTGCCTGGCTCATGCCCTCAGCTCTCAGCACTGTTTTTCAGCTCTAACCTTATCTCTGTTCAGATAGTGCACACAAGTAATGACAACTTCTAGGAGCTATCTCAGGATTCAGGAATAATTTCCTGCCTTGGCCGTTCACTCCCGTTCCTGCTCTCTAACAGACTGGATTTCAAGGATACTTCTGGAGAAAAAGGATGTCCTTTCTGATTTCCATCCTGCTTTTCCTTAGGAACTGTTGTCCAAGTCAGTTCTTTCTCTGCTTTATAGCCTTCCTGGTGGAGTTGCAGGTCACAGAGCTCTGTGGCTGCTCAGGTGTGTCTCTTGTGTTCCCATCTGAGCCACCATGGGGTCATTTCTCTGTTTGCCCTCCTCCTCCTCCCACTGTCTTTGCTCTCTCCTTTCCCTGTCACTTGCTCTTTGGGCACCCAATTAAAAAACTCATCAAGAAGGAATGTTTCTGGAGTCAGTGGTATGTCAGTGCCTTGTTTGTGTCCCCACTGTTGCCAGTTAATCTCTCCTCACTGTGTCTTTCTTTAGCCCTCAGGGACTCCTGCTTAAGCTGGAGCTGGGATTGATACAGGCTTAAATGGAGCCATGTGGGTGAGTGGCTGGGCTGCTGTGTTCAAGGGTAAAGTGTGCTCCAAATGTTTCAGTGGAAGCTTTGTTGTGGCTCTCAATTCTCCACTCCAGTGTCCCCTTCCTCGAGGGCCTTGCTTCTCATCCTGTCATTCTGCTGTTTGGTATCAGAGCAACTCATTTCCTTTTCACTCCAGCACCGTGTTTCTCTTGCCTGTCCTGATATCCTGGGCTGCAGCCCAGGGGTCCCTCCCAACGTCCTGGGTCTCCCCATGTGCACAGAATTGAGCACTGCAGTGCCAGCACCAATTCAGAGTCCTTGTGTCACTGATCTGGGCAATGTCACAGGGGAAGGGCGATGTCGTGCGAATCTCTGTCTCACTGGTTTCAGTCTCCCTAAGGCAAAAGTGCACTCTGTGTGCAGTTGTTGGTAGAAAATAATTGCATTTTCTTTTTTAATTGCTGTAGGGAAGGGGTAATTCGGTCCCTGAGTCTCTGTCTCTGCTTGACTTGGCCTATTTACCTGCTTTTCATCCGCCCCAGGTCAGACACGTCGCAGTTCAGTGTTCCAGGCGTTAGGGCTGGGCAGCAGCCAGGCTGAGAGGGGTGTGAGCAGGATTTGGGAAGAGCTGAGCAGCAACCAGGCAGAGAGGGGTATGAGCAGGATTTGGGAAGAGCTGAGCAGCAGCCAAGCAGAGAGGGGTGTGAGCAGGATTTGGGAAGGGGTGGGCAACAGCCAGGCTGAGGAGGACATGATATGGCACAAAGCTGGCCAATGCCAGTGCCCAGGAAGAAGCCATGGTGGCCCAGAGGAGCATTGGAGCATGGCTGGCTGGGCTGAGCTGGCAGACCCTGAGAAGTCTTTTAGTGCTGAGATGGGGAGAATGTGGGGTGATTTACTGTCTCTCTGTAGAGAGGTCTGAGACTTCACCCGGAGGAGGGTGTCTGTGTTTAAATAAAGCAACACCATCCCCATACCCTTCTCTAAGTGCAAGGTGTTAGAAATCCCAAATTCCCACTAAGATGTGTATTGGATCAGATCTCTGTGAGTGCTGGAAACAAACATTAACTTTGAGGTGTTCTGATCCTGTTGATGTTGTTTGACAGTGAGCACAAGGTGACACGTTTTCTGCCATCCCAAAACACTTAATTGACACATCCATCCCGTGCAAGGGCACTGGCAGGTGGGGGAGGGCACGTGTTTTACCACAATTCCTTCTGCACAAGTTCCTTTTGATGACATTTTTACTCCAAGCTCAGAGCTTTGTGCCTGTCAGAAGGGAACAGCGCAGATGGACATGTTGGGCTCCAGACACGATGCTCCATTGCTGTTGGCTGACTGACATGTCCCGTGGGATTCTGCAGCTTGTTAAATCATCTCACAAAGAAGAAGGGGGAGGGAAAGCCTGGTTCGAGGTTGCCAGCTGTAGCCAGCTCAGTGCTGCAGCATCAGCTGCTTGGTGGTTTTGATCAGGAATTTGTGGCTTCACAGGGTTTCCTTGTATTTCTCTGGAAGTGCTCAATGAAGGGAAGGCCAACGGAAAAGTCTGGCACCTTTCTAAGGAATTGTGTTTCAGTGGAACCCAGTGGCCTGCACCATCTACATGTGTCTTGCTAATTTTCCCTGCATCTTATTTATTTTTTAAATATTGTATTTTCTTCCACTTAGTGCATTTTCTCCAGTGCTGTGGGAGGAGAGCTGAGCTGCAAATGGAGAGTGGGGAATGTTTACCTGAGCAGTGCTCTGGTTCCTGTTTGCAGTTCCGGGATATTGGTTTATGACATTGATAATGCTGCTCAATTCACTGAATTTCTGCAGGAATGTTTTGGTTCCTTTTGTTCCTAATCTTCAAAACCCCATCTAGTCAGATGCAAAAGAAGAGAATGGGCCAATCCGTGTTCAGTAAACCTCAGTGAGAGGTTTGTCAGTGTGCATTTGGCAAATGTTAAATCTCTGTCCTCTTTTAGGGGTCACTTTCCTGCCTTCAAAGAGCCTAGACCTCATCTCAAACCCTCCCATCTCCATGCTGGGTGCCTGCCTTCCCATTTTCCCTGCTCTTCCCCTGTCATCATGCTGCCTTTGGCTCAGGTGTGGACAGTGGGATGCTCCTGCTGCTGCGCACATCAGACCCCAGAGCTCCTGGACCCCTCCCAAAGACACTGCTTGGATTTCTCTGACTCAGTGACCGACTCTTTTTGCACTTCTCCCAGCAAAGCTTGTTTGGCTCTGGCCCTGAGGTCAGAGCCAGTTTTGGAGCCTGTGTTGTGGGGTTGCCCCTGCTCTGTGGCCTGTCATCAGCTGGGAATGCTCCTTAATGGGAGTGGGTTGCAGAGTGCCTATAATGCTTTTAAGAATAAAGAGCAGCATATGCACTCAAGCCGGACCTATATTTTTCCTGTCCTGCAGCTCTTTATTTGCCCCTGCTTGGAGGGATTCTCTGATGGTAGCATAGGCTGCCTGCCTGACCCAGCCTTTCTGTCCCCGCTGCCACCCCCCACCATACATTAAGTTTAAATAAATGCATTTTCACTGCCAGGAGCCATCCATAAGGCTAGGGCTGGCCTCTTCCTAATGGGGGATTTTAGCTTGGATGGACACATTTCTATTAGCGATGCCAACCCTGTCTGGCTCCTTTCTAGTGTGGTCTGCAAGCCCAGGAGTTAAATGTGTGGTTGTCATGGGTCTGTGCCAACCCAAAGCAGTCTCCCCTGGAAATGAGGAGTGTGAGATGGTAGGCTGCTTCTGAGGGAGGCAGATGAGCTCACCTTCTGCATCTCAGTTCCTGAACTGATCCTTCACAGGCTGCTGTCACATTGCAAACCCATGCAGGTTTCCTGCTCCTGGTCACCTGCTACATCTGAGGAACAAAAGGCTCTGCTCCT
Organism: Poecile atricapillus; assembly: GCF_030490865.1. Lineage (NCBI taxonomy): Eukaryota > Metazoa > Chordata > Aves > Passeriformes > Paridae > Poecile > Poecile atricapillus. The sequence continues at coordinate 3,574,740 of NC_081271.1, forward strand.
TTCCATGGGAGAAGGGATCATTTGGCCATCAGAGGATTTGCTGCTGCTCAGTGCCCTGTTGACCTTACACTGGCTGAACTGTCTGCAGGTGTTGGGCAACGAAGCTGGAGCTGTTGGCAATTGCTGTTGAGAGCTATTGCTTCACTCAGAATGAGCTGGTGAAGTGGGAGCTTGAGGTCTGGCTCTGTGCAGAGGGCCAGGCGTGGCTCTGACTGCTGCAGTGTGTCAGTCAAAGTGGACTGAACCTGAGGATTTTCATTGGGATCCCTGCTCAGTGGCTCTGCTGGAAGTGGGTCTGATTACAGAGCCCAGGCTTGGCAGCTCTTGTTCTGGCTGTGGTGTTGTGCAATGTCAGCTGGGTCACTTCTATGTGTCCTGCCTTTATTATGGTCCCTGCTTTTTGCCTGTGCATTCTGGCATCTTGTACTTGAGCTCATGACCCTTTGACTTTGAGGAAAATCTACCACTTTTCTTATTGCAAATTAAAATCTGGGCCAAGAAGTTGAGGAGTGCAGAAACTCATGGCTTTGGCTTCCTCTGCAGCCACTCTGATAGCTGAGTCTGACAGCTGTACCCCTTGGGCTTTCTCAAAACTTGCCAAAAGGGGCTAAGAGTCCCTTGCCCCAGCAATACTCTAATCTTCTCCAGCCTTGCATCAGCCACTTGTTTATAAAAGCTGTTGTAGTTTCTGGGGTTGGGGCACATAAGAAGCACTGTCTCTGTTCTGTTGGGAGTCCCACCATGCCAAACCCTGCCTGCTGACGAGGTGGCTGCAGCAGTGCCTTCCTCACGCTTGAGAAAAACATAAGCAGCTTCCTAACCCTGAGGCCTTGCCCAAAGCCTTTGGGTTGTTTGTGTTCCCTGTGTAAGCAGGAAATACCAAGCGAGGGCCGTGTTTGGTTGCAGGAATCCAGCGGTTGTATGGACGTGGATAGCTGGGATATGTGAGTGACCTGCTGTGGTGGCCTCTGGGCAATGGACTCGAGGGAATCCAACTCCAACCCTCACTTGTCCTCCCGACACTTTGTCTCTAAGGTTTTAAGTGAAGTACACAAACATGATCTGAGGCTCAGCTGCTTTAAACTTCCTGGTGCCTTTGGGCCAAGCCCCTCATGTTTGCTGGTGTTTGATTGTGCGTTTTGTCTTTGGTGTTGGGTGTGTAAATACAGGGGGTCCAATGGCCTCTATGAGCACCCTGAGCTCTCCTGGTGCTTCCTTAACCCATGTTAGTGAGACTAGAAGCCAGCCCCAAAGGTTCATCATTTGAGCTGAAAACCCCACATTGTTCGCTAGGCTTGGCCCTGCTTTAGCTCCTTGCCTAGGGTGGTTTTGTGAGAAAAGTTACTACTGCACTTGGGAAGAAAGAAATGGAAAAGCAAGAGGACAATATGGTCCTGTTTAAAGTTACTTTGGGGTTTTACTGTGACCTAAAGCATATGCTTTATTCAGCAGTTTTCACAGCAGGAAGCTTTATTTAAGGCTTACAGCACTTGCTGAATCATGGAGCAAGAGAAAGCTGCGCACAATAAATAGTTTAAATGGAGCAGATTTTGCTGTTTTCAGAACTTTCCTGACATCCTCAATGTTCAGTCTTAGTTTTCTTAAGCAGATGCCATCAGGAGCATCTTCAGATGCTGCCCTGGTGCAGCAAAGGGCAGGTGGGACCTGGGTAATCCTTTGAGAACAGAGACCACAGGGTAAAAGCAAAAACTCCTTTGATGTGAAGATGTTTTGGACGATTGGGGAAGAAAAGAAATCAAAAAGCAGAAATGGTCAAATTGGCTCCAGACCTTTACTGGGGACCTGTATTTACAGCATTCTCTTGCCTGTGCTGGGATTGGGGTTTCTGTTTAATCAGAAACAGCCCAAAGTCACAGGGAGTTCTGGGCTTTGTGCTCTGCTTTTCTCAGTACCAGTTTCCATATCTCAGGAGAATTGTGTCGCCTTTCTGGCAGAGCTGAAGAGGAGGGAAGGGAGTGATGTACTTCACTGCAGTCCCCACATCTAAATATAAACAGTTCTCCTCTTGTATCCTTCCAGTCTGATCTTATGGGTGATTTGACCTTTCTTTGATAAAAGCTTTCTTTATTTGCAGGAATAAAAAGGCAAAGGGCAGGAGAGGACACAACAGATTTTTTTAAAAAATATCTTTAGATTCTGGCAATTGGTTTCTGCAGCACCCAGCTCTCACTGCTGGGCCAGCTCCCTCCTGGGCTCCAGCTTTTCTCCTCCTCTGAGCTCCCTGAATAAACTTTGCATTTTACTCTGAAGCATTGACCTGAAGATTTCTAAGGAAGTGTTTTATCATGGGGACACCACGCTCCAATGGGGATGGATGCCCCAGGCTCTGGTCCCCAGCCCTGCCCACTGCACCACTGACCCTGGTTTTCCTCATTTCATAACTTCAGCTGAAAGAAACATTTGTGTTAATTGCTGCTGGTTTTTCATGTGTTCACCCTCAAGCAGTTTGAGCTCAGCTTCCAAACACAGCTCAGTTTAATGTGTAAAACCACGGGACGCTGGCATTGCCTGGGTTACAGCCCAAGCAAAGGCAGCACAGGTGCAATGTTAGAACTGCTCTAGACTGCACACAAGGCTCTCTGGCATGAGTTCTAACCATTAATTGCCACGTTAAATCCAGCAATAAATTATTTGGGCAACCACACTGCAAGAGCCCGCTGCCAGGAACAAACCAGAGCTGAGTGCTACTCAGTCCCCTTCATACTTCAGGACTGCAGAGCTGGATCAGGCAGGGCACTCCCACACACTCTGAGTGGGGGTTTTTGGTGTCTCACTGACCTTCTGGATGTAGTTTAAGCCATCCTGTGAACAATGTTGTTAGTGCTGGAGGTGCACTGCATGTATGTATTGATCTGCATCTGCATGTGTGTATCCACCTGGAGCACAGGATGGTGTGTGGCGTGCAGTATGCCTCAGGATAAGCCTCTGATCCTTTGTAAATTGGATTTTGTGGCTCACTTGCCTGTCCTCTTGGATAAAGCTTCCCGTTAGCTGCCTCTCCTCTAGCAGAGCTCGGGTCCGTCTCAGGACTGCAAAGCCTTTTATAATGCTCTGCAGATCAGGAGTCACTTGGGAGGGACAGGGACAGACTTTCCATTTCCCACTGAAACATGCTGCAGAGTGAGCCTGCTGCTTCATTCCCTTCTGGAATTCCTCTCAGTCTGCAAGAGATTCTTGTTGGTTTGGTTTGGTGCCTTTCCTGCTTCATGGCACTGAGGTGCTCCTGGCTAGCAGTCCCGCAGTGAGTACTGCTGTTTTAGAAAGCTTCTGGGCCATGTGAATCGTTGTGATTTCATGCTGGGGAGGAAATGGATTGCTGAGAGAAGGCTAGCTTCAAACAGAGCCACAGCTGGCTGATTTGATACCATTTCAGCTGGTTATCAGAGGTGCTGTTAGGTTTTACCCCCAGATGTAACAAAGCAGGAAGATGCACCACATTAGCACAAGTGGGATTGTCAGGGCTTGTAATAAGCCCCGTGTAATTCCTAAAAGGATGGCATGTAAAACAGGCCAGCACACACAGATGATGTGTTGTACTGGAGAGGGCCATTGTTATGAAAGTTGAACAGTTCCAGTTTGCTTATAAGAATGTGCTGGTTTGAGTTTCATGGCTACTTCTGGAAGAGGGTGGTCACCCTGGTGAGGGACAGCAGATACCACATTCCTGCTTCTTACTTGTGCTATTCTGTGCTGATGTGAGCTGGACACCCTGCAGGGGCTGGGGAAGAGTAATCCTTGCCAGGGTTAATACTTAAATCTCTGCTGCTTGACTTTTGAGCAAGGGAGGGAAGTTAATGCTCTTAGAAGTGCTGGGAGACCACCTACTCTTTGGTACAGACTGCCAACAGCTGACAGATGGAAGTGATTTTGGGACAGTGAGAAGTCAGTGTGGAATCACAGTGGTGACCAAGAGCAGACTCTGTATCCCACAGTCTTTGACTTACACCCACCCCTTGTGACTCTTGCTGTGGAGAAGGACAGTTTCCCAGAGCCATCAGAATTCTTCTGTGGGGTGTGAATTAGCAGTGGGTTGATGGTTTGCTGTCTCTTGTGGTTCAGTCTAATAGACGTGTTCCTCTGAAGATGCTTTCTGGCAAGCCTGTGTGTGGCTGAAGGATGTGGGAGCTCTGATTGGAAAGCAGGAGGGTGAGCTGAAGCAGGGGAGTGATTCTGTGTGCTGACGCACTGACCCCTCTTCTCTGCTCCGTGTGACTGCCCTGACCACAGCTGTCAGATACTCACCTTGGTGTGAGCTGTGCTGGCCCTGCCCTTGTCCTGTCCCTGTTCGGTGTTTGACTAAGTGTTCCCTGTCCGTTTTTTGTCTTGCAGCATCTGGAGGGGGCCAAACGTGAACTGCGTTGACAGTACTGGATACACCCCACTGCACCACGCTGCTTTGAACGGCCACAAGTGAGTCCTGGTCCCATGCCTGGGGTCGCAGGGGGTGGATGCTTTGTGTTTCCGTGGCCACCGTTGTGTGGCTCATTCAGCAGCTGAGGCACTGGTGCAGCACTACTCCATCTTCAGGGGAAGTGGAGAATGTCAGTGCTTTGGCTGATGTGTGATCTTACATCTCAAAAGGCTGAGGTTTTCAACCACCCTTTTATTTCTAAGCAATTTGTTTAAGCGTGTGAAAGGGGCTCCTCTGGCCACAGTCCCTACAGTCTTTCTGGTGTCCAGGGTGCTCTGGGCCTGCACCACTTTACAGTTGCTTTGTGTGCATATCACATTTTTAAGAAATTTTAGTGTGGTAGATCTCATGTTGCTCATTGCTGTCTGAGGTATTGAGAAATCAAATAGAGTTGAAATCTTTGTTCACCCTCGTTGTGCTGGTGCAATTCACTTTGTCGCAGAGGCTGTTAATGGCAGAGGCTGATGGAGTTAGTACGGATCTTCCCTGAGCTCATGTCGGCTTTTTTTCTTCCATTTTCTTTAATAAGAGCACTTAAAAATCACATTTCAGGAGGGTCTCTGAAAGACTCCAGTTTAACTTCTTGTTCAGTACTTGCTGCAGAATGTGAGCTGTGAAACAAGGACTGAATGTCTCACTGAGGTTCCTGTCTCTTGCAGGGATGTCGTGGAAGTTCTGCTGAGGAACGATGCTCTCACCAATGTGGCAGATTGTAAGGGCTGTTACCCCCTGCACTTGGCAGCCTGGAAGGGAGATGCTGATATAGTGAAGCTCCTCATCCACCAGGGCCCTTCGCACACCAAAGTGAATGAGCAGGTCTGCCTGATTTTCTCTAATGTATCATTGAATCACTTCCCTGGCATGGAGAGAGACTCCTTCAGCTGAATCCTGACCCTTCCCAAACCAATAGCAATGGTTGTGAGGTCCTTCTTGCTGGTGGGGTAAGAGGGGCACTGCATAAAGCAATACATTCAGTTCTGAGTTAGTGCTAGGATGAAAAGGTATTTAAGTTTTATAGAGAGACACAGAAATATGAGAATTGCTCAATACTTAGGAAGTGGTCTCCTGCTTCTGGGCTTCTAAAACTAACCCACAGTTTTCCTTTCAGCTGCTGGATAGCTGAGCAGGTTTCTAGTTCTGCAGAGGATCCATTGGCTCCCTCCTTTGGGAATTAATCCAAGCAGCTTTGTTCAGTCTCTTTGGCCGTGCTCTCTTAGCTGCTCTCCTGGCTTGTCTCTGGCACTTGCTCCAGTTCACTAATTTGTAAGTTCTAAGATAATTTTAAAGTGTTAAGTCTTGCCCTCAGATAAATCCCTAGCTTAATTTTAAAGAATTATTTTTGCAATCAGGCAAGAAAAAAAAAAACCAAACCTCTTGGATTTGTTCATTTTGTTAAGCTGACAGTTTTGGTCTGAGCTGCAGAGGGAGTGAGGACTATGAGACAGCTGTGTCCACTACAGAGGGCTGGCTCCTGTGGAACTGCCCCATGGGCATCAGAGGTATCCTAAAATTCCTGGGAACTTCTGAAATGCTACTGCTGGAAGGCCCAGATATTCCTGTTGTTGCAGAGTTTTATTTACAGGAACTGGTTTCATGAATGAGGCCAGCTGAGTGCTCCCTGGGTGAGTCTGGCAGACACAGAGTGACAGGCCTAAATCAGGTGGCTAAAGCTGCAGTGGGCTGTGTTGTCCTGTCCCTAAGGCAAGAACATCTGATGTCCCTGTGAATCAACTCCCAAATCATTCAGGTGTTCTTTCAGGAGGAAAGGAAAAAACCAAAATAGGTCTCCCTGCCTTGGTGCTAGCTAAACCTGGATATTTGTTCCAGAAGTAATTCCCAGGTAGGTCAGATACACCTGGCCTGAGTTCAGCTCACAGATAAGGTAAGCAGCTGGGGAGTCCCTGCTGTTGATTTGCTCCATAGTAGTTTTTCAGAAGGCTGGGGAGAAAACTCCTTTCAGAGGCAGCCTCAGGAATCCCAGCCCTTCTTTATGGGGACCCAAGTGCCACACTGAATTTTCCCAGGACGGGTAACTCGATGCACCAGGCTGCCCCAGGGATAAATGCTGCTAAAACATCATGGAATGAAAAATCTGGTTGTAGTGCAACTCTCTATCATTCCTTATTCCAGGAATAAGGACGAATGTGTGTTCTGATGTCTCTGGTGACAGTTTTCCAGTTTGGGGCTGTGGTTAATCATGTCTCCAGGCACAGCTGCAGGCACTCACACTTACACAGGCTTGAGTGCAGGTAACCTTTTTTAATCACACAAGAACTGAGTGAGAGCCCGTAGTGTAAATGTGCTGCTCTGAGTAGGGCAGCTAGAGGGGTGATCTTTGCAGAAGATCCAGAGCTTAGTATGATCCTTGCAGGTAATGTTTCATTAATGTCTGTTCAGTAGGAACCCTGTTAAATGAGAGAAGTCAGCTGAGGAGCCTGTGCTTGGAGCCTGGTCCAGGTTACAGCAATCCCAGCTGGAATGGCTTTTGCTGGCCATGGCTCTGACTGGAACAAGATGCTATGTCCTGGCGTTCCACCCCTTGGAGTCACCCATTGCTTTGTTGCTGTATCTCACCCATTTCATTATCACATTTTTTTCTTTTTCCTCTTCCTTTTTGTAGAATGCTCTTGAGATCAAAGAACTCAAAAAGTACGGCCCCTTTGACCCATATATCAATGCCAAGGTGTGTACTTTGCTGTCAGCATTTCACTGCATCATCACTCCAAGCTGCACTCGCGTGCTTCCAGGTGCAATAATACCTGTTCACTTCGCAGCTGCTTGGACAAAAGGAAAATGGGACCATTGATTTACTGTGGGTTTCTCTCTTCAAAGCAGTTATAGAAACATAATTAAAGGGAAGCTTTTCCTTACTTTCCTGGGGGCTCCTTCCTTGCTTAGCCTTGTAGGACTCGCAGTGATGGTCATTTTGCTTGATTGGGCTGGATGACTTCCCAAAGGTAATGTTACTTCAATTAAATGTTGTAGGTTTTGTTTCATGTGCTGATGTTGCTGATAAATGCAAAGAGAAGGAATTTTTTCCCCTGCTTAACCATGGTTGCATTTTCTCTGTGGGCTGTTTGGAGTGAATTTTGATGCCTTTTCTCCTACCAAATGCATAATGCTCTGTGTGTTGTTTGAGTGGACAGTTAATTCCTGTGGTGGTGGTGGGGAGAAGGGAGGGCAGTGATGTTCCTGCCTCCCTTCCCAAGTCCTCCATGCCCTGCTTATTACATCAGTCTCTCTTTTAATGTTCAGTCTGTGGTGTTGTTTGACCCTTCAGCTGTGGTCTCCTGTTCCTGTTTTCTGGCCTGTTTTGCTCCTCTCTTGTTTTCAGTTGTTTTGAGCTACAAAAGACACAACATGAGCTTGTGCAATGTGCTGAGACTGAGCTGTTGAAGAAGCAGATCAAATTGTGGTTTCTCAGACACCATTTTTCAGTTTTATTTCTAGTGAATCTGCAAGCCGGGTGTGGCAGATAATCTGTTGCTCTGTCCTGAGACACCTCTGCCGTGAGCCACCGTGCCACAGCTGCTTTCAACCAGTTATTTTGGATCCAGCCATCCATGGCAGATTTCTGTCTTTCAGAGTTTCCCTCTGCTCGGTCTGCAGGACCTTATAAACACACAGCCAGAGCTCCTGTGCTTGTGGGGAGTTAGGCCTGGCTTTGCAGAACCCTGTTTCAGGGTCCAGTGCCCACCCTCTGAGCACAAATGCATCCAGTGAAGCTCATCCAAATTGGGGATTTTTCTATAAATCCAGGTGGGAATTCTATGCCTTTATGTCTTCTGTGAAAACATCATAGTTGAGCAGTTCAGTTGCCTGAAAGGAGCTTCTTAAAATATTGTAACCAAATAAAATCTTACACACTCCAGTATTGGGATGTTGAATGAAGAAGGAATGTAAAGAGGGAATATCCAGGGAGTTTCCTTTTTTGTGAATTTTTCTTTACAGATTCTGCTAATTTGGGTTTTATACTGTGGAGAAGTGCATTATTTAAAGCCTCAGTTCAGTGTTCACAATGGCCAAGGTGCTCTCTAGAGCAAGACAAGATTTTGGGAATCTTTGCTTTGGTTTTAAAAAAGAGAGAGATGATTTTCACACAGTTGTTGAGTTCATCACAAGTTCTGAGGAGTTTTGCACCAGTTCCTGGCCAGGTGTGATAAAGAGCCTGTGGAGTTGTACATGTCTCAGACTCTGGTGTTTCCTCAGGAGCAGCCAAACAGCAGGTTGTCAATAGGGCAGGACTCTGCTGGACACTCAGACACCGACAAAAATCCCACCAAGGAGTCTTAAAAGTAGGGAGGGTGGGACTGAGGGGCCATGTAGCCACTTTCCCCAACCCTGGGGCACAATCATTTCCTTACACCGTTCCTGACCAGGGTTTGCCCACCAACTTCTCAAAAACCTCAGAGAGGGACAGCTCTGTGGCCTTTCTTTGGCAGTTCATTCAACCTTTCAGATCTTTGCAGGTCAGAAAACTTTCCCTTATTTAAACCCAAGTCTCCATCTGCTCACTCGGAGCCATCTCATGGTGTGTTGGGAGCAGGGGGTGCAGAACAGGCACAGCTCTTGAAGGGGCTGTGGATTCTCCACTTGAGCATGGGATGAGGAGCAGCAGGGCTGTGTGTGGTGAGTGGTATCACAGTACCAGGGCTTGAAACCTGTGCTGGAGCCCATAAGAAAGCAGAGCCATCCCTGCTCGTGTCCTGTTTGTGCTCTGCAGACGGGCATTGCTCCCAACTCCTCTCTTCCAGCTGAGAGCTGAGGGAATGCAAGGATTTCTGGAGGAATGCAGCCCCTTGGCCCTCCTGAGTGCTCTATTTTTCTAACTAATTCTGAAATTTGAAGCCATGTGCCTTCTGGCTATTGGAATGGAATTTTGCTTTTCCATCTCTGATACATCTGTAGGTCTGAGCACTCCTGCTTGCTACTCTGGTTTGTGTCTGGAGAGGTGACGCTGGAAGGGAGCAAACTCCCTTGCCTGGAAGAACTGTAGTATTCTTGGCTGCTCAAAACTCCCAAGATGGAGGCAATAAAGACTCAGGCAGTAGTGGGAGTTTTCACTGCACAGTCTGGAATTGGGAGAGGCTTGCTGTGATGATTCAGGGGAGTTTTACTGCCTGGTGATCTCTGCTGCAGGAGGAAAGTCTGGGGATTTTGCCTCGGGTATTGGAGCCCAAATCTGCTTAAGGAAAATTGGATTGAATTGCAGAGAAGATGAGGGAAGTCTCTAAAAATTACATTTCTAAATGATGTTGTGTTGCCATTTCTGACCTCTCAGGCAGGTGCTGGGAGCTGCTGCATGCTTTAAAGCCCCCTGAGTGATACATACACTGTGCTAGGGAGAAGGGAGAGGGGGGCAGTCCTAGCCAAGGAAATCCCCAGTAGCCAGGGCTGGCATTGGCCTGCTGTGTGCCCCCACAGCTCTGGGGCAGGGACCTGCTGCTCAGAGGGGCTGGGGTCATCCAGTCTTTCCACAAAGCCTGGCAGTGAGGATCCCTCGTGCCACAGGGCAGGATGAGAGCCTGGGCCCAGCTGTCGTGGGCTCCCTGATCCCTGCTTTCCCGACCCTGTCAAACGGAAATAATGGGATTTGCCAACCCTGTAAATGCCCGAGAGCAGCAGTGTGAGCTGACAGGCAGGTGCAAGCTCTGATGTTCTCTACTCTGTCCCCTCTCACTCCATTTGTATATTTCTTGTGCAGACTTCTGTATCCTGCAGTACCCTTTGTCCACGTGTATGTGCCTCCCCCCATGATAGAGCCTGGATCTTCTGTGCTGGCAGTGATGCTTTGCCCCCTCCCCCTGCATGTGCCTGATTCTGCCTCCTTCCCTCACTGCTGTACAAACTGCAGCTGCCCAAGCCTCTCCCAGCTCCTGCCCCCCTCCTGCTTTGCCTGTGGCTGAGAGGCGATGCAAAAGCCAGATGCAAACAGCTGGGGGATTGACAGGGACTCCTGACAGCCTGAGAGGTTGAACACCTCAACAAGATCCAAGTGCTCGTGCAGCCTCACGGGTTTGTGACATGGTGCAAAATACTGAGCAGTGTCCCAAGGCATAAGTGTGCTCTCACAGCAGGCGGGCAGGGATCAAATTCCCTTCTGCAGTGGTGCTACTGCCTCCAGCAGGACAAGAACATTCTGTGTATTTTATTGGAAATGTTGTTAAAATGACAAATTCAACTACAATTCTTTCAGTTGAAGTGTGTAACTATTTGTATTAAACTTTTTTGGGGGATTGTATTGTTGGATAGTTGTTTCTAAAGTGCTTAAACCAAATTTACCTCTGTGAATGGCACACAATAGTAAAACTAGAAACTTGAGGTGAACTTAATTTGAGAAAAGGCCCTGTTAGATCTGGCCATGTTCCTATTTTGCACCTACACATGCGGGGTGTTGGACTGCTCATTTTTGGGCTTTGCATTGCTGGTTCTTAGCCTGGCTGCTGCTGCACGCTCTGGTTTGGGTCTGGCTTCCAGCTGGGGGTGCTCCCTTGTCGCTGAGACCTGAGCCCTGGCTCGTTCCTGCGGTGGTGGAATTGCACGGCTCTCTGGTTCACAAACTGCGTGGGACTGGGTGCATCCTTTCTCTAAACAGCCAGAATTGCAGAGGTGGAATGACTGTTATAAGTAGGATTTGAAACAATTGAAGTTGAAATATAAAATGATGATGATGAAGCTCAGGCAAATACAATTCACACAACAGGTTGCCTGCCTTATATTCAGCCTTTAGTTCTTGTGGCACCCTGAAGTGTGGATGCTGCCAGGATACCAGACTGGCTTCCCTGGGTGCCTGCAGCATTAATGAGAGTCTGTATACAGCTCAACATCCCTTAAACTTTAGCATGGTCCCTGGATTCTGACCCTAGTACTTGGAAAGCAGGCTGGTCCACCTGCAGTGCCTCTCCCACAGCTGAAGTGCTTTGTTCTGAACATACCCGAAGCTGTGGCTGGGCTGGCCAATCAATGAGCTTGTGAGGGGGATGCTAAACACCCAGGGAGATGATGAAACATTGCTCAGGCTGGTTCAGACTGGGCTCTCTGCTTCCCCACTGCTTTTTTTGTCTTGTTTTTGCATTTGAACTTCAATATTGGAGCGAGGTGCGGGGTGGCCGCTGCCCCGGCTCTGACACGCTGCCGCTTGTGCCCCGCAGAACAACGACAACGAGACAGCGCTGCACTGTGCGGCCCAGCACGGCCACACCGAGGTGGTGAAGGTGCTGCTGGAGGAGCTCACTGACCCCACCATGAGAAACAACAAATTTGAGACCCCCCTGGACCTGGCTGCGCTCTATGGGAGGCTGGAAGTGGTCAAGATGCTCTTGAACGCCCACCCAAACCTGCTGAGCTGCAACACTAAGAAACACACCCCGCTGCACCTGGCAGCCAGGAACGGTCACAAAGCAGTGGTCCACGTCCTCCTAGATGCTGGCATGGACAGCAACTACCAGGTATCTGGTGTGTCTGAGTGGGACTGGGCCGGTGGCTGGGGATTGGAGAGTTCCACCAACCCTCCTCACGGAGGGAGCGCTCGCAGAAGCTGAGGAGAGCTTTGTGTTCTGCTGGGCTGTCTGTGCAGCTCTGGGCTGCTCAGGGAGGCTGCCCGGAGGGACTCGGGTGCTGTGCATGCCTCACGCCTGCGCAGGGGCCGGGCAGAGCCCCAGACACGGAGCGAGGGAGAGAAACACCCTGTGGCCGAAGCTGTTCTGCCCTGCAGTGCTGTGAGCTCTTGACAGGCAAACAAGTCTCTTCCTATCAAGCCACTTGTGAATGTGATGTTTTCACAGCAATGGCTTGTATGTGGGTCGTTTTTCCTTGTCAGGAAACCTCTTGCCAAGCTGTGGAAGGCCCTTTGTTGGTCTCTCTGATGGAACCATCCCCATTTTTCCATCCCACATCCTCAGCACTGTAATAACATTGATAGTCTGTCCTCAGCCGTAGGCAGTGCTGCCCACACCTCGTGTACAACACCGTGTATTTATTGCTTCTGTAACCCTCTAAGCCATGCCTCCCTCACCATTCCCTGCTGTCTGGCTTCATGCTATGTTTCCATTTAATTTGCAGACTGAGAAAGGCAGTGCTTTGCACGAAGCTGCTTTGTTTGGCAAGACAGATGTGGTACAAATATTGCTGGCTGCAGGTGAGAGAATGTTCCCCCTTTGAAGCACTAATGTGGTGATGCCTTCACCCAGAGCTTGAGGAAATCCCTTTCTAGTGCAGCAGGTTTCTCCATCCAGCTGTCGGAGCTCCTTGGAGCAGGATATAGGAGAGGTTGGCTCTTGGAGTTTGGCTTTAGATTTGTCTCTAGAGTGCCTTTTAGCTTCCCCCAGTGATGATCACAGATGTGACTTGATGAAATACATGAACTTGCACACAGACAATATTCTTGCTTTTGCCCTCTATACCCCTGTGGCCACAGGTATTGATGTGAACATAAAGGATAACAGAGGCCTGACTGCTCTGGACATTGTGAGGGAGCTCCCTTCCCAGAAAAGCCAGCACATAGCAGCTCTCATTGAAGGTGGGTAATGCATCTCTGCCTCTGGGGAGGAGGGGAAAGCTTGGGGTGTTGATTGTGCCAGGGCAGGTACAGGATGTGCTTTTCTAGACCTGGAAAGTGCTGAAAGCAAAGCAGCTTCAGGCTGTGTTGGAAGAACCTGTGCTGAAATGCTGGGGTGAGCTTCTCCAGACCAAATGTTTGGAGGAGGACGACTTGGGGGATTTAGGAGGATAAGCCCTTTGCTGAGGGAGTGTGACATGACTTTTACAGTCTAAATGGGCTTAATTGAGCTTTGTTTAGCTCACTTTAGAAGTTAATTAAAATTAAGGATAGCCTAAATCTGCTTGCAGAATGCAAAGTAACAGCTTTAGAAATGGTTCTGGTGTAACTCCCCTTTACGTGTCTGTGTACACAAATTGTTGTCCACAGATCTCACATCCTGCTCCTCGCCTTGTTGTGAGGCTTGGGCATGGAATTTGCAGATGAGATTTACAGAAAAGGCCTTGATTACTTGTGTTTTATAAAGCAGCTTGGTCCATTGTGTCTGTCCAAACTCGGGAATGGAATGTGACATCTTGGCTAAATTCATACCTTGTAATTACGCTGTCTGCATTTCCTCTCAGCTGTGGGGAGGATCAGAAGCATTTAGAGATGGGGTGTGTTATTCATGCTGAGCATTTGGGAGCTTTGCAGGTTCAAAGCACTTCTCAGACTTTTAACTAAGTTGTGCCTATGAGGCTGCAATGTTTGAGCTTTATTCTGAAACTGAAGACAAAGATGGGGTTTAAAACTGAAGGTGTTGCAGGTAAAGGATGTTTTCCCAGGGTGGGAGCTGCTGTTGGCTGTTACATCAGCTGAATGTTTCTGGATTTGCCTGTGGCTGGGGGCTGCAGCTGGAATTGGTTTCTCTTGTTATGACTCTGTTCAGTGATAGAGTTTGTGTCTACAATACGTATTTGCTCCATGGCTCTGTGTCCATGCAACAGCTTTGCAGATTTCTGATTAAAGACTCTGAAAGTTCAAAAGACCATCCCTACCCTAGTGCCTGTGATTAAAGAGGCTGCCTGCTTCTATTTTGGGATCTTAGCTGCAAGTTTTAATTTTTATTTTTTTTTTTTGACACTTACTAAGCTGACAGTTGGCCTTCCACCTGCAAGGGAGGAAGTGCCATGTGCTGAAGGGGACAGAAAACCAGATTTGATGTGAGCTGACCCTGTTCCCCAATCCCCTTGCAGATTACACCATTGGGAAGAAAAGTGCCAAAGCTGTGGAGAAATCTACTCCAGCCCCACTCACTCCAGCCACCGATCCCTCGGGCCAGATGTCTCAGGGTAGGTATCACCAGCATTCCTCTCCCTGACAGCACTGAGGTCAGGAGATCCAGTGACAATCCTGGCTCTCTCTTCCCCCCACAGGTGATGTGGACAAAGCTGTCACAGAGCTGATCATCGATTTCGATGTGAACCCCGAAGAGGAGAGCCCATACGAAGCTTTGTACAATGCCACGTCCTGCCACTCCCTGGATAGCCTGGCCAGCGGGAGATCCTCCGACCGGGAATCTGTGAATAAAGAAACTGAACCAAGTGGCCTCAAAGCAGCCGGAGTCAGGCCTGTATGTAGCTCACCCCTGCTTGCCCTAGAGGCACAGGGGGCTGATCTGCAGGGTCAGGTTTTGCAGCAGGCTACCCAAGCTTGAGGAAATCTTTAAATCCTTTCCTGACATTGATGAGAGCAGGCAGGTGCTTCTCCTTCCCTGCCCGATTCACAGGGATTGCCTAAAAGCTGCTGCTGCTTCATTTCACCTTGTACTGTATCCTTCTGTTTTCTGGCAGTTCACTGGTGCAGGTGAATTGTGATCTATTAGGAGATCGCATTTCGTAGAAGGGCTGACTTCTTGTTCTGAAAACAGTTCTGGAAACTTGTGTGGAGAATCTTCTCATGTCTCACTGCTTTACTAAAGCAAAGGTTCTCAGGAAATTATCTGTAATAACCTGTTGGAGGCTAGTTGGCAGAGGAAGGTTTCTTTTTGTGTATTACTTGCCTGGCTCTAGAGGGTACTCCAGGCTTTACAAGGCAGTGCTGAGCTCCTGGAATTGTCCCCAGAGAAGTCTTCCTCACCTTCTGTCAGCTGCATCTGCTGCCCCAGTAGCAATCAGCAGGAAGGCTGCTGTGGGGCAGATGGGACACAGGCCCTGCAGTGCTAGGTCAGCTTCAGGCTCTGTGTTCTGGTTGGTTTTCCAAAGCCTGCTCTGTGGAGGCGTTTTTGAACAAAAGGCAGAGCAGCAGTGAACAATTAAACTGCTGGGGGCACAGTAACCATGGTTCCCCTCTGTGCAAAGAGGTGCAGCCTTTGGCTTGTGCTGAGAGCAAGCAGAATAGAAATGAGAGAAAAGGTTTGGATGATGGACATTTTGGCCAAATCTCTCAAGTGTGCAGTACCAGGCAGTGCTGCTACTGATCAGATCTTGTCATTGTCCTGTGCTGATGGTGTCTGGTGTGAAACGAACTCAGTTCTGTCACAAGTAAGGAAAGACAAGAGCTGAACTGCAGTGGAAAGTGAGCAGGAAGAGGGACATGATCCAGTAGCTCGCTGGAGTTTGAGCAGTGCAGCTCTGCTGCTCCCTTTGCCATTAGATGGAGCTGTGGCTGGGCAGGAGGTGGCCCAGGATGTGCTCAGACCAGGCAGCAGCTCCAGCTGCCCAGCTGCAATCCCGGGATATTGGAGGAGAGCAGTGCAGCATAGTTTCTTGATCCCTAGAGCTTTCCACTATAAAAGGTGCCTCTGGCATCAGTTTCACTAAGCTGCAAACCCTTTCTTCTTATCAGCTCATTGCTCACTCCCGTGTGTAATGCTGTGGAGATACTGGTTTGGGTCTGAGTGAGACTGGCATGAACAGATCGGTGTCCTGAGGAAGAGGAGAACAAAAGGCAGCAGCCATTGCCCAGCTCTGTGCTGTTAGGGCTGAACTTCTCCTCCACCCAGATTAATTTGAAGAGGTCCTTGCTTCCGCAGCACTGGGGACATAGAGCTGGTAGGGGCAGAAGGGATGAGCTGACAGTGTCTGTCTCACCTGCAGAGAGAACGTCCTCCCCCGCCGGCCAAGCCTCCGCCTGATGAAGAGGAGGAACAGAATGTGGAGAAGAAGACAGGCCAGAGTGCTCCCTGTGAGGTACATGGGGCTGGCTCCTGGGGTGTTTTGTGGGAGAGTGGTTTAAACATCAGTTTTACTAGTTTGGGAGGAGCTAAGGATGCTGTTACCTCCTGTGCTCGTTGGGCTGTGAATGTGAAGTATTCCAGCACTCAGCATTGCTGCTGTCCCTTACCATGGGAACTTCCTTTGTCTGGTTCTTCCAAGGCACCTCAGAGTTGACCTTCAGCCTTACTTTCCTATTCTTGGCTGAGAATTCCCTTAGGAAGAGATTTTTCTGACCCACATTGCAATGTGGACCATTGCCCACTAGCAATGATCCCACCACAGGCATCTTCAGTTGGACTGAAACACAGAGGGGCCGTGAGTTCCTGCTTCCTCTGAGCTCCCAGCTGTGGAGGAGCTTCATGGGCTTGTGGGTCCCACTGACATCAGCAGGGATCAGGGGCTTGAATTCAGCCAAAGATCTGGCCCAGCATGTGTTAAAGTTGCCTTCTGCAGGGGTCAGTGCATGTGAGCTGCTTTCTGATGGAGCTCAGGCTCTCTCATTTCATATTGTTGCTGCTGGGGCTGTTGCTTGTCTTATTCACCGGCCTGTGAACCTCAGATGTAAGGACTCTCTGGGAGACACGGCAGTGAGAAACCACAAATGTGCTTTGGCAACTTCTGCTGACACCTAAGAAAACCTTCAAAGCAAATCCAAATCCTGTGGATTTCTGTGCTTCTGTGCCTTCTCCCAAAGGCAGTGGGCTGTGTGTGAAGCTTGTGGAGCGTGTGCCACCTCTGCTGTCAGAGCAGGCTCTGGTTCCACAGGTGCTTTCTCTGAATGTGCTGATCTGCTGGAGGCATAAATGGGATCTGTTTTCTGGAGAGTGTGAAATCCACACAAGACATGGGTGAACATGGCCTGCTGTAGTAGAACTGACTGCAGAGAGGGAGTTAACTCTGAGCTGCGTGTGAGCAAGGAAACTGGGATGTGGCACTGTGGACTGATCCCTGCACTGCTGTTCAAATGCAGGGGATGGTGACCAGTCCTGTGCCTGGCTCTGGCAGAGGAGAGCTGGGCAGCAGGTCATGGAGTAATTGGGAAGCAGAACTTGTTTATGACAATAAACACGAGGGAGGGAAACGTGCTCTGACCATTCCTGCTGAGCTTTCTTGCCATGTTTAATTACCAAACACCTGCTGTGTTGTCCTGCCTTTAATGGCTTTGGAAGCACAGTCCATTAAAGGGAATCTTGCTGGCAAATGGCAGAGTGACTCGCTGGGGAGATCTTGATTTGTGACCAACTTCAGTGACAAAACTTACAGGCAGCATGTGGCTGACAGGAGATGACCTTTTGGACATACTGATGAGGAGTTTGGGTTGATCCTTTTACTCTGCTTGTTCCTCCTGTCCTGCTCTGCTTTTCTGACTCTTGCCCATCTTTTATCACCTCAGAGCTTGCTCTCCCTGGGCCAGGCAGGTGTGCACATGCTCTGGGAATGCTGTAAACATTCTGCTGCAGCATCCCAATCTGCCACTCTCCAGCCCTACTCTCCCATTGGAGCCAGGACACTTAGTCATTGAGTGTTCTGGGGTTGGGCCAAACTCTGGTTTTCCAAAGTAGTCTTTTTATTCCTTGCCAAGCTGCGGCTATCAGTCAAAACAGCTGAGCCTAAACAAGAAACTTCACTTTCATCACGGAAAAGCATTGGTACAAACAGGCAAAGGAGCTAATTGTTTGGAGGTGCTTGAGTGATGCCTTTCACTATCTGCAGAAACCTTCTGGGTTTGGAGCTGAGTAAGAGTCTGCACTGTCAAATTAAACTTCAGTTCCAGTTGTTTACTGCTTGTCTCTGGAAGGGAAGTGCAGATCAAGGACAAGGCGCCACGTTGGCTCCTGGAGTTTGGTCTGCATCTCTGGGGAGGGAGAAGAGAGGAAAGGATGAGTTACCCTTTAAAAAGTCTTTCAAAGTCCTCTGTGGTGGATTAAGTATACCTTAAAGAGCATCCTCATTATTCACAGCATCTTATTGTTGGGCTTTGCTAGCAATGAATGTTTATACGTGCAAACAGCATGGGTGAAGAACTAAAAGCTGAATTGGATGAAAGCTTTACTTGGTGGTGTTGCTCCTGGTCACAAAGCCCACAGAGCAAGCAGGGTTCTGCAGCACTGGTCTTTGTTTTGAGTGAATTTGAACCTGGAACACTATTTAGAGCTTGGAAGGATGATAGATGGAGAAAATCAAGTATCACCAGGCCTGTGAAAGTTCATAGAGTAGCAGCTGGGAACTGTGCTGCTGGAGAGCTTCTGCCTTTGGTGCATTTAAATAGGACAGCACAGGAGTCATCATCCACAGGAGTGTCAGGAGAGCACCAGAGCCTGGCTGAAGGTCCAGGCTGCTGCTGTGCTAACAGGCTGCTGCTGGGCAGGATTTTTCCAAGATCACTGGCAAGAACCTCTTACCTGCTGTTCTGGTCTGATGGTTTTGTGTCACCATCTGGTCAGAATTTTTCCCTAACTTGCTCATTATGAGCTCCTTCACCTGGAAAGGAGCAGGTCTACCTGGCAGCTCCTGCTCAAAGGAGGTAGAATAAATATTTTCCATGTTGGACATGGCCCATTTTCTCCCATTGGGAAAGTCACTTTAAAAGCCAGCTGGGTTCTTGCAGAACAGCACATGGATGTCAGAATCCTGTCTGTGCTACTGACTCTTGGGTGCCTCTCCAAGATTCCTTTAAGCTTCCAGGGCTCCTGGCTGGGTTGCAGTGAGGTAGGCCCCGGTTTGCCCTTGGAGCAGCTCTGATGCTTTCACTCTGGGGAGAAGCAGGAGGTGGTTTGTGCTCTGCTGGCAAGGCAGTGGCATGTCCAGGGGTCTGAGCAGTAGGAGCCCTCCCAGAGGGCATGTTTTGTTCAGACCTATTGTTCCCTGTCCTGGCAGCAGCTTGTTTGCTTTCTGGCTTGGGTTTGTCCCACTGTGGTTTGGGTGTAGTCACACATTGGGGTCACAGAGTGGTTTGGGCTACAAGGTACTTTAAAGATCATCCAGTCCCAAGCTCTTCTCATGGGCTGGGACACCTTCCACTACCCAGGTTGCTCCAAGCCCCATCCAACCTGCCCTTGAATGCTTCCAGGGCATTCACAATTTTCTCTCACTCCATGCCCCTCCCCAGCTCTCTTGGAACCTCATAGGGTGCATTCTTGGGTCACGTTGAGCTCCTGGGACAGGGTTGCATCAACCTGCCAGGATCTGGCCAGGAGATGGTGCTGAAAGGCAGCCGACTGTGCTGTTTTCAGCCGACTGGGCCAGTTTAGCTCCTTCAGCACTGGGATGGCACACGAGGGTATCCAGTGCCTCTCATCCTTGGCATTGATGCAGACCAACATGTGCGAGTCTGCAGCAAGATTCGTCTGGATCTTGCACCAAAACCTCATCCCTGCACATGGCTGGTGGCTTTCCAGAACAGCTGAGAAACTGCCAGGGTTACAAACCAACTCTAAGTAGAGGCTTTGGGGGATTTAAATGAGCACAATCACTGCTGCACATCCTGAAGTTAAACTGAGTTCATACAGTGCTTCCTGAGGACTCTTTAGTTCTGAATATGCCATACATCCTGAGGTCACAAATGCAGATCTGAGATGCCTGAGACGGTGGCGGGGATTTGGGCTTTTGTTCTTTTTGGCCCTGTCCTAATAGGGCCGGCAGCTAAAAAGTGAATGACGATGCAAATTCCAATAGCAACAGTGAGTGTGCGATGGGATGAACAGGAATAATGGTCTCAGCTCTTTTCCCCCTCCCAGGCTGTCTGCAGCCAACTTGCACAGTTGGTCAGTGCTGGAAAGCTGTCAGCAGCCTGAAATACTAAAAATTAAAGGGGTTTGGGTGGGGTTTTTTTGAGGGGGTTAAAAAAACCCGAAGGGGAGTATTACATTTTGGCTCACACTCTGCAGTGAAGCTGCTGCCTCTGCTTAACCCGTGGCATAGAGGCTGTGGGGTTTATGCTGGGACAAAGCATTGCTTTGCAGAGCACCACATTGTGCTGTTCTTCATTAGGCCTCTGCTGCCCGGGGGAGGAACAGGGGAAGTGGAGCTGAGGAAGAGGAACACCCCTACGAGCTGTTGCTTACAGCAGAAACTAAAAAGCCAGTTGCAGTGGACAGGAAAACAAAAGGTGAGTGACCATCCAAAAAGCAAAGCTGTTTGCTTGCATGCACTTCAGGAAAGCATGGGGGGCAGAGGGCAAATGAAACAATGGAAGTCTCTACTGGGTGGGGGCTGGAGGGTGATTGTTGTGTTTCCTGGTAATCTCTCTGTAAAGGAGAGCTCTGAGCGTTCCTGTACGGACTGTACGTGGAGAAAGGGACAGTTCAGAGATTGCAAGGATCTGCTCTGTGACCTCAGAAATGCCCAAATCTCATGCCTGACCAAGCAAAGGCAGAGGGTGAGAGGCTGGGGGCTGCGCCTCTGCCTGGGAAGATGAGCAACACGAGTGTTCCAATGAGCCGTGTTCTCCATCCAGCTGGTGCTGCAGATTTCTGCTGTCCTGCTGTAAAATCAACATCCTGCTCTATGTTAGAGCTAATTTGAGATGGAAACTAACAGAGGAGGAAAATAAAAATGTGTAGAGCAAGAACTAGAACTGTCTGAGACCACTGGGGTACACAGGTTGATATTGAGGCAGCTTCTCCTTCCCTGGAAGGACCTTTGAGCTTTACAAAGCCTCTGGGAACACCTTGTCTCTTGTGTTTGGCTGTTGTTGGCTTTTTGGCTTTCCTTCAACAATAACAACAAAAGATTTGTTTAGAGGGAAAAGATTTCTGCTTTATTCAGAAGTCCTGAGCAGGAATTTGGGTGGATTTAGTTTGAATTCTCACACTGGAACCCCTCTCCCTCTGAGGATGGACAGGGCTAACGAGGACTTGAGTTGATGCCTCATTGACTGCTTTGTCAGACCTGCAGCTTTTTCCCCTCCTTGCAGCATAATATCTATCATTGCTCAGGTCCTGCTGCTCTCCTGGCTGCTCCAGGGTGGCACAAGAGGTCATTGTGTTTCCACTAGCACTTCCCAAAGCCCCTCACTGCCAGAGGCAAATTCTGGGAGCGTTTCAGGTTGATGCTTTGCAGTCTGGGCCAGGAACAGTCCTTGTACAGCAGCCACTGAGCCTGGGCTTTCAGGCTTTCATCAGTGGGCAGCTATTGCTGGTTATTCAGGCACAAGCTATTCCAACTGCTCCACTCCTTCCCCTGGCTGCTGTGTCCAGGCTTGATTGATAAGAGTGGAAGTGTGTCCTAATTATGTGTCAGCTTAATATAAAACCTGAGAGTAACACAGCTGCCTATTCTTGATGCAGATCTTTTCCACTGAACACCTGAAGACAGGAGAGGTTGCAGGAAGATCTTTATGGATCCTTTTATAGATCCAGAGCAGAGTCCCATCTTCTAATGTACAGTTGGAAAGATCAAAAGTGTTACTTCACGGTTTGCACTCCATGGAAAGTGTTGGTAACAAGCTTGGAACCCTTCCCACTGTTACAGTGGGAGAAATACAAGGATTCAGTTGAGTTTTTCCTCATCTTCCCTGACTTTCCCATTCTTTAAACGCAGTCAGCACTGAGGCTGATGGGGGGCGGGGGGGGAAGATAAATTTAAGGAGTGGCAGAATTAAACAGGAGAGTTGAGGGAGAGACCAGAGCCTTACTTGGGGTGTTGGAGAATTTTCCCACCTCTGGGTCAGAAGGGTCCTGGAACATCAAAGGCAGCAGCTCAATCGCTCAAGACATGGAACAGGCTGAAGCATGGCTTTGAACTGCTTCTTGGCTCTCAGTCTGAAGGTCTGGCCTTCTGCATGAGTTCTGGAGCAGCATTTGGTCAGGAGAGGAGGGCTTGGGTTCTTGTGGCTGTTGAAAGGGCGTTTCAGGGCAGCGGAAAGGCTGAATTTCAGGCAAGTGGGTTTAATGGTGCCTTTCATCTGTGATAGCTGCCTTTGTTCCTCTGGCTGCCAGTTGTCTTGTGTCCAGCAAGCAGATGAATGTAGCATTATCCACTGGCTTTGGTGGCCTTTGTGTCTGTTAGAGCAGCTCGCTGTCACATGCTTGGAGCACTGGGAGAAGTTGGCCTCGTGTTTTGGGCAGAGTATCAGAAGTGGCTTAAGCCAAATGCTCTCCCATCCACTTTGGTGTGCAGTCACATGTGTGAAGTCAGGGCACTCAGGCCCTGTAACAGGGTGTGAAAATAAGGGAAAAGCGGAGGAATGTGTGTGGAGTGACCACGAGGAGGCTTTTCAGCTCTTGCTGCCTCCAGAGAGACTTAAGGAGGGTGAAAACACTTGAGTTTTGACCTGTTTGGCTTCTCAGGAGTCACACCCAGGTGTTGTCAGCAGTGATCAGCTGCAGGTAGGACTGATTTGGTGCCTTCTGGTAGTTATTACAAACTGATACTTGTTGAGGTTGTTCTGTGCTGCTTCTATAGGTGGTCCAGCTTGAAGTCCCCACTTTGCCCTTCCTCTTGTTAGAAATTTTCTTTGTGGTTATACTGGTTCAACCAGCACAGTGTGACTGTGCTGCTAACCAGAGAGCTGGAATGAACCAGCAATAAGGTCAGAAAATGCTGCAGAGAGATTGAAAGAAACTCTTTTCTGAGAGCCAGAATGTGGCTGCTGAAGCAGCAGGGTGGCCATAACTGTGGGGATTCTGTGGGGACACTTGGTTATTGCAGGCAAAGGTTTGGGAACAGCTCTTGGTTTGCTGTGAGATGAAGGACAGTACAAACCCGCAGCATACATGTCCTCATGTGGTGTTATCATGGATAGAGGACAGACCTCTGTCCCATATCCTGGGCCCAAGCCTGTGGTTCTGCTGTCTTCTGTTGTGCAGAGTCACATTAATGTTCTCTAAGCAGGGTCTCATTGCCCTTTCTGAAGAGGGGAGTACAAAAGAGCACAAATTCAGGTGTATAAACTCTGCCTGGAATGACTGAGCTTGGTGAGGTTAACACAGGAGTGTGCCATCCTCAGCTGGGTTCCACAGGTAGCTGGCTGTGGAATGGGCCTGTATTTGGCTCTGTTGTAGGTGAAGGATCTTTTTGCACCCCTTAGGGTCAGCTTCTTCCTCTGGCCTTCTGTTTCACAGGAGGGAGATTTGCCTGCTCCTCACTGGACAAATTCTGGCATGATGTAACATGGGCAGCCTTTTCCACGTGCAAATAAGAGTCTGCTGTATGTCCTCACTAATTTTAAGGTTGGGGAGCTTGAGCAGGCAGCAGCTGCAGGAACAGCTTCATTCTCCTAATCCAGGGTCATGAGACAAATCCTGCTGTTGATATATAGGGAAAGAAATCCGGTGGAGGCAGGGCAGTTACAGCTCAGCACAGAGTGTTTAGGGAAGTGTTTCATATCTGGAGTCCTCAGGCTGCTGGCAGGGAAGCTGTTATTGGAATCCTCCCTGGGATGTAGACAGTCTCTACCCAGGAAGGGTTGGGAGCAGCTTCTCCTGTGGGTGAGACCTGCATCAGGCTGTGGCTGAAAAAGGCAGGATCTGTCAAATGATCTGTGCTGGGGTGTAAAACAGCAAAGGGACTGAAATCCATGAAGGGAGCTGGGCAGAAGTCCCTGTTTAAGGACCCTTTCTGAGTGTAACTCAGGTGCAAGTGGAGGAGAATGATTCTTTCAGATCCCCTAAAAGGAGAGGTGTAGAGAGCCTTGCATGTTCCTGCTGCGTGCGCCTCAGTGACAAAAAGACTGAGATGACTTTCTGTATTAGTTCTTCTGTCTGCAGCTTTCAGGGCAGGCTCTGAAATGTCTCCTTCAAGATGTTTCTCACAACTTCTGAGCAAATGCTGTTGCCCTCGCTCCATCCCTTCCTTCCCTGGCAGCTGCCCTGTGTTTCAGAGTCCCTCTTCAGCTCATGGATGAATGGGTGATTGGGATTCCTGTCCAACAGGAGCCCTTTTGTGAGGTGCTGGAGCTGGATTTGAAGCACTTTGTTCTGGCTGGACTCAAGTATTACAGCACATGGCACAAACTTTGGCCAGCTGCCTCTCTGCCTTTAGCAGAAATGTCAGTAAAGGTTTGGCTGGGGCATGGAAGCAACGGTTTCCAAGGAAGGGAAGAGGTTGGAAAGAAAACCTGCAAAAGTTCATCTTTCCCCACAGGTTTATGTGACTGTCCCATCACTGCTGTCATGCTCACCTCTTTGTGGCTTTGCATTAGTACCACTCTGTCCTGTGAATGCAGCACATCTGATTTCCTCTGAGATTTGTCCTCTGAGGTTTCTCTCCAGCATCAGAGCTTTAGAGCTTTGTGCTGAGTAACTGGGTTTAGTCTGGCCTTGTAATGTGGGGTGCTGAGCTGGTCCCTCTCAGCCAGCTCTGGGACCTGCCTTCCCCTTGGCAGCTCCAGTCACAGAAGTGGTGTTTTATGTGCCTGTGCAAGAGAGTCAACAACTACTTCACTGTCCTGGAATCTCTAACTCATAGGATCCAGGATGAGATAATCCCTCGCATCACTCGATCCCATTGAGGGCTGTGGCTGCTTCTGGCCTTCCTGTGCCTGCAAGAAGGATTCACCATGCTCATCAGGCATGGGGTACCTGGGACCCCCACACAAAGGCAAATGACTATTTTAGCCCTTTCCTGCCCATTTCTGGTATGAGGACAGACCACAAAGCCCAGTGGGTGTTGGTGTTTGAAAATCCCCTGGTCAGGCTTGGTGCTGGAAATGTGCTGGGAGCTGGGTTGGGCTCTCTGCTGCTGCTAACAGACTGCTTTTAGTTAGAGTAGAGCTCATTATTTTGCTCACAGAAAGGGGGGTTCCTTTGCCTTGGCTTCCCATAGCTGCTGTCTGCAAAGCAAGTGATTTCCTCTTCACATCCAAACATCCTCCCTGCACTTCAGAGCCTCATTATTGGAGTATTTCACTGTATTGTTCCCTTGCAGCATCATTTTTTAGTCTTCAGCACTAAATGGAAGCAGTTAAAATCACAAGCAATGCTGGGAGGGTGAAGGAATCCTAGGAAACCAAAGTTAGACTTGTTGGCTTGACAAAGTTTTGCTTTTGCAGTTGAAATGCTCGTTCAGCAGTGACGAAGGTGAGTGTGTGTGTGTGTGTGTGTGCGCGCGCGCTCAGCACTTTGGATCAGTCAATTGTTCATGGTTTATGTAGGACCCTGGTACCTGATATTAAGGCTGCTGGGGCAGGAGTAGCTGGGAACCAGTGTCACGTTTCTGGGGCAGCCGGTGCTCCACCAGCTCTGACCACTCTGTGCTCAGTTCATTGCAAAAGAGACTTTTTACTCAAGCTTTTTTTCTTGCATAAACTGTTTATTTCTCTCCCCTGAGCAGGGAGGAGAGGTTAAACTCGGAAGCCACTAGGGAGGGAAGCAGTGGGTTTTTTTGGGAGCGGATTTTGGAACTGGCAGGTCAATTACAGTCCAGGCGTTTTCCCACCCTGCAGCCTGTGCCAAGAGCCAGGCGCACGGCTCTAAATAACGCTCTGGCCTTTATGGAAACGGATCAGATGTTCCAGGAGCCTCCGTCTCTGCTGCTCCCACCTCACTTGCTCTCTCTGCAGGATATAGTTAGCACTTCTCTTGGCCTTATATAGCAAGGCCTGATAGTTAGTGTTAACAGGAATAAAAAACACGGAGAGCTGCCAGATTGCGTAAATCGGGCCAGTGTTTGGAATTTCATAAATGCCATGACTTTGGGTACAAGTTGAGCACACGGAACAATACGGAACTGTTCTCTCTTTATCTCTCCCTCCCTTGCTGAGGGAGGGCAGGGAGAGAGCTGGAATTTTGCTGCTGCTTCTTCCATGTTTTGAATTTCCCCCTCCTCTCTGTTTTCATCCCCTTGAAGACCACAGGAGGAGCAGCGGCAGCCGCAGCCAGGACTCTGCTGAGAGCCAGGATATCCAGGTGCCAGAGCAGTTTTCAGGGTTGCTCCATGGCTCTTCTCCCATCTGTGAGATAAGCGAGGACCCTTTCAGGCTCATTTCCTCTGCGGAGAAGGGGGACACGGAAGCCACGAGCCACCCCGCTGCTATGCAGCTGGAGGATGCTGAGTTACCCTCATCAGGACCAGCACGGAGCAGTTCCCCGGACCCCACGCAGACAGTGGTGTACGCCACGGTGCAGCACGTCAGCCGGGCGGATCCCGCGGCCGTAGTCACGCCCTACGTGCCGCAGCACCCCGGCAGTGCTGAGCCAGAGGGGGACAGAGCTGTGGGCAGAGCCCACCCGGGCAGCAAGCCCAAAGCTGAGCTCAAACTCAGCCGCAGCTTGTCCAAGTCGGACTCTGACCTGCTGACCTGCTCCCCAACGGAGGACGATGCCATGGGGAGCCGGAGTGAATCGCTCTCCAACTGCAGCACCGGGAAGAAGCGGCTGGAGAAGTCCCCATCCTTCGCTTCAGAGTGGGATGAGGTAAGGCTGAGCTTGCTAAAGAGCCTCTGTGCCAGGAATGACTGTGCAGCTGGAGCTCCCCTCTGCCATGCTGCCCTCAGGGGTCCTGGGTGGGTTCCATTGCTTCTGCGAACTCTCACAAGGCATTGACAGGCACGTGCTAACTTGGGAGCCTGCAAATGCCAAAAGATAAAAGTTCATTGGAGTGGGGGAGTAGCAGAATTGCAAGCAGTTTCAAAGTTTTCTACTCAAATACAGGGCTTGGTTTCTTTTAGGCAAGCCAGATGTTTTCACATCCCCAAAACGAGAAAGACTTGATAACAATGCCCTTCACCAACCTTTCTCCTGATTTCCTCCTTCCAGTTCTTCCCTGTTGACTATCCCAATGTCTTGGAAGTGTTGTGTTGCTGGGTCCCTGCTGCTGGGGAGTGTGAGCAGTGCCCAGGGGTTCGTGGGGGTGGAAGAAAGACAGTAATTAGGCTGGTTTGTGTATTTGATAGCTCCCGCTCTCCTCCTCACACGCTTATTTCAGCGGCTGGTTAGCTGTCACTTTATTATCATATCGGACGCCCACGGACAGTTAAATATTTCATGCTCAGAAAGTTGGCCCTGGAGAGCCACCGGGGCAAGATTAAGTGTCCCTCTGAAATTCAGCACCGCAGCATTACTGAAACATTCTTTGGGGATGATTCTGTGCTGGGAGAGCCGGGGCTGCAGAAGAGATAAGCTCGGATGAACCACTCTTTGTACTCTGAAAGGAACTAAGACCCCTGGGGTGGTACTGTGGGTGTGGAGCAGCGTGTGTTGGGTGTGGAAACCCGGGGGAGGGTTGTGCCCCTTCACTGGCTGATGCTCAGCTGCCTCTCCAACCCTGACTCAGAGAGAAAATTATAATCTAGGGAGGAGGGAGATATTTGGAGATGCTAAGAGCAACGTGAGAATCCATCCCTCAGTCTGTTCTCTCCCTCCCCCTCACTCCCTGCCGGGTCTCAGGGTTGCCAAATGGATATTTTCCTCTGCAGCTGCTTGGGCTGGAGAGGCTTCACTGTTAATTGCCCAGGTCAGTTGTACTATGGCTTAGGGAATGGCTCTGCAGCAGAAGGTTCTTTGGAAGGGCTGGATAATTCCCTGTGCTTTTATCTGAGCTGTTTGCAGCAGACACTGAAAGGGCAGAAGCCTTTGGCACGACTGTATTGGTAGCAGAGGTCAAGTGCTGGGCTGCCTGCACTGCCTCTGCTTCCTCTGCTCAGATGAACCCTGGAGCTGCTTCCTCCTGCCTGTAAACAAATCCCTCATTTCCCCTGAGGTGGTCAGATGTGCCCCAGGAGAGGAATCTGCTTTTCCTTCCCCTCATGTTTAGGTGAGGAAATCAGAGAAAGAATGTGAAAAATTCACATCTGTCTGCAATGGGGCAGGTCTCACTTTTTTTGAAAGTCTGGCTGGTTGTGATGGCAACAGTGAGATTTAAACATAAATGTAATTCTGTGGTTGTGTGTTGAATTAGTTCCCTGGATGGGATAATGCAGCTGCTCAGAACTGAAGGCAACTTTCAGCCTCTGCATTTACCAGGGCAATATAAACCTTGTTGAGCCACCCCTGTCAGCAATGGTTGGCTTTCCCTCTGTGCTGAGGGGAAACAGTAGCAGATTTATATTATTCTATTAATTTTAATGGCCTTTACGCAGATGACTAAGGAGGAAGGTGTTTTTTGTGCAGCTCTCTGTGGCTTCCAGCTGTACCAGGCAAGCTGAGGACTCTGCCTGATGGTCTGGTCAGCAGTAGGTGTGTCTGTGCAGGGCACAGGGGCTTGGGGAGGGATCTGTGGTGTCCCTGGACAGACAAGATCCTGATCCTGCTCTGGGCTGTGGTGGCTGACTGGGGACAGCAGAAAATCTGCTGCTTGTAAGCAAAGGGTCACATCCTTGCCCTGGCCGAGCGCTGCCAATGCCCTTTGTTGGAAGTGGAAGGTGGTGCTGGCTTTGCCAAAAGGGTGGGATGGGGAAGGAATGATTCACTTGGCAAAGCTCATCCCTGTTCCCAGTTGCAGCTCCCCTGCTCCAAGGGCCTGGCCCAGAGTGTTACTTTGTGCTCTGTACTGTCCAGTAGCCCCATCAGCCCACGTCCCATCTGCTCCTGAGCCCCTGCTCCTTGCTGGAGTGGCAACGCACATGTGGTGCCCCTGCAGCTACTGTCAGGTGGGACTTCTGTGTGAGCAAGGCAGAGAAACTCTTGCATCAAACATCCACGTATTGCCCGGGGAGGTGAGGACTGAAAATGCTCAGTCCTGCTCTATTGGGAAGCAGGGTGGGGGCAAGGAGGCATGTGAGGGGCTTGAGCTCTCAGTCAGCATAAATATTTGAATCCTTCCAATCCTGTCTGAGGGCTGAAGTGATGGATTTGGTGTTCATCATTGGCTCATGAATATTGAGCAGACAAGGATGAGTGGGGCAGCGGCAGTTCATGGAGGGGTTTGGCTCAGAACAAGCTGTATTTGCACCTCTGAGGGAGGGGAGCTCTGGCCCTCAGCCCCACTGCCAGCCCCCTTTTCAGGGTGGATTAATTTGCTTCTGCTCTGCCTTTCTGCTCTGTGGAGCAGCTCCAGACCTGCCCTTCAGCCTGGTTCATGCTCCAGGCTCCGAGCAGGGATATCTGCAGTCAAAGCCTGGGGCTGCTCTTCTGCCTTGTAGGTGCTGGTAAGAAAAACAATCTGTTAAATGATCAGGGCAAAAAACAAGGAAGGCTGCTGGGAATTAGCCTCAGACCTAGCTCCTGACATCCCTTAACATCCCCTGACATCCTCCACTTCCAGCTGCCTGCTATCAAGTCAATGCTGAATTTGAATTTTGGAGTATCCATCTCACAAAATGAGGTTGTAGTTCTGTGTTCTGACTTAAGTCCTCTTAGGAAGAGATTAAATGTCCTTCAGAAAAAATTTAGGGAACTGAATAAAACATGCACGTTACTTTATTTTTTTTGTTTTAGAAAAAAGGAGGTGCACAGTCCACTTTTTATTTTCCCCAAGTGAATTAGTTGAGGAGCTAATGAATATTCTGTAGCTAATTATGGCACTGGACATTCATCTCTGATGACTAGCTGCATGTTGACTAACTCCATGTCTCCTGAAAGGAATGCTT
This sequence comes from Poecile atricapillus, assembly GCF_030490865.1. Classification (NCBI taxonomy): domain Eukaryota; kingdom Metazoa; phylum Chordata; class Aves; order Passeriformes; family Paridae; genus Poecile; species Poecile atricapillus. Next base: position 3,604,334 of record NC_081271.1, read on the forward strand.
TGCATCTGCAGCAACCATGGATGTGGTGTTTCACCGGTTCCTGACCTCTTCAGGGGCTGTTGGTGTCCCCCGAGGGTGGATGCCAGGAGCAGATGGCATATCTGTGGTGCCTTCCACCTCAGGCTTGGAGCTGGGAAGCAACTTGATGGAGGTTGTGGCTGCTGTGGGTGGGTGCCTTTAAACCTCATCTGGACTGTTGGGTGCTGCAGCACCCTGTGGAATCAGTGTCTTAATTACAGGCTTACTGTGGAGGATTAACAACATTTGCATTGAAATGTGAAACTTTCTGGAAAGCTTTTGATGCAAAACCTGCCTTAAAAACACCCAGGAGTTAAAATTCAGAGCTGCCAGCCAGTACCATTGAAAGAAAATGCAAATATTCCCCTTGTTACTCAGGAAGAGCTGCTGGTTTTGTGCCTGGTGAAATTGCATGGTGTAAAAGCTCAGGCGTCAGCCTCTGCCTCCCAAAATGTTTCATTTATTCTCTTGGTTCACGTGTTCAAATCTCACCTTGCCCTGGGTTTGGCTGGTGGGACCACGCAGGGTGGCTTGAATTGTCCCCAGGTGTCCCCTGCCCCAAGCTGACCCTCACCCACAGCTCACATTCCAGTTTCTCCTTTGCCTGAAATAGTTGTGATTTACTTTTGTCTAGGGCTGAAGCAGTAGTGGGGTCAGTATTTTTTGTCTTGATTTCTGCTAAGCAAGCATGGCCATCAGGGTCTTAATCAGCTTTATTATTGGGCTGATTATTCTATTGTCTCCAGATCCCAGTGTTTCCTCCTGTTTTTCCTGTGCTAAGGTCAGGAATTCTTACATCATCCCTATGTCCAATCTCTTCTCTTTGCCCCCAGTGGTGAGATTTCCTCCAGCCTGATGAACTTTTTGAAGTGAAAGCTTTTGTGTTTCCACCATTTTTAAATCTGATGCAAAGGATCAGCCTGCTGGAATTGTGAGCCAATGGAACTAAGCCAATCCAAGCCAATGTAAGACAAATTACTGGTTTTACTGGAAAACCAGTGTGCTGAAAGGCAGATGTAAAGACCAGGCATGCTTTGTTCCAGCAGCAAGGGTTGCACACAATATATTTGCCAGTAGAGCAGCTCCATCCACCTCTCTGTGTGTTTGTGGGAGCTACTCAAGTGTGTGAACTCAATATTTGTGAATCAGAAGCTTTTGATTCTTGTGTGAATGATTCGTGCTCTGACGGATGTTTTGGTTATGTAACAACCTTGTGATCATTGGCGTTTTTGGGGACGTTTTTGTTTTTCAGGAACAGGAATGTCCGGCCTCAGTGTCCTTGCTAAATCCAGTCCTTCATTATGTTCTCTTCCGCTTTGCGTTGCATCTTCCAGCACTTCTCAAGTTTTTATTTTAAAAAGAGTCTTTAAATCTCTCTCTCCAGCCTGGAGCAGCTTCACTGCTCTTTCACACAGGCCAGAGCCAGCCTTGCTTGAGAACCTTACGTTGCTTTTGGGGTTTGAGTTAGGATGCAGGAATATGGAAAGACAGTGAATTGATTCAATGCTTTCCAGGGCTTTGCCTTGTTTCTTGTGAGTCAGAGTAGCCATTGTCCAGTTGTTTCCCTGCTGTGGACAGATGTGTTGCTGCATTTGGCCATTCTCTTTATCGTGTCAGCGTTGGATTTTACTGTTTGTCAAAACAACATTGATATTTGGAGGGCTGTGATACTGCGGATCCATCACACGCTGTTGTGAAATTCAAGTTTATACCATAAGTTCCTTTTGCTACGTGTTTGGATTTGTACGAAAAACATGGGCTGGAGAGTGGCGTGAAGCAACAGGCCCTGGTCCCCATCCAAATGAATTTCTCAGAGACCATATTAAGCCAGAAAATTTGTTTGCCTTTATCACTGGCAAACAGTTGCAGAATGATTTGAAATAAATTCAGCAAGTCTCTATGCTGTGTGGAAGGCTGCTGGGGGAGGATGGAGCACAGCAGCTCTTGATTCGAGTGCTCAAATGTGCCGTGAACAACTGGCTGGTGCAGTTTAGCTTTGAATTAATAAACGGAGCGTTATGTTTTCCAGGCCTCTGGTGTTTGTTATGCTGAGTTCATACAGGCTGGTGTCTTTTGGAGACATGGAATATATTGAGTAGTGAAATATGAGCCGTGTGCTCGGTGAGATGGCAATGGGAGAACAGAAGCTGAAGCATCATAAACTGAACCAGAAGTGGTTTATGGGCTGTCACCAACCTAGAAATGAGATTCACAGCCCAAATCCAAATTTTTCAGGTCTGTACCTGTATTAAGGAGTCAGCGGGTATCATCCCAGATCCCACTCTTGCTCCATCCCTTTCAGACACGCTGGTGGATGCTGCAATCCTGCCATTCTTCTGCTCCTGGATATATCCCAGCCGAGTCTGAGCAGCCTTCCTTCCTCTTTCAAGGGTGCAGTATCAGTCAGTAATATGAGGTTTGCTGTGGTATTGGTGCAAAATGGAAGTGTCAATGATTCTGTGCTGCCCCAGCATCATCCGTCGACCTGATAGTTCTCCCCTGGAGTTTAGAGCTGACCTGCTGGGCTGTGATGGGGCTGCTCACATCATCACTGAGGGTTTGTTGTGCTCAAAGGGGTTTGAAACTGTAGAAGCAGCTTGTTTGAGGGTTGGTCTTTTTATAATTTGAAACCAAATCTGCCCCATCCCCCAGCTGTTAAAGCTTGGAAATAATGAAGTCTTAACTCCTGACACTCTCCTGGAATTGCAGAAATTTAAAAGACCTATAACCTTTCCACCCAACTTTGTAAATAGCTTTTGAGACTGAAATCGGCTGCTGGAGCTGCTCTAGTCTGCTGAGCCTGAGCCCCAGGCAGGTTTGTACAATAGGTTATGAACCCTCAGTAATAAGGATTTATAATGGGAATCCTGCTATATTCTTAATTATACTCCTGCTGCATGGTGTCATTATAGTGCACTAATGCCCTCCATATGGCAGATAGTGTGTGCTTGGTTCTGTGTGGTTTTATTTAATTACAGACATTTATTTGAGGAACTTCACTGCTCAGAGTCTGAGGCCTGTGCAGGTGCACTGCAGGTCCTCCTCCTGGTGCTCAGGAATCACTGGTGATTTTTAAGCTGCCAGTTTGGGAAGGGGCCACAGAGGAAGCAAAAAACATTGACCCACACAAGGTAGGGAAGCCCTGGCACAGGTTGCCCAGGGAAGCTGTGGCTGCCCCATCCCTGGAAGTGCCCAAGACCAGGCTGGACAGGGCTTGGAGTAACCTGGGATAGTGTCCCTGCCCATGGCAGGGAGTGGGAGTGGATGAGCTTTAAGGTCCCTTCCAACCCAAATTGTTTGAGGATTTTAATTTGCTCAGGGTGACCTTGCTGTGTCTTTGGCAGTCCCTGATGCTGTGAGCAGAGACTGAGGACAAACTTTGGCATTTGCATTGATGCTGACTGTAAGGTGAGGTTTTGTGAAGCCCCATTCAGAAAGCTCCAGGAGCATCATCTTGTCTCCAAGACAGGGTGAGTGTCACCCTGACAGTCATGGTCAGTCTGGTGCTGTCCAAACAAGGCTCCTGCCCTGTGTGTGGGCAGACAGCCTGTGTTGTGTGAAGCTCTTTATTCAGGGGACAAAAGCACTGGGGCTGCTTTAATAGCCCCCAGTCTCTCTCAATGGATTTATTGGCTTCAAACTTGAGCAGTGGCTTGGGGAAGAAAAGCTGGAGAGATCAGTATGGACACCCTCGTTTGGCAGCCATCAGGGCAGGGTGTGGAATGGGGCTGGCTGTGGAGCAGAGCCTCTGCAGAGCACTGTGTGCCCTCAGGGACAGGGGGTCACTGCCCTCTACACAGATGTGGGACCTGTCCATCTCTGGGTCCCTGCTGCTCCTGCAGGCTGGGATCAAAGAGGAGATATCCTTCATCCTACCCATGTATGAAGCTATTGGCTGCTCCTGCCACGAGCACTGGGGGTGGGGAATTATACTGCTGTGGAAATGTCTCCTGTCCTGCAGCAGGACAGACCTCGGCATGCCACAAGGCTGGCTTGGCCTCGCTGGCCTTCTGCAAACAAATGCTTGTTCCTGTGTTAACAGAACCCTGCTTGGGACGGTTTGTTTTGAGTCAGATTCTGTTTTGGAGTCACTGGCCAGTTGCTATGTTCCCATGGCCACCTGCCTGCCTGGAAGAGGTTGCCCCAGCCCCGGCCGGACTCTTGGCCGCACCCAGCTCCTTTTTTCGGAGAATTTGTATCTTGTACCAAATGTAGGCAAATGTGAAAATAGATCCAAGAGCTCCAATCCTGTAACTGCTCCACAGCTCCTTCCAGGCACATTCCTGCTATGGGGTTAATGAGGGACACTCACCCGTCCTTGCAGCCTTTCCTTTTCCCAGAGCACTTCAGCTGTGCAGGAGCTTCCCTGGTGGGGTTTGAGGGCTCATTGGCTCCCCATCACTATCCCAGCCTGGAGCCAGCTGTCCCCCTGCATTAGGGATAACAGATATGGTTGTATTAATTTAGAAGGTGGAAGCATTTTGTGGTTTTTTTTCTGTGGCTGTAAAACAAATAAACCATAAAATCCCCACCCCAAACCAGCCCCACAGCACAACCAGAGATGGTCACTTGGTGCTTCAGTGGAAAAATACAGGTTAAGCCAAAACAAATCGGAACTGAGTGTTCAGGCTACAACTAAGACTGAGCTGCAGCGCTATATTTAAACATGATATTTTTGTATTTTAATAATTAACCAGTGGGAAAGAACAGCCTAAAAAACTGTAGCATAGGCTATTTTCAAGGTATCTTCTCTTCAGCCCCAAGTCCATGCTGGAGTGCAGCTGAGGAAAGGCTGCAGAGGATAGGGATGCTCTAAAGCAGTGGTTCTCTCTCCAGGTTTGTCCTTCTCCTCATTCTTCTCTGTGCAGCGTCCTGACAGTTAAATCGAGCTGGTCAGCCATAAACCTGTGTTTGAGGTGGTGTGTGAGTCTGTTTGAGGTGTTTGCTTTTTGTGGAGAGCCGAGGGCAGGGCAGGATTTCCCTGGGCATTAATGGTAGTAGCTGGAACTGTGCGTAACCGTGACCGGCACTTGGCAAGGGAGAGCTGTGAAAGGTAATCCTGTGCCACGTGATTGTTTAATTTCCATTCAGTTTTATATAGCACAAGGCAATTCCCTGCTTTTGAGGAAGAGGTTGTGGGTGTTTCAGTGCATCAGAGGCACCTGCAAGTCCTCAAGGCAGTGTTGGGACTGCAGAGCTGGCAGTGCTGGGGGCTGAGCCTGGACAGCATCAAGTCTCTCAAATTAGGAGAGGGCAGCATGATGGAAACAAAGGGACTTCGCCTCAGAGTTAATTTGAAATTTGAATCCAGCTAAAGATTCCCAGACAAGGTACAAGAGCAGATCCAGCTCAGAGATATACATTGTCCTGAAGCTGATGGGCGCCAATCTGCAAAGTTTAATGTCCTTAAACTTTTGGAGCTTGAACTGAATTTACCTCAAGACCCAAATTGTGCAGCAATCGCTCGGGTTGCGGCAGTGTCCCAGAAATCCTCTGCAGCTCGGGCTCAGTGCCTGTCCATGGAAGGGAGTAGAGCAGCCAGTGCCAGGGCCCTGAGAATTCCCAGTACCTGGGAATGGAGCTGGTTCTGCACCATCCCTGTATTTCCCTCCAGTCTTGCGTGGCCAGAATGGTACTTGAGGGCACTGTGAAATTCAAAGGTTTTGCTGGAGAAAATTTACTGCTTTAGGGGTCAAAACCATCTGCTTTGGTGGTTCTTGTTGGAATGAATCCAGCAGGCCTCAGCTGTCTCCCAGTAGTTCCAGCAAAGGTTACGTTCAGGTCCTGGCTCTGCCCAGGGGCCAAGGAGCAGAGAATGTTTTTGCCTTAGGGCAGGATCTGTGTGTCCATTGACTCCAAACCCCTTCTTTCTAGATCATACTTCCCTTTTCTGCTATATGTGTTGGGATTCTGATTGTTTTTCCAGGATAATTTTGAAATCTCCCAGTAAACGGGCATTAACTGTATTTCAAGTCCAGTAGAGGTGCTCATCCTCATGGTTTTCCAGGGGCAGAGGAAATCCTATCCTTAATAGCTCTGTTAGAGCTCACAGGACTGCCTGGTCCCTGGTAAGATTTAACACTGCAGGTGCCATGTCCACTGCTCCCTGCAGGAGGAGGGGTTTCCTGGAGATCTGCCTTGGCAGGAGCCTTGTAAGAGGTTTTTTTTGTTTCACCAAAACCCCTCTCTGGTGGAGCTCAGCTCCAAGCTGTCCCTGAGTGTGCATGGCAGTCAGATACAGCCTCTTGCAGCATCACATAGGGAGCGAGGCAGCCCAGGGTGAAGTCCAGGGAAACTTGGACTCCTTCCCTAACTATGTCCTTAAATGACCAGGAGAAAAAAAGTTGAGTAAGAATTGAGGTTTATTCCCCCACTCTATGGCCAGTCACTTTGCATTCAGCAGCAGCTACTCAGAAATGCCTCACAGGGGTGTTTGCTTGGGAGATCTCCTTCTGGGAGTCTTACTGGAGGCACTTTGTTTGTTTGTTTTGTTTTGTTCCTTTCCTGCTCAGTTATGGACTGAAGAGTGGGGTAAGCAACCAGCCCTGAGCCTCTCGAGTGTGTCACTCTTTGAGAGACAGTGGGTTTCAGTGCTGAGAGTATTGAAGTGTCTGAACTGACCAGCTGAGCTGCAGTTTGTCAGGTCTTTCCTCTTACAAACTAACCTGGGAATTATCAGTTCTCCCTCTGCACCACTACACTGGAAGCCTTGATTTACAAATTATGCTCAAGAATTGCTTGAAAAGTTTCTCTTCTCATTTAAGGAGGTATCTCCTAAAGGTTCACTGGGAATTGCAAGCCACATGAATTTATTCTTTTGTGTGTGTAGCAAATGCAGCCATTTTTGTGCAGCTCTTAAGTGGACTCAAACCCATTCCAGCAGAGTTTGTACCTTTTCTTCCTCATTGCCTGAGGTTTCCCTGGAGCTGTAGACTGTGAATCGCTTCCATCAGAGATGGAGCTGTCTCCTGCTCCCTCTCCCGGGTCCTTCAGGCATTTGTCTCATGGTGCTGCTATCCCAAATGATCTGTTTTCAAACCCTTTAGAAGCACCTGCTCCAGTGGGAGCACAGCTCCTTGCATAGGATTGGGAAATGTGGTGGTTTAAAAGATAAATCAAGCCAAAACAAAAATTCCCAACAAAACAGTGTGGGGAAACCAAGTTCCCAGTCTGCTTGCTGGGAAGGAGTGGGTGACAGCATTGCTGCTGGTGTAGGGGGCTGTGTGCCCTACAGGGTGAGTGAAGAGTTTGGGGCTCCTTCCTGACCCCCAGGCTGTGCTCCAGAGGGATGGATTTGTTGAAGCTTTTTATTTCCAGGCACTGGCAAGTTGTGGAAGGGAATGCTCTGCAGAGCCTCAACCTCTACATATCCCTTCTGAGCCATCCATCCCAACAAAGACTTACCCAGGCAAGGTGTTCAGGGTACCTCTTGTGGTTCAGAGATACCTTAACATCCTTTCCTGGATTTCTTTAGCTGTCACGTGGGAGGTGAAATCCTGGGCTGCTTTTGCCTTTTCCTTAGGCTTTATGAATAATGCAACACGTGCTTTTATTTTATTTCCAGATTGAAAAGATCATGAGTTCCATCGGCGAAGGCATTGACTTTTCCCAGGAGCAGCACAGGATCTCAGGTAGTGTACCCGGCATGTGTCCGTCTGTCCTGGCTGTGCTCTGCACACAAACAAGGTGCTGGCTCCTGTGTGTGGATGTCTGTAACCTGTTTTGGCTCTGGGAGGGAGAGGAATGCTCTGGCACAGGAGGAGCAGACCTGGGTTCCCACATGATGCTCAATGCTGCTGCCAGCAATTTTAATTCTACACTCCTTGGGAAGATTCCTTTAATTTTACTGAATGCAGCTGCAGGATTTTCCTCCTAGCTCTTTCCATCAGGGCAGCAGCTGTGCAGAGCAGGGTTGGGTGGTGCCAGTGGTGGGTCAGTATGGGTGCCATGGTGGCCCTTTGCATGTGGTTAATCTGCCAGGTGCCTCTGGGAGGCTCCTGGGTATTTCTAAGTGCTATTGGTACCCACTGAACAAGGCTCTTGGAGGACACTTAAAATGTGAATTCTCTTCTGTGCCTTTGATTTGTGAGCAAAAGCAGAACTCAAGCTTGTTGGAGAGCTGCCATGACAAGGGATTCTGTCCTTTTAAATCCTTCACCTCCAGGCTGCTGCAGCAGAACAGCTCTGACTCGGGGTGGGCAGCAGCTCCTCCTGATGAGATGCTAATGCAGATCCGCACACGCAGCTCACACGGGCTGTGACAGAGCTCACCTCATACCCATTTGTCACTCAGGTTTTTTCTTAGGTGAGGAGGAACCCACTGTTCCCAGTGGGAGTTTAGCCTGATTTGAGCTCTGCATTCCAGGGTCAGGTGGCTTTGCAGAGGAGTTGGAGCTCTGTGTGGGTTTGTGCTCCCTGCTCTGACAGCCTCCCTGCGCCAGTCCGGGCTGTGATGGATCGATAGCGCTAGGGAAAGGTCTGACATGGAGGGAAGAGGAAGAGCCAGTGCTCCTGCAGAGCTGCAGCTGTGCAGGGAGCACTCAGCAAGATGGACACCCTGGAGCAGGTGGGCACGGGAGCTGCTGTGTCCTGGAGCCAGAGGTTTTCCCACAGGCAGTGCTCTGTCACACTCAGTTTGGGATCCCTCATGCGCAGATCTTCTGCTGGGCACATTCCCTGTTTGTCCCTCTTTTCTCTGGAGCAGGCAGAGCTCTGCCAGCTCCTCCCTGGGAGCTCCCACACATTTGGCTTTTCCTCCACAGGGCTTTGTGGGACTGTTGTGCTTCAGGTCATGGTGAATGTGCAGGGAAATGCAGCAAGCTCTCCAAATGTTCTTGCATACTTAAAATGAGTGAGGTTTGAGGATATTGGGGCTTGTGACTAGCTTGGGGTCTGGAAAGGTGAAATGCCTTATTGGGAGTTCCTGTGGGGATAAGAGTGTTTGGAGCTGCTTGTATGAGCAGTTACTCTGTACAACTGCCTTGTGTCTGGGTAATGGCTTGGCAAGGCCTTCTTGGAGCACCATCATTTTAGGGATATCAAACTCCACCTGCCCTTTTTCTTAAGGGAGTTTGGCCTTGGAAGAGATGTTTGTGTCTCTCTGCACCAAATTTCCATGAGTAGGTGGGGTGATGTTGGTCCAGCACAGCCCATGCACTGATTTCATCCTCCAGAAAAATGCAAACTTCACTAAAGATTGTTACTGAAACAGTAAAACCTGAAGGCTCCTCCTGAACCCTGGCAGCCTCTTCCTCTCTGTGCTGTGGGACTTGAGAAGAGCCTTGCAGGAGGCACCACAGATTTGGGAATGCTGTGATGTCACAAGTCAGAAATTGTGATCAGGGTCTTGCCAGGGGGCACAAAGTACTGTGATTCTTCTGTTCTTGTATCATCCTTGTATCACACAAATATCAGGAATATTTGGGGCATCTTACTTTTCAGCCTGGGATGTTTTAGGTGTCTGTTCTTCTCTTTGTAAAGGAAATCCCTCCATTCCCTCCCTCCAAATACTTCCCTCTCTTCATTTTGTCATGACCTGAAAGGGTTTTGCAAACAGAAAATCTGCACTTGGTGTCACTGTGGGCTTCCCTTTTAAAAGCAGAAATGTATTTACAAGTGCATGCAAGGCTGAATAAAGTAAGTAATTTTAAAAATTAAATTGAGGAGCTCAGGTGAAGGAGCTGCTGTGGTTTCATTCTCCCTGCCAATACCCCAACAGCTCCCAGGAATGCTGTGGTAGGCAGCAAGCACTTCCTTACCTCTCTCTTGATAAATTAATTCTGAGCCAGCCACAAATCACTTGGATCTGTCACAGCAGACCTGTGACATCATTTTTTAAAACCCCCAAGCCATGTTGTCCATCATCAAGTAAATATTGAGGAGTCAGTGATTTCCACTGGAGAGTTACGGAGCCGCTGCCTCCCTCCAGCGGGTGGGAGAGCTGGGAGGGGGGAGAGGATGAGGAGAAGGGAGGGACAGTGTGGGGCTCGCGGCTCAGACAAAGCCGCTGCAGCCGCCGGCGGAGCGCAGGCACCAGCAGGGGGAAAGGATGGAGGGGAGGATGGAGAGCTGGTGTGCAGGAGCTCCTGGCACACAGTCCGGGCTTAGCTGCTGCCCCGGAGCATGGGCTGGCTCAGGGGAGGGAGGCAGAAGCCTTTTGTGATCTCGGCATTGCCGCGTACGCTGGAAGGACCGGCCAGCGCTCCCAAATACCGGCACAGGAGCAACCCCTGGGACCAGACAGCAGGAATTACCCCAGGAATCTGCAGGTGACACCGTGAGCTCTGTGTGTGCAGCCATTACAGCACAGTGGGGAGGGATGGCTGGAAGGTACCAAACTGCTTCAGCTGACCTGAAGGTTCAAAGGAAGCAAACGGGGGTCTCCTGATCATCCTTTTCTTTGTATCCGTGCTGGAAACAGACATGCCAAGGAGCCTGGAAATCTGCCTGTCTTGCGTAGCAAATTCCCTGATGAAAAGGAGATCTCTGAACTTTTTTTTGGTCATACTTAATGTATTGAGCTTTACTAGAGGAGAGTAACAAGTCACTGGACTCATCCCAGGGGTGAGGGAAGGGAGAGCTTATCTTCCAGGGCTTCCATAGGTGTTGGGAGGAATCTCCTTTATCAGAGGCTGAAGAGGAGGTGCCAGGGCATAGCTCGGACTTGAGCTGCTGCAGGAAGAGGAGAGAGTGTGCTTGCATTTGCTTTTTTCCTTTTGCCGTGGCTCAGAAGCAGGGAACCGAGATGCCTCCATCCTGCAGAGCTACTCCCCGTCTGAGCGAGGGGCTACATGCGGCGGCTGCGCTCGGCCGAAGGAAATGAAGGAAGGGCAAATCCAGGTGTGTGCCCAACACCTGGCAGGACCAGCAGTGTTGGGTGAGAACCATCCTGGCTGTGCTGTCACACAGTGCAGAGCTGGGGCTGGGCTCTCTGGGGCCAGCATGCTGGAACGCCAAGCGACGGGATCGCTGGTAGAATGACAGAGCCAGGGCTGCTGGCCGTGTGCCTGGGGTCTCCATAACGCAGTAACGGTGAGACAAAGCTCCTGCCATGGTTTGCTTCTCAGGACTGCTGGGGAGGAAGAGCACAAGCCCTTACTCTCCGCTGCTGCAGTCTGTGCTTCCTTTGTCTTGCGTGTCTTCCCGCGGACAGCCGCTCTGCCTGGGCTCCTGCTGCTTTCCCGAGCATCTGCCGTGTCCAAAGCTGTTGTCTCTCAGGCTGCTCCGTGCTCCCCGCTGAGCTGGGGCTGTGTCCGGAGGTGCGCGGATGAGAGGACTGGCAGAGCTCCTCTCCCTTCCCTCGCACCTGCGACTGCCTGGGAATGCCTCGGGTGGAAGTTTGCCGCTCTCCTCCCGCCCCCTTCCGCTGAGCCAAGGAGTGGATCCGCATCCCCGTGGGGTTGGGCTTCATGTGCTTGCCTGGCGAGGAACTCGTGAGCCCTGACAGCAGTGCCTGTGATCTCAGTGCCCCAGCAGCACCTCTGAATCTTTGCCCGGGCAAGGAGTTTCTTTGCTGAGTGTGAACTGCAGTACAGATTGGTGCCCGGAGCCCACGGAGGCACTGAGAGCTTGTTGTCCATGCTCTGTGCACACAAGAGGAATTGTCTGCCCGTTGATTTGTTGTACTCTGAGCATAATTTTTTGAGTTTCTTTATGGTAATGACTATGATGTGGCAATGCCATCTGTCCTCCTCAGAGTGCCGCTGCTACCGCCTGAACGGTTTCTCTCTGTTCAAGCGGCTGCCGATTCCTCTCTCGTCAGGTTCGCGGATGCTGGAGCAGAGTGTCGGGGAGTGGCTGGAGTCCATCGGCCTGCAGCAGTACGAGAGCAAGCTGCTCCTGAATGGCTTCGACGATGTTCGCTTCCTGGTGAGTGCCCGGGCAGGGACCCCGAGCTCTGAGGAACAGGCTGGCCAAAGCTTCCCGCATTTCCCCGTGTGGGCGCCGGGCAGAGCCGGGTTCTGCAGCCCAGCACAACGGTCTTGGAGGGTGTAGAAGGTTGGGCAGAAGGAATAGATGAGGGTTATGTTGGATCTTCACGTTTAATTCAGGTGTTACTGGTTTTCTTGCTAAAATTTTGATGGAAAATTTTATTTAATCTGCCCCCTAAATCTTTGCCTATCCAATTTACTCCAGAAATGGGAACTGAAATTTGCTGGTGTTTTGATGGAACCCCTGAGCAGTCTGTGCTCTGGGCTGTGAAGGAGGCAGCAGACCTCTTGTTGGAACTGTACTTGCTCAGAGCATGCAGGCAGTATGTTAATGAGCTGTACCTAATTGCATTGACACTGTTGGCTCTGAAACCTAATGATGACGACATGGTAATGCTGAGGGTTGAGGGGTTTTAATAACCAGCATCTAGAAACTTACAGCAGCATGGTGTAAAAATCCGAGAATTCGTGTGAAATGATGGATGAACTGCAAAGAGAGAAAATCTTGGTGCTGCAGGAGGGGTTCTCCCTGCACGGCTTAAAAAAATGCTTTTGAATGTGGACTCTAAGTTTGGCAAATAACAGAAAATGGACATAAACCTTGTAAAAGTCATTTTGGCTAATGCAGCATCCTGCCTTGGAATGGGAGCGGTGACATCTCTGGTGCTGGGGGCATTGCAGAGAGGTGACACCAGGAGGATGTGAGCTGGGTGAGGGGTCTGGGAACACACGGTGGCCATCACTGGTGGGGAGGGTATGAGGGGCAGCTGGAGAGACACAGGAAGCCAGGAAAGGGATGGAGGCTCAAAGAAGTGCACACCTGAGCAGCATCTGTTGGGCTACTTAAAGGCAGGATGTAATTATACTTTAAAAAATGACCTGGCCAAGAGGATAAGTGTTGTGGGATCTATCTAGCTGTGCCTCCTGATCTCCACAGAAAGCAGCCAGGCCATTTGCTTTCCCTTCCCCTGGCAGGGCCAAAACTCTCCTCCAGAGCTGGGGTTTGCTGTGGTTTTCACTCTGAGTCCCATCCTGGCAGTCCCAAACGACAAAGTGGACTCTTGGCCAGGGATGTGTGAGGGTTCAGCATCCCTGTGTGTGCTGGGACTCTTTGGAGATGGTACAACAAATTTAAATGAAATAACCTTGTGGATCCTCTTGGGATCCCCTGCTGATGGATCTGTGATCATTGTGGGGTCAGTGGCTGCTCTCACCCAGCAGCTGCAGATAAAACACCTTTCCCTTGCCTGCCTAGGTGTGATGGACCTCACTCAGCTCAGAACTCCAGTAGCAAAGGTTCCTGTGTGTGTCCCTCTATGTGTTGGTGTTTGGTACATGGTAGGATTGTCTCTCTTCATAGCTGGACAGTTTTCGTCCCTGTCCAGTGCTGGGTGGCTGCTCCCAGTGCAGAGGTTGGCTGCTGCTGGATCCAGGGGATGGCACACTCATTTACTCATTCCTCTCAAATTTAAAAGCTCAAATAATTTCACAAAGATTTCCTGCAAACCCCAGCTGATTTCCATTATGCTGCTTATCTCCTTTCCTAGGGAGTTGACCCTGGCACCTGTGCCAGCCCTGAGTTTAAATCCATTCATCCCAGCCCTGAGAACTCCAAGCTAATACATCAGCCCAGCAGGAAAGTTGAATTATTTAGAATCTTTCTTTCTGTGGTGTTCCTTGCCTTCAGCTTCTGGTGTTGGGGGAGCAAAACCTTCAGACAGAACACAAGTGAGGAAGAAGTAGTTAATTTGGTTCTAGTGGTGTTTTTGATGTTCTTGGATGAATTATTAAAACTGCTGTGAACACTGAAGCTGGGCAGAGCAGGGGCTCAGGACAGCAAGCTCTGAGTGTTGGGCTGCCCAGTCCTTTGCACAACCATTGCTTTATTAGCTGCCCCTTTCAGTCTCTAACAGAGAATATTCCAAATTAAGAGTGTTACTTTCCTGGAATTAAAGTTTCTATGAAAGGATTAGTCTCTCTTAGGGCCCCTTACTGTGTTCAATATTTCGAGGTCCAAAGAATGCCGGGTAATGGTTTGCAAATCGCCAGGTGGGTTATGAGGTTAATTAAGTTTTAGTAGCCCAAACTAGGAAATTTGAGTCCTTTGATATTAAAACACGTGTTTTCTGTGCAGGATTTTGCATTGCATTGCTCCCTGCTCAGAGAGCTGCAGGGTGTTCTGGCGTGCCAGGATGGTCCCTTTGCTCTGGGGTCCCCAGGTATCTTTTGGGGGCAAACCAGGAGTTTTGCAGAAGAAGTGTGTTCAGTGTGCAGAGATTGTGTGGCTACGGAACAGGGCAGCATCCTAAAAGAGCCCTTTAATTACTAAGGAAGATCCTCATCCTGTAGATACTTAGAGGAGGGTTAAGAACAGTCTAACAAGGAGTGTGTCCTGTCACTGCAGCAGAGACCTGTGAGAGCTGTGTCTGCAGGCACCAGGGTGCTTGGTGCTGTTCTTCACTGGAGAACCAAAGTGTCCTGTCTGCCCTGGGTGTGGGACAGGGCTGTGAGAGACACAAACTGGGGGTGCCAGGCTTGCTGATGTTCTGGTGGCCTGTACTGCAGCCGGGTCTGGTTTCAGGAGTTTTTGATTCCCTGGGTATTTTCAACTGGCTCCTGTGTTAATCTATGCCCCATGTCACAAAGGCCTTTACCCCCAGGTAGGGAAATGGTTCATGAGCACATTGTGTGTAAAGGGAGTTTGAAAAGTGCTCTGTAAATATATTTGGTTATTTAATTAGATGTTAATATAGGAAGGCAGAAACATGTGTTGTTTCCAAAAATAATAATTCTGTTATTTTCAGAACTCCAGGAAGTGGGGATTAGGGGATTAGCTGTGCTCTGGCCACGTGGCGGCTGCCTCAGTGGACAGGCTGCAGCTGGAGTGGGCAGCAGGGAGGGGGTGAGAGTCCTGCTTCTCTCAGGGTCTGCTGACCAACAGCTGGGAGAGGCTCGGGGGACCCACAGCTCCTGCAGGTGACAACGGGAGCCACGCATGTCCCACAGGCTGTGCTGTGGAAGGGAAAGGTGTTCTGGAACCTCCTCTTTGCTTCTGGGAGTTCCAGCTCTGCATCTGGGACAGAGCTGATCCTGATGAAGCACTGGCTTTGCTTGGGGGTGGGTATCACTGGCACAAGTCAGCAGGATTATTGGGACATGGATGTGACGTGACGTTGGAGCGCCCTCGTCTGTGCACGTGTTCCTGGGAAGGGACCAAGGTCTACACAGATCTTGGATTGTGTAATCTTCTCTCTTGGCTGAGGGAAGAAAGGGGTGATAAAAGATGGATTTAGGTAGCTTAGCTTTCCAAAGCACTGGAGTTCTCTTCCCACATCTGCATATTGGGCCACATCTCTGTGTCTGCAGAAATTCTGCTACTCCCTTCAAGTTGCCTACAGTAGCCACACCATGTTTATGGAGAAGGCAGGGAGCAGGCTTTCCCTGTTATTTTGCTGCTCTTGAGCACAAACCCCACTTTCCATGACAGCAGCTTCTTTCCCTCACCCTCTGCATTGGCAGTGAGTGACCTTCATGGCCAGCACCCCTGCCACGGGGCAGTCAGACTGGGACACTCAGCTGCTGCTTTTCATATAGAGCTGGAATTGGGCAGCAGCCTGTGCAGGCAGCTGGGATTAGGAACAGCTCAAGTGGAGATAGTGCTTCCAATCCTCCTTCTCTGCTCCACAGCCCGCTGGGATTCCTTCATCAGAGGGGAAAGTTTATTTCTGCGGTGGGTGAACACAACTGAGGCGAAGCAGCCGGCAGTGGCTGTACTGTCCTTGACTTAGCAAAAATACAGCTCTGTAAGTAGGGTAAAACCCTCAGCAGCATTGCCTGCCAAATGTGAACAGCTCCAGTGAACCAGGAACGCCCACCCCACCACCCAGGAGGTGCTTCCCACGTGGAGGAACGTGGCCCCATAGCGTGCGCTGAGTTCCAGGAGCCTCATTGCCTCATCCCTCACCAGAGGAGGGGAATGAAAGGTCAGATCACAAAACTGCAGCAGTGAGTGAGAAGTGTCATCCAGAAAAGTGCACAATAAATGGACTTAATTGTCCTTGGCAGGCAATGAGCTGGGGAGCTGGGAGAGCAGGAAAAATGTCACTGGAGTATGGACCAAGAGGGATTCTGCTGCTCCTGGAGCATGGCCCCATCATGTCTGCTGTGCTCACCAGTGCATCTGCCACAGATGCCCCTTTTGGGAAGTCCATAGGAAATGGATTTTGGGATGCTCAGTGCATTCCTGGTCCCTGCAGCAAACAGGGATTAACCCAGGGAAACAACAGACTGGATTTTGCCCGTCTGGAGAGGACAAGGACGTGGCCATTGTAATGAGAAGGAGTTGTAATAACTGATGGTGGAATTCCTCCACAGCAGTGGGGAAGGAAATGCCATTTACCTATTCTCTCACACAGTGTTTTGTGATCCCACAGATCCCATAAATGTGTCTGAGATGCTTGCAAAAGCTTTCCCCTTCCCCCGGAGGGCAGGATCTTGCTGCTGCCCCAACAGCTTCCTCTGGGCTGATATCTGAGAAGGGCAAACCCCGCGTGCTCTGGCAGTTGTACCAGTGTTCTGGAGTTGAACTTTTTATTCAGTTCAAAGATATTTTGAATCACAAATGAGCAGGTAAAATAGAACATAAACCAATTTTTATGGCTTTTTTTGTCATTCAAGCCTGGATTCCCATGGAGTGTGTGGAAAGCAGATAATGCTGATTCAATGAGACAGCGTCAGAAAGGGAAATCTGTTCTCTGCATGTAGTGCCCTGGGCTCCTCTGGGGCATTTTATTTATTTTTTTATAATTGGGGAGAAGTGGTAGAAAAATGATGGTGGTGGAAGAATGGGGTGTCTGCAAATAATTGAGAGCACTGACATTAATTTGATTAAATGCAATTAATTTGATTAAATGCAATTCAAGGCCATGTTAGCCTGTGGTGTTGTTAGCTAACGGAACAGCCTTTATTCCCCCTTCTCCTCTCTGTGTTTGCAGGCAAAAAAAGGATAAATGTGGAGCTGAGGTCTTGGCTCAGGTTGGCTCACCTTGGCTGGGGGTGTGAGCTGAGCTCAGCGCCTCTCGTGCCTTCCCAGGCCAAGAACAGCCTGATCCACATGTGACTGGACGTGAAAAAAGCCAGGTCTCCTTTGCTCTTCGGTTCCTGGGATTTGGGTGTGGCCTGACATCTGCACGATCCTCATTCTCACCTGGTACCTGCCCTGCTGGAGCACTGGCATCTCCTGTGTCCTCAGTCGCTCAGCTCTGCCTGATCCAGTTCTGAATAGCCCAGCTTGGTGCACAGCTGCTGGTCCCCTGGGCAGCAGCCAGGCTTTGGACATGCTCTGGGAATGTGTCTGCCCTAGAGCTTTTTTCTATTTTCATACAGAACTTGTCCTTTTATAGTAGCCATTTGGGGAAAACTGCACCAACACGTTCTGGTATCAGTTTGGACCCAGGAATGCTCTTTGAGGAACAGGGGCCCACCAGAGACCCCAGACAGGGTTTTACTGCATCTGCTCTTTTTGAAACACGGCAAGAACCACAGTGGGTGCAGGGATTTTTGTGCAGACTCAGGTGAGCCCTGTGTAGCTCAGGCCTGGGCTGTGTCAGGCTGGAACTAGTGAAAGCTCTCCTCAGCTGGGCAGAAGCTCTGAGTGGCTGTTTCTGGATTTGGTCACTGCTGCCAGCCCCCAGGAACACATGCCAGTGTCCCCAGACTGACTGTGCAGCACTGAATGAGCCCCTAAGAGTGGACTTGGACCCTGGGGTCAGGGTCTCTGCCAAACCCCTGAGTGGGAATTTCTTTATTCAATTAAATTAGTTTTGTTTGACATCTCCCCAGTGCGTTTTGGCTGGTCCTTGGGAGGTTCCCAAGGGCTGTGCTTTACCCACCATGGTAGGGGTGTTTGTGTTGTCTCTGGAAGGGAATGGTGAGAGCAGAGGCATGCAGGAGTCTGGGGCTGAAGGAAGTTTGAGAATCTTGGGAAATGTGGCAGAGCTGTGCCAAAGTTCCCCTGATAATAGGAATGGACTCCATGGGGCGCAGAGAGGATGGAGTGGATTTTGAGGAGCAAAGTGGGTGGACCAGAACTGGCAATTTAGATGATACTTATATTTGATTCATTAGTAGCTCCAGGCCCCATAAACATTACAAAAGCCATTAAAGTTGCAGTTAATTTTTTTTTTCTCTCAATAAAATTGCCTGAACTTGACAACCATGACCGATTCCCTCCACTGCCATTGTCACACTGCCAGTCTGCATGGGGAAGAAAATTAAACAAAAATGAAGTGGCTGTGTGCTAATCTCAGATTTATTGTGGGGTTTTGTGTATGAGCCCCTTTCCCCGTCGATGCTTTGTGAAGAGCTGGGACTTCATCATCGTGCCCATGGCCAAAGACATCCTTTGCCCTGCTTTCCACTCAAGTACCCCAGACTGCAGATGCTGTTAAGGGAAGGCACCAAACCCCACAGATCACAAGGCCAATTACATACACAGATTTGTGTGATCAAATGGGGTCCCCCTGCTCTGAGATCTGGGTCTGCAGGGCCCAACTGTGAGCTGGACACGTCTCCATCTCCCACATGCTGGCTGCCAAAAGCAGAGTAACAGCACTGACAGCAGAATCTACGACAAGATGCAAATTGTCTCGAATGCGCTGAGGGGAAGAAGAAAAAGAGCTTTGTGTGCACTTTGTATGCACAGAGAGCCTTCAGCTGTCTCTCTGCTTGGGATGTCTGCAGGAGCCTTTGGAGTCTGGGAATGCCATGTTTGGGTTTTGCATCTGTTGCTTTTGATAGCAGACACGTCCTGCTCCGTTCTCCCTGTGGTTGCTCATGCAGGGTGTGCTCACAGCAGCCTTGGCATCGGGGTCCATCCGCTGCCAGCCCAGCCGCGCGTCCTGCACGGAACACTCGGTGCCTCAGGCCCTTCCTTAGCTGGAATGAAAGCATGGACAGATGCCAGGCTCTGGGGAAGAAGCAGCATCTGAAAATTGGGTAGTTAAGTGCCTGCAGAGTGTCCTGCTGGAGGAAGAATCTGGCAGATTTTGGCAGCGCTGCCTTTGGTTCAGTCACTTTGGGGTCACCTCAGTAGGAGGAGGGCATGCTGCCTTCTGCCAGGTACCCTCTGACTGGTTTTTTTTTTCCTTTAATGAGAAACCTGGAGCCTCATGGGCTGTTTAACTATAGTGCAGGCAGTGAGGCGTGACCAAAGCCAGCCCTTTTTCCAAGAACTCGTGTCTCTGCAGGCAGGTCAGCTGCACCAGCATCGCGCAGGGCTCCCAGTGAGGACACGGGTCACTGGCAGATCCTTGCCCTCCCTCGGGGTGCTGTGGAGGGCAGAGACAGGGCTCAGGAGTTTCCCTTATGGTGCTGTGTATTTGTGTCTCTCCATGGAAGGGGCTCACTTTGGCTTGGAGGAAGCTGAAGGCCATGGTGGGGGATGAAGGCCCCTCTGACTGCCTGGCAGCCAGTCTGTGCCAGCTGGGACCTGGGGTTGGACTCAGCCTACCCAGGTTCAGGTGTCTGACTGGGCTGATGGTTCAGCTCTTCAAATAACCAAAGTTGCTCTGCCTGGAGCAGAGTTCTGCCCCAGGTAATGCCTTTCCTCCCCTGTGTCTCTTCCCTGGCTGAGCCCAGGCAGGGGCTGCTTCCTGACAGAGCATAGGGTGAGATGTTGGGATGAAGGAGCTGTTGGGTGTCCCTCACTGCCCCAAAGTGTGGGTGACAATGAGAGCTCTGACCTGGGCCAGCCCTGAGCATCCCTCGCTCTGCTCAGGCCTACGGAGCTGGGGCACCCAGGAGGAACAAGGTAAAAGGACTTGTCACAAGGAATAAAAGGACTTGTCACAAGGAATAAAATCGGAAACACATCTTGGGAAAGTCTTTTTGATTCTAATGGGTATCTCTGAGGCTGCTGCTGGAAGCTCCTGGAGGACTGGGCTCATGGCAGAGCACATCCCAGAGCCCTGCTCTTCCCACTGAGCCCATCCTCAGAGGACCTGGGGAGGGGCTGGTGGGAGCTGGGGCTGCTCTGTGCTCTCAGGGGGGCACTGGGAAATGCCATCTGCTGACCTGTGGCCAGCACCAAAGGGAGCTTTTGGGTAAAACCAAAAAAAAGCAACAGTGGCCCATGCAGAGCAGCTCTGCCCCTTGGTTCTTGTCTGAGGTTGAGTGCAGACAGGTTTAAAGTCTGGCTCCTCTGTGTGGCTGGCAAAGGTTAAAAGATCTCAAGTGTCTTTGTATTTAATTCTCTCTTTTAGTGGCAGATTATTGTTTTTCATGGGAGCTGAAATCCAGATGGGTTTGAAGGACATTTCTCCTGCACCAGGGGCTGGAATGATTTGTTCAGAGCTGCTACGCTTTGTCTATCCTTGTTAAGTACCCAGGGAACACAGACTGCCACCTAGGGAATTTAACGTGACACATAAAAATAAGGAGTGCAGGAGAAAGCTGTAGGCTTCACAGTGTTTAACCACCTTGTATCCTTGCTACAGAGCAAGCAATTTTCTTCGAATTTGAGATGCCAAAGGTCGGAGAGCACCTACTGCCCTGCCTTAAGGCTGGCACTGGTGCCCTGTGGGAGAGTGAGAGCCACCAGCTCCATGCTGCTCATGTAGGATCGCAGCCATGCCAGAGGGGATCAGCACTAAAAAAGGCTCAACACTGGAAAGTGAGCGTGAGTGAAAATGTGAATAGGATTGGCAAGCTTGTTTTTGATACATAAAAATTACACATCGCCGTTGTCACAGCTCATTTGGCTGCTGACTGTTCCTGTTGTGCAGGTGGCACAAAGGGAAGGCTGCCTGTGAGCTGTGCCCTTGCCAGCATCTTCTCTGCACTACTCCAGCTTCTGCCCTGGCTCTCTGCAGGGGGATGGAGCCACAGAGCACCAAGATGGGCAGGTCAAGGGAGCAGAGCAGGCCCAGGCATTGGGAACTTCAGGTTTCAGGTAGCTGAGGTGTGACCTGCTGTGGGCACTTGAGTCCCTCCCTGTTTCTCCCCCACACAGGGCAGGAATACTTTGCTTTCCAAACCTGTGAGAGAAATCCCATCACTTGCTCTGGCCCTCTTGGTCCATTTCAAAAAGCCCTTTCGAGGCCATCTCTCTCTGGGAGGTGAATTCCTTGCACACACTTCCTGCCAGGTGAGGTGTCTGTCAGGGGAGTTAATCCCCATTAATCCCTTCCCTCCTCCCTGAAGCACACAATCTCCTGCTGTTACAGGAATGCACATTAAATGTGGCTCTTTGGCTTAAAATTCATGAACATGAAAGGGGAGGGGATGTTTCCATCTTTCTGGTGGGATGCTGCTGCCCACCAGCCAGAGGTCACTGCCCTGGCAGCAGCAGCTGCTTGTGTTAATTGCTGGGAGTTTATTCCCAGTCCAAGAGAGTTGCTGCTTGTGCAGCAAATGGGCAGCCTGGAGCTTTCAGCAACAACCTGCCTCTTACTGATTTTGTGCAGTTGAGGGGTGCACAAAACAGTTCATGTGATGTGGTTCCATCCTCTCAGCTCCTGGTGTGCAGTGTCACCACTCAGGTGAGCCCCTGGTGCCCTTGGCCTCGCTCCCAGGCTCTGGGGTGCGGGGCAGATGGGTTTGGCCATGGTCAGGTGTCCACAGGGACTCCGGGGCAGTGGCATTAACTCTTCCCAGCACAATGGCCCTGACTGGCACAGTCTGTGAACTGGCCTTTGGGAAAACACAGCATTAACCCCCCACTCTGTGGGCTGCAGAGCCATTTAGTCCCAGCTTTTCTTTTGTTTAAACAGCTCTCAGACAGACAAATAAATGCCTTTGTGCCGTGGCTGTCAGCTCAGGCTCTGCTCTCTTGTCCCTTCCCAGCTCTCCAGGAATGAAGTGTGTGAGATCTGACCCACCAAGGGAGGGGGAGGCAGAGGAGCTTTGTCGGGGGCATTGAGGGCTCTGCCTCCTGCCACTCGCTGCTCATTTGCCACTGCTGTTTGCTAAATGACTAGTGTGGGCTGCAGAGCAGCTCTCCTGTGTGGCAGAGAGATATCTGGGCATCTCTTATCTCTGGTGTTAATTCCCTGTTTCCCTGGGAAGAGCAGCTCCTGGGTGGAGAGCCATGTGCCACCCTGCTCTGCTGTCACCACACCCCATGGAAGTGGCAGAGCAGCGGGAGCAAGGACATGCTCGGGAGGTGGCTGCTCTCGGGCAGCATTTAAAGCAGGTAGCACTCAGCAAAGTGCTGAAATCCCACCAAAGTGTTAATGGGAAGGGGTAGGAAACCCTTGCTGCCCTTTATGGAGGCTGCCTGGCAATTTTACCTGCCCTCACCTTCCCTGCGGCCGGCCTTAATTGGGTTTCTCTTATAAAATAAAATGTGGAACAGTGGAGTGCTGTCGGCACACACCTGCTGGGACTCTCTGGGGAGCAGAGGGAGGCAGGGCCAGGGCGGGCTCTGGGCTGGAGCTGAAGCCTTCAGTTACACAGCAGAGTGGCTCTGCAAGGTGTGGGGAGACATGTCCTGCTGAGCTCTGCCCAGGTAGGAGGCCAGGGAAGGAGGTTGTGACAGAGGCTTTTAAAGGCTGGTGGAGTCCCTGGGCTTCTGCTCTGCAGGGGGAAGGGGGCAGAAAATGGGTTTTAACAGCACAGTGGGGGTGACTGGAGCATCTCTGGCCCTGCCCAGGGCCAGAGGAGACACCTGACCTTCCCCTGCTGCCAGGGAAAGCAGTGCAGGTTTCCCGGTGGCCATGGAGGTTGAGCAGAACCCAGAGCTCCTGCTCGGGCATGGAGGGGGTTGGATTTGCCTGGGCACTGTTACAGGATGTTTAAAGCCTCTGTGTGTCTAATTTCACGGGAGGCTCTAAGCCATGCCCCGGGCTAAAGGCTGGAAGCAGCTCCCGGAGCAGGGAGGGGAGGGCAGTGCTCCAAGTGCTGCAGCTCTGCTCATGTCAGCCCTCTCTGTGCCCAAGGTCGGTACATGGGGCAGAGTTCCCAGCCTTGGAAGCCCTCCTTATCCTTCCGCTCTTCCTCCTCCTGCTCCCAGGATGTGCTGGAGGTGAAGTCAGGAGGATGCCATAACTGTGTGATGTCCATTCACACACCTGTGTGGCTCCTGTTGTCCCCTGCTCTCATGTCGCTCCCTGCTGTCCCCACAGGGCTGTAATGTCATGGAAGACCAGGACCTTCGGGATATCGGGATCGGTGACCCTCAGCACCGCCGGAAGCTGCTCCAGGCTGCTCGCTCCCTCCCAAAGGTCAGCACCAGCCGAGGATGGGGCATTGCCAAGCATGGCTGTGAACACAGGGGAGACAAAAGACCCTGCATCTCTGGCCACGGAGGAATCTCCGGGGCTGTGGGAAGGGTTTGGGAATAGCAGGGAGGAGGGGGAGGATTATACTGGTCTTCCAGGCTATGTGGATGGTGGTAGCTCCATGCTGGGACTGTTCCTCTTGCCAGTCTTGATCCCAAGCACATTCTCTTTTTGTACAGTGCTTTTTTTACTGGCTAATGGAGATCGTGATGGCCTGTAAACTGATTTTCATTGACCCCCTATCCCTTGGGATCCCAGCTCCTGCAGCTTTTAACACCTTTCTTGTGTTTTCACAGTTGAAACCCCTGGGCTGTGATGGGAATAGCCAGCCATCAGTTCCTGCATGGCTCGACTCCCTGGGGCTGCAGGATTACATCCAGTCCTTCCTCTCCAGTGGCTACAGCTCTATCGACACTGTGAAAAACCTCTGGGAGCTTGAGATAGTAAACGTGAGTGTTGCCCCTCTCCTGCCAGGGCAGCAAGATCCTGCCCTGTTCCCTGGGGCTGGGACTTGCTCCAAGTCTCTCTGAGTAGCTCTGTACCCATGGTGACCATGATCTCTCCCTGCAGGTGCTGAAAGTGAACCTGCTGGGCCATCGGAAGAGGATCATCGCCTCGCTGGCAGACAGACCCTACGAGGAGCCACCGGCCAAGCCACCACGATTCTCACAGCTGAGAGTGAGTCCCTGCTCCTGGTTCCCTGCCTGGCTCGTGTGTCAGTGCTGGGAGAAATCTTGCCATGGCCAGTAGTGCCCATTCAGCTGCTCACATCATCTTCTCCAGCCACCCAGGCAGAAAATACTTGTGCAGGGGCAGCCTTGCAGTGAGTGGGGAAGGATAATTCCAGCCCTTGCAGGTCAGCCTCTGGATGCTGACCCCATGGGAAAGGTCAGGCTGCCCCTTGGGATCAGGTGCCTGCACTGGAGGGTGCCACTCCCACCCCTGCCCTGCACAGAAGGGAGCTCTGAGCCCACTTTCTTGCCCTTGTTTCCTGGTCAGAGATGTGGGAGCTTTCAGCAGGCAGGAGTGACCCAGCCCAGCTGGAGAGGGGCTGCGGCTGGGACTTGGTGTTTGATTGCACCCTTGGGATCCGGAGCTCTCTCCCTGGCCCGGCTGGGCTGCTGAGAGCTCCCGCTCTCGCTGCCAAATAACACTCGACAAGATGTGGATGTTGATTTTTGCTGCAGGAGTGGCACCATTTGGATGTCAGGTCCTTGTTATGGGGCTTGGCTGAGAGGGAAGCATCACATTCCCCGTTCTTCCTGAAAACTGGCTTTGGAGAGCTGAGTTTGGCAAAAGCTGCTGGGCTCAGAGCAACCCTGTGACCTCAGGAATGGGGTAGTATGTCATGCTGCCTCCTCCAAGAGATTGCTAATCAGCTTCCTGGAGCAGGAATTGGAGTGATTAGAGTTTACCCATCCTAAACATCTGGTCCTTGCCCTGCTGCAGAGCTCTGCCCTCTTGGATTCCCAAGGCTTTCCAACCCAAACAGCCTTAGCTGAAGCGAGTTGGGCTGCTGTGCCCTGCTTGCTGACATGGGATGTTTTAGGAGCTAGATTCAATTGTGAGAACAGAGAGTTCACACTGGTGCTGCACTGGGAGGGTGCCCAGTACAAACCTTCTGCTCAACACCTCAGAGCACAGGAAGGACCAACCCAAGAATCTGCACCGTGAGCTGGGCGAGACTGAAGGTGGCAGGGAGAGAGGGCTGCTTTGGTGTGGCTCAGCTGACTGAGATGCTGCCCAGGGGGGCTGGGTGGGAGAACGGGCCATTTGCAGCATTTCCTGGCGCTGCAGCTGGTGAGCTCCAGCGCTGGCTGCGGCGCGGGAGACAGGCGGACGTCAATGGCAAATCAAGCAAGTGGCTTGAATGGGACTAACGCGGCCGCAGCTGTGCTGAGGTTCTGGCCATGCCTGCGGGCCCTGGGCGCGCTCTGGCGGTGGCTCCTGGGGCTCCTCTGCTGGGGTGACTGATCATCATCACCCTCGGGTGCTTAGCTTAGTGCTTATGGGGAACCCACCCCTCTGGGATCACCTTGCCCCCAGCCCAATGTGTCCCCTGCCCTCCTTGGATGAGCTCATGGAGGCAGAGGCATGCTGAGCACAAAGGGCTGAGCACATGGCTGAAACCATCCTGGAGCAAATCAGGCGTCTCATACAGAAGGTAAAGGGTGGGATTGGCACTGAAGCAGGAGCCCCCAGAGCAGGAGCTGACCCCATTAGTCCACTCAGTGCACCCTGTGTCGGGCGATGCGGAGGGAGTGATGGGGAGCACAGCACAGCCCAAGCTCACTTGGTGGTGTCTGCTCCTTGCAGTGCCAGGACTTGATGTCCCAGGCGTCGTCGCCCCTGAGCCAGAACGACTCCTGCACAGGCAGATCTGCTGACCTCCTGCTGCCCTCCGGGGACACTGCCAAGAGGCAACACGATCGTGGCACTGAGCTTGCTCCCTACTCCAGAGCTGAGCGCTACAAAGCACAGGTGAGTGGGTGCTTTTGTGTGTCCTGGGGGCCCTCTGCACAGGCTCCCCCATCTCTGGCGCTGGGGAGAAGGGACGATAGTTCAGGGAGGGAGCTGGTCAGGCTCAGTTTCCCTCAGACCTTAGAGACAGCTGCTCCTTTGTGCCTCAGTTTCACCTCAAAAACAGATAGCTCACGCTTGTATCAGCACTGGCACCTTAACCCCATGTGCTGCCTCTACCCATCTCCTGGGGGTCTTGGCCATTGCTAACCTCAGTCCCTTCAGCTCAAAAAGCCCCCTTGAGAGCTGTTCCAACCCATCTTGAACCCCATTTGGCTTCACATCTGTGTTTCTTCCCATGCAGGAGGACCGTCGGGAGTCCAGGCTAACCCTGCGCCCCCCCAGCCTGGCAGCCCCATATGCCCCCGTTCAAAACTGGCAGCACCAGCCCGAGAAGCTCATCTTCGAGTCCTGCGGGTATGAGGCCAACGTAAGTGGCTTTTGGTTTGTGGGGGTGGTGAGGATGAGGAGGCTCTGAGGGTCAGGGCAATGTCATTGCCTTGAGATTGGCAGGATTTAACATTTCTCCCTCCTTCACACAGTACTTGGGCTCCATGTTGATCAAAGACCTCCGAGGGACAGAGTCTACACAGGACGCCTGTGCCAAGATGAGGGTACGGAGACTCTGGGGCCGGGGGCTTCACTTGTAGCCTGTGGTAGATGATGTGGGTTGGGGAGGGGGGAACTCAGTGGTTCCCCAAACCCAGATCACCAAACAGGCAATGCCACTGTCTGATGAACTGCCCCTTCCCAGCATTGTTCCCAGTATCCAGAAGGTCTGTGGGAGAGTGGGTGCTTTCACTGGGGAGGTGGTGGCTGGGTTCTCTTCAGGTACCTGTCTCTTCCCCTCTGCTTCTACCAGGAGCAAACTTTCCTCCTCCTGGTCCCAGATCCCCAGAACTTCCTGCAGGGGCCTGGGGGTCTCTGGGGTGGGGTGGGCTGGGGCAAGGCAGGGGTGAAGAGGGAGCATCCATTCACAGTTGGTCACTTGAATATTCTCATTTCTGAAGAAATCCACGGAGCACATGAAGAAGATCCCAACCATAATCCTGTCCATCACGTATAAAGGGGTGAAGTTCATTGATGCCTCCAACAAGGTGAGCTGCAGATGCCTCAGTCAGTGTCTGGAGGGACACAGCCTGCAATCCCACCTGCCTGGGAAGCTGCAGTTCACTTCTTGTGGCTCCAGAAGCCACAACTGGTCCTGGGGAGCTTCTAGGGCTGGAGAAGAACACCAAGGTGGTGATAATCACCTGAGTGCCAAAGGCTTGGCAGAGTGGCTGCTTGTAGACCACGTTCCCATTTATTCCTGCCACGGGAGGGAACTGGGACTGGTCTGGCTGGGAGACTCCCCTTCCCTGTCCCCAGGACACCCTCCACAGCCACTGTTTGCCAGGTGTGTTTGCCATCCCCAGAAGGGTGACGGGTGCTTGTGGTTGACCCTGGCAGAATGTCATTGCTGAGCACGAGATCCGGAACATCTCCTGTGCTGCTCAGGACCCTGAGGATCTCTGCACATTTGCCTACATCACCAAGGACCTGCAGACCAGCCATCACTACTGCCATGTCTTTAGCACTGTGGACGTGGTGAGTGCATTGTCATGTCACATCTCCCAGTCCTTCACAGCCCATCTGTTTCATCCCTCAGCTTTATTGGTTAGTCACAGACTGCTCCTTTCTAGGGTTCTTTCAGCCATTTTTACCAAAAAGTGGTCTTGGTTTCAAATGCCTGTCCTTTGGACCTCTGTGGACAAAGAGAATATTTGTATGGCTTCATTACTGCCATCTCCAGCATTGAATAAAGCAGGGCAAGAGCTTTCCCTCCTGGGGAAATGTGCCGTGCACAAGCCCCTAACATGCTCTAAATTATGTTGAGCGTAATGGGCTGATTTAACAACCTTTTAACTCAGAGAGGGTAGAAATGTGATTAGCTTTTATACTTGGGCAGAATCAAAATTGCACAAGACTTTCGGGCTATTTTTCTTTATGCTGCTGAACTGCAATGCTGGTGGGGCTTTACAGGTGGGCAGGGGGCCCTGGGGGAGGCAGCGTGGTCCCAGCTCCCCCACAGCAGGAACTCAGTGGCTTTTAGGGACACAGCAGGACATGACCTGCTGACAGGTCACCCTGCTACCAGTTCTGCCAAGGTCTGTGAGCCCAGAGCAGCTTCTGAGCACAAGGGGGACTGTACACAGGGTGATCTGACAGCTGTGTGTTCTCTCTGTTCTCTCAAAGAACCTGACGTACGAGATCATCCTCACGTTGGGGCAGGCATTCGAGGTCGCCTACCAGCTCGCCCTGCAAGCCCAGAGAGCAAAGCCTGTGGGTGCTGGAGCAGGAGAAGTGATTGAAACAAAATCTTCCAAACCGGTGCCTAAACCACGAGCAGGCATGAGGAAATCTGTGGTATGTGGGTGTGGGCAGGAGCGACCTGCTGGGCTGAGCTGGGGGTTCTTGTGGGCACCACACCCCTGCGCCTCCCCTGGGTGGTGGGAGGAGCCCAGATGTGGTCCAGGTGCCTGTCTTGCTGCTGGTACTGCAGGCCTGGGCCTATGTCAGTTCTGCTGTGGGGCTGGAGCTTCTCCTGGTAGCAGGAGGGCAGGCAGAGGTGGAAATAGCCCAGGTGGGATGGGGCTTTAGTGCCCTACTGGGTCCAGCACAAGCTTCCATGTGCAAACCCTGCAGAGGTGCAGTGAGATATGTAGGTGAGCTGCAGTATGGGATTCCCCATAGCCAAAACCAGCCAAGACACAGCTGCTGAGGAGCTGCTGAGGAGCAGGGACTGCTGCACAAGCCACTGCCTTCCTTTAATGTCTCCTTTTGTCTGTGTTCTGCTTGCTCCCCCCGCTCAGGTGCCGCTCCCTCCCGACACCCGCTGTTGTTACTGTCACACCTGTACAACACACCGCCCCTCCTACCTGCCGCTGCAGTCTGTTAGTCCTGGAGCGAAGGTCTTTACCCTTCTTCCTGCCATCCTCCCTTCCGAACTGACCCGGGCTGCCTTCCCACTTCCTTTATCTCCTGCTGTGCCCCCGTGTCCTGCCTCGCTGTTGTTGTTCCCCCTGCTCATTGTGGCCCACGCCGGGGGTTCGGATGAACCCCGGGGACCTGCCGCTCCCACCCGCCCCGCTGATGCAGTGTGGCAGCTCTCAGCTAACCCCGCTGCTCCTGCTGGGGTGGTAATTTCCCCCTGGCACCCTGATTTAGCAGGACAAGAGGAAAGAGCCATGCTTGGTCAGGAGGGTAAATCACGTGGGAGCTCACCTGCCAGGAACTGTCTCCCTCTGTCCCATTTCTGTAGCGCTCCGTTTTTCATGCTTGTTTGAGAT
This sequence comes from Poecile atricapillus, assembly GCF_030490865.1. NCBI lineage: Eukaryota > Metazoa > Chordata > Aves > Passeriformes > Paridae > Poecile > Poecile atricapillus. The sequence goes on from NC_081271.1 coordinate 3,633,410, forward strand.
GAGCGAAGCTGTCGCTGATGGTGACAGGGACTCACAGCCTAATGCAGGGAGTCATCTTGGGGTGCTGGGTTGAGACTGACGTGGCCAGACATGTTTTAGCTGTGAAGGACTCAAATGCCTCCCCAGCAAGAGCTGCTTCCTTGCACACATGCACATTTTTGGGACGGGCAATAGGCAGAGAGGCGCTCCGTGCTTTGAGTCCCCACTCATTCTGTCCCAAAAGCACGGGTGTCCTAAGATGCCCTCTAAGATGCCCTGTCTCTCCTTATTTTCTAGCTGGATCCCCCTGAAGTGGACCAAGACTCCCAGTCTCATGCCAGTGTCTCCTGGGTCGTGGACCCCAAGCAGGACTCCAAGCGGACCCTCAGCACTAAGTATGAGACCACTATCTTCTAAAGCAAACGCCCGTGTCCGCCCCGTCTAACCGTGCCTTTGCGATCTGATCTGTCTGCTCTTCTAAACTCCCTCTTCCTCCAGCTGCTCGCCCTGAGCCCGCGTAGGCACCGCGTCCAAGGCAGCAGCACTTATGAGACTGTAGACTTAAAGGCTTTTGTACCTGATCACTGCTGAACACTGTGAATCTCCTTCCTCAGAAACGAGGGTCACGCGCCGTAGCTGCCCGTGAGGCGGGAGGAGCAGAGAGGGCAGGCTGCCGGTCGGAGATGTGCATCCAGGAAAGCTGCCCACCGTTTTCACGTCTTCTCCCCTCACTCTGGCACTGTGAATCCCTGGGGCAATGTGATACTCCCCAGGCCTTTTTTTTGTATCTCACCTTGTCCTTGGACTGATGGAGACCTCTTGTCTCTACGGTGCACACGCTCCCTCCTCCTAGATCCTCCTCTTCCCGACTGAGCCACGGCTGTGTACTGTTCAGTGAACTCACCTCTCCTTCCCTGCCAGTCGAACCGACACTAACCACTGTGATGCTCTCTGCAGATAACACACGGGCACTTCCATTTCCTCACGGCCACCCTGGCCCACAATTTCCCTCCTCAAAACCCAGCACAGAACTTGCTCTGGGTGGTGGGGGAGCGTTGGTTTGGGCCAGGTGTGATCGTTCCCACTGTGAGCTTTTCCCCTCGGAGATGAGGTGCGGGTTGGTTGCATGCATTTCAGTCCCTTGTAGGTTTTTCTTCCCCTCATAGTCCTTGTGTTTACACTCACCAGG